>NC_068433.1:24727512-25039842 GCF_023373465.1 Oncorhynchus keta | reverse complement strand
CTTCCTGGCCTTACAGTAAGCTTGCTTTTGACCTGCTGTGTTTCCTGTTGTCACATGTGATTGGTGTGTTGTTGAACATGAAAGATGACAAGTTGCTATACCTACTGGTAAAATGGCTGTCAATGGTCTCTGATCTTCTGTTACTCAATAGCTTGATCATTCTGTGTTCTCCAAGGAACATATAATTTATTCTTATTAATCTGGATAGTATGACAACGTAAATGATGTCAATCTGGCATGAATAACCTTAGCATTTATATTTATCTCGCGAGAAGGACAATGTTTGTCCAGTGTGTTTGTGTGTGTATGTACGCCTATACGCCATGAAAGTGACTAGCCACTTCATCATTCTTCCAGAGTCAGTCCCCTTATTATTTTGAATGGGCTTGGCGATTATATATTACATTTGTGAAAATGCAGTTGTTTAAAATATATATTTATCACAATATATTTGAGATTGTGGCTGAATTTACTCCTGCCAGATGCCTTTCAATATAATGTTGCGCTGACGAACATTGCGCTACATTTTTGCCCTTTTAAGGCCATTCAAAAAGCTAACAAATATTAGAAAACTACAGGTCTACTTCCTTGAAAATGTTGCTGCACCTTCGATGCACGTTAACACAACCATTGGAACAAAGTGTTGTTGTTTCGTAAACTCCATGTACAGTTGGATGAGAGCACAAATTGCCAGCGATCAAGCGTCAGGGTCAAAAACACCACAAGTCTCTGTGGCGCAATTGGTTAGCGCGTTAGACTGTTAATCTAAAGGTTGGTGGTTCGAGCCCACCCAGGGACGACAGTTCTCAGTTTGTTGTGCTCCATGATCTGGATATGACAACTCTCTGTGGTGCAAATGGTTGGTGAGTTTGACTCTTAATTTAAAAGTTGGTGATTTGAGCCCACCCAGGAATGCTGTCTCTCTGTTTCTAGTGATATGGAAGACCTTCCTGGCCTTACAGTAAGCTTGCTTTTGACCTGCTGTGTTTCCTGTTGTCACATGTGATTGGTGTGTTGTTGAACATGAAAGATGACAAGTTGCTATACCTACTGGTAAAATGGCTGTCAATGGTCTCTGATCTTCTGTTACTCAATAGCTTGATCATTCTGTGTTCTCCAAGGAACATATAATTTATTCTTATTAATCTGGATAGTATGACAACGTAAATGATGTCAATCTGGCATGAATAACCTTAGCATTTATATTTATCTCGCGAGGACAATGTTTGTCCAGTGTGTTTGTGTGTGTATGTACGCCTATACGCCATGAAAGTGACTAGCCACTTCATCATTCTTCCAGAGTCAGTCCCCTTATTATGTTGAATGGGCTTGGCGATTATATATTACATTTGTGAAAATGCAGTTGTTTAAAATATATATTTATCAGAATATATTTGAGATTGTGGCTGAATTTACTCCTGCCAGATGCCTGTCAATATAATGTTGCGCTGACGAACATTGCGCTACATTTTTGCCCTTTTAAGGCCATTCAAAAAGCTAACAAATATTAGAAAACTACAGGTCTACTTCCTTGAAAATGTTGCTGCACCTTCGATGCACGTTAACACAACCATTGGAACAAAGTGTTGTTGTTTCGTAAACTCCATGTACAGTTGGATGAGAGCACAAATGGCCAGCGATCAAGCGTCAGGGTCAAATACACCACAAGTCTCTGTGGCGCAATTGGTTAGCGCGTTAGACTGTTAATCTAAAGGTTGGTGGTTCGAGCCCACCCAGGGACGACAGTTCTCAGTTTGTTGTGCTCCATGATGTGGATATGACAAGTCTCTGTGGTGCAATTGGTTGGTGAGTTTGACTCTTAATTTAAAAGTTGGTGATTTGAGCCCACCCAGGAATGCTGTCTTTCTGTTTCTAGTGATATGGAAGACCTTCCTGGCCTTACAGTAAGCTTGCTTTTGACCTGCTGTGTTTCCTGTTGTCACATGTGATTGGTGTGTTGTTGAACATGAAAGATGACAAGTTGCTATACCTACTGGTAAAATGGCTGTCAATGGTCTCTGATCTTCTGTTACTCAATAGCTTGATCATTCTGTGTTCTCCAAGGAACATATAATTTATTCTTATTAATCTGGATAGTATGACAACGTAAATGATGTCAATCTGGCATGAATAACCTTAGCATTTATATTTATCTCGCGAGAAGGACAATGTTTGTCCAGTGTGTTTGTGTGTGTATGTACGCCTATACGCCATGAAAGTGACTAGCCACTTCATCATTCTTCCAGAGTCAGTCCCCTTATTATTTTGAATGGCCTTGGCGATTATATATTACATTTGTGAAAATGCAGTTGTTTAAAATATATATTTATCAGAATATATTTGAGATTGTGGCTGAATTTACTCCTGCCAGATGCCTTTCAATATAATGTTGCGCTGACGAACATTGCGCTACATTTTTGCCCTTTTAAGGCCATTCAAAAAGCTAACAAATATTAGAAAACTACAGGTCTACTTCCTTGAAAATGTTGCTGCACCTTCGATGCACGTTAACACAACCATTGGAACAAAGTGTTGTTGTTTCGTAAACTCCATGTACAGTTGGATGAGAGCACAAATGGCCAGCGATCAAGCGTCAGGGTCAAATACATCACAAGTCTCTGTGGCGCAATTGGTTAGCGCGTTAGACTGTTAATCTAAAGGTTGGTGGTTCGAGCCCACCCAGGGATGACAGTTCTCAGTTTGTTGTGCTTCTGGATATGACAACACTCTGTGGTGCAATTGGTTGGTGAGTTTGACTTTTAATTTAAAAGTTGGTGATTTGAGCCCACCCAGGGATGCTGTCTTTCTGTTTCTAGTGATATGGAAGACCTTCCTGGCCTTACAGTAAGCTTGCTTTTGACCTGCTGTGTTTCCTGTTGTCACATGTGATTGGTGTGTTGTTGAACATGAAAGATGACAAGTTGCTATACCTACTGGTAAAATGGCTGTCAATGGTCTCTGATCTTCTGTTACTCAATAGCTTGATCATTCTGTGTTCTCCAAGGAACATATAATTTATTCTTATTAATCTGGATAGTATGACAACGTAAATGATGTCAATCTGGCATGAATAACCTTAGCATTTATATTTATCTCGCGAGAAGGACAATGTTTGTCCAGTGTGTTTGTGTGTGTATGTATGCCTATACGCCATGAAAGTGACTAGCCACTTCATCATTCTTCCAGAGTCAGTCCCCTTATTTTTTGAACGGGCTTGGCGATTATATATTACATTTGTGAAAATGCAGTTGTTTAAAATATATATTTATCAGAATATATTTGAGATTGTGGCTGAATTTACTCCTGCCAGATGCCTTTCAATATAATGTTGCGCTGACGAACATTGCGCTACATTTTTGCCCTTTTAAGGCCATTCAAAAAGCTAACAAATATTAGAAAACTACAGGTCTACTTCCTTGAAAATGTTGCTGCACCTTCGATGCACGTTAACACAACCATTGGAACAAAGTGTTGTTGTTTCGTAAACTCCATGTACAGTTGGATGAGAGCACAAATGGCCAGCGATCAAGCGTCAGGGTCAAATACACCACAAGTCTCTGTGGCGCAATTGGTTAGCGCGTTAGACTGTTAATCTAAAGGTTGGTGGTTCGAGCCCACCCAGGGACGACAGTTCTCAGTTTGTTGTGCTCCATGATGTGGATATGACAAGTCTCTGTGGTGCAATTGGTTGGTGAGTTTGACTCTTAATTTAAAAGTTGGTGATTTGAGCCCACCCAGGAATGCTGTCTTTCTGTTTCTAGTGATATGGAAGACCTTCCTGGCCTTACAGTAAGCTTGCTTTTGACCTGCTGTGTTTCCTGTTGTCACATGTGATTGGTGTGTTGTTGAACATGAAAGATGACAAGTTGCTATACCTACTGGTAAAATGGCTGTCAATGGTCTCTGATCTTCTGTTACTCAATAGCTTGATCATTCTGTGTTCTCCAAGGAACATATAATTTATTCTTATTAATCTGGATAGTATGACAACGTAAATGATGTCAATCTGGCATGAATAACCTTAGCATTTATATTTATCTCGCGAGAAGGACAATGTTTGTCCAGTGTGTTTGTGTGTGTATGTACGCCTATACGCCATGAAAGTGACTAGCCACTTCATCATTCTTCCAGAGTCAGTCCCCTTATTATTTTGAATGGGCTTGGCGATTATATATTACATTTGTGAAAATGCAGTTGTTTAAAATATATATTTATCAGAATATATTTGAGATTGTGGCTGAATTTACTCCTGCCAGATGCCTTTCAATATAATGTTGCGCTGACGAACATTGCGCTACATTTTTGCCCTTTTAAGGCCATTCAAAAAGCTAACAAATATTAGAAAACTACAGGTCTACTTCCTTGAAAATGTTGCTGCACCTTCGATGCACGTTAACACAACCATTGGAACAAAGTGTTGTTGTTTCGTAAACTCCATGTACAGTTGGATGAGAGCACAAATGGCCAGCGATCAAGCGTCAGGGTCAAATACACCACAAGTCTCTGTGGCGCAATTGGTTAGCGCGTTAGACTGTTAATCTAAAGGTTGGTGGTTCGAGCCCACCCAGGGACGACAGTTCTCAGTTTGTTGTGCTCCATGATGTGGATATGACAAGTCTCTGTGGTGCAATTGGTTGGTGAGTTTGACTCTTAATTTAAAAGTTGGTGATTTGAGCCCACCCAGGGATGCTGTCTTTCTGTTTCTAGTGATATGGAAGACCTTCCTGGCCTTACAGTAAGCTTTCTTTTGACCTGCTGTGTTTCCTGTTGTCACATGTGATTGGTGTGTTGAACATGAAAGATGACAAGTTGCTATACCTACTGGTAAAATGGCTGTCAATGGTCTCTGATCTTCTGTTACTCAATAGCTTGATCATTCTGTGTTCTCCAAGGAACATATAATTTATTCTTATTAATCTGGATAGTATGACAACGTAAATGATGTCAATCTGGCATGAATAACCTTAGCATTTATATTTATCTCGCGAGAAGGACAATGTTTGTCCAGTGTGTTTGTGTGTGTATGTACGCCTATACGCCATGAAAGTGACTAGCCACTTCATCATTCTTCCAGAGTCAGTCCCCTTATTATTTTGAATGGGCTTGGCGATTATATATTACATTTGTGAAAATGCAGTTGTTTAAAATATATATTTATCAGAATATATTTGAGATTGTGGCTGAATTTACTCCTGCCAGATGCCTTTCAATATAATGTTGCGCTGACGAACATTGCGCTACATTTTTGCCCTTTTAAGGCCATTCAAAAAGCTAACAAATATTAGAAAACTACAGGTCTACTTCCTTGAAAATGTTGCTGCACCTTCGATGCACGTTAACACAACCATTGGAACAAAGTGTTGTTGTTTCGTAAACTCCATGTACAGTTGGATGAGAGCACAAATGGCCAGCGATCAAGCGTCAGGGTCAAATACACCACAAGTCTCTGTGGCGCAATTGGTTAGCGCGTTAGACTGTTAATCTAAAGGTTGGTGGTTCGAGCCCACCCAGGGACGACAGTTCTCAGTTTGTTGTGCTCCATGATGTGGATATGACAAGTCTCTGTGGTGCAATTGGTTGGTGAGTTTGACTCTTAATTTAAAAGTTGGTGATTTGAGCCCACCCAGGAATGCTGTCTTTCTGTTTCTAGTGATATGGAAGACCTTCCTGGCCTTACAGTAAGCTTGCTTTTGACCTGCTGTGTTTCCTGTTGTCACATGTGATTGGTGTGTTGTTGAACATGAAAGATGACAAGTTGCTATACCTACTGGTAAAATGGCTGTCAATGGTCTCTGATCTTCTGTTACTCAATAGCTTGATCATTCTGTGTTCTCCAAGGAACATATAATTTATTCTTATTAATCTGGATAGTATGACAACGTAAATGATGTCAATCTGGCATGAATAACCTTAGCATTTATATTTATCTCGCGAGAAGGACAATGTTTGTCCAGTGTGTTTGTGTGTGTATGTACGCCTATACGCCATGAAAGTGACTAGCCACTTCATCATTCTTCCAGAGTCAGTCCCCTTATTATTTTGAATGGGCTTGGCGATTATATATTACATTTGTGAAAATGCAGTTGTTTAAAATATATATTTATCAGAATATATTTGAGATTGTGGCTGAATTTACTCCTGCCAGATGCCTTTCAATATAATGTTGCGCTGACGAACATTGCGCTACATTTTTGCCCTTTTAAGGCCATTCAAAAAGCTAACAAATATTAGAAAACTACAGGTCTACTTCCTTGAAAATGTTGCTGCACCTTCGATGCACGTTAACACAACCATTGGAACAAAGTGTTGTTGTTTCGTAAACTCCATGTACAGTTGGATGAGAGCACAAATGGCCAGCGATCAAGCGTCAGGGTCAAATACACCACAAGTCTCTGTGGCGCAATTGGTTAGCGCGTTAGACTGTTAATCTAAAGGTTGGTGGTTCGAGCCCACCCAGGGACGACAGTTCTCAGTTTGTTGTGCTCCATGATGTGGATATGACAAGTCTCTGTGGTGCAATTGGTTGGTGAGTTTGACTCTTAATTTAAAAGTTGGTGATTTGAGCCCACCCAGGAATGCTGTCTTTCTGTTTCTAGTGATATGGAAGACCTTCCTGGCCTTACAGTAAGCTTGCTTTTGACCTGCTGTGTTTCCTGTTGTCACATGTGATTGGTGTGTTGTTGAACATGAAAGATGACAAGTTGCTATACCTACTGGTAAAATGGCTGTCAATGGTCTCTGATCTTCTGTTACTCAATAGCTTGATCATTCTGTGTTCTCCAAGGAACATATAATTTATTCTTATTAATCTGGATAGTATGACAACGTAAATGATGTCAATCTGGCATGAATAACCTTAGCATTTATATTTATCTCGCGAGAAGGACAATGTTTGTCCAGTGTGTTTGTGTGTGTATGTACGCCTATACGCCATGAAAGTGACTAGCCACTTCATCATTCTTCCAGAGTCAGTCCCCTTATTATTTTGAATGGGCTTGGCGATTATATATTACATTTGTGAAAATGCAGTTGTTTAAAATATATATTTATCAGAATATATTTGAGATTGTGGCTGAATTTACTCCTGCCAGATGCCTTTCAATATAATGTTGCGCTGACGAACATTGCGCTACATTTTTGCCCTTTTAAGGCCATTCAAAAAGCTAACAAATATTAGAAAACTACAGGTCTACTTCCTTGAAAATGTTGCTGCACCTTCGATGCACGTTAACACAACCATTGGAACAAAGTGTTGTTGTTTCGTAAACTCCATGTACAGTTGGATGAGAGCACAAATGGCCAGCGATCAAGCGTCAGGGTCAAATACACCACAAGTCTCTGTGGCGCAATTGGTTAGCGCGTTAGACTGTTAATCTAAAGGTTGGTGGTTCGAGCCCACCCAGGGACGACAGTTCTCACTTTGTTGTGCTCCATGATGTGGATATGACAAGTCTCTGTGGTGCAATTGGTTGGTGAGTTTGACTCTTAATTTAAAAGTTGGTGATTTGAGCCCACCCAGGAATGCTGTCTTTCTGTTTCTAGTGATATGGAAGACCTTCCTGGCCTTACAGTAAGCTTGCTTTTGACCTGCTGTGTTTCCTGTTGTCACATGTGATTGGGGTGTTGTTGAACATGAAAGATGACAAGTTGCTATACCTACTGGTAAAATGGCTGTCAATGGTCTCTGATCTTCTGTTACTCAATAGCTTGATCATTCTGTGTTCTCCAAGGAACATATAATTTATTCTTATTAATCTGGATAGTATGACAACGTAAATGATGTCAATCTGGCATGAATAACCTTAGCATTTATATTTATCTCGCGAGAAGGACAATGTTTGTCCAGTGTGTTTGTGTGTGTATGTACGCCTATACGCCATGAAAGTGACTAGCCACTTCATCATTCTTCCAGAGTCAGTCCCCTTATTATTTTGAATGGCCTTGGCGATTATATATTACATTTGTGAAAATGCAGTTGTTTAAAATATATATTTATCAGAATATATTTGAGATTGTGGCTGAATTTACTCCTGCCAGATGCCTTTCAATATAATGTTGCGCTGACGAACATTGCGCTACATTTTTGCCCTTTTAAGGCCATTCAAAAAGCTAACAAATATTAGAAAACTACAGGTCTACTTCCTTGAAAATGTTGCTGCACCTTCGATGCACGTTAACACAACCATTGGAACAAAGTGTTGTTGTTTCGTAAACTCCATGTACAGTTGGATGAGAGCACAAATGGCCAGCGATCAAGCGTCAGGGTCAAATACACCACAAGTCTCTGTGGCGCAATTGGTTAGCGCGTTAGACTGTTAATCTAAAGGTTGGTGGTTCGAGCCCACCCAGGGACGACAGTTCTCAGTTTGTTGTGCTCCATGATGTGGATATGACAAGTCTCTGTGGTGCAATTGGTTGGTGAGTTTGACTCTTAATTTAAAAGTTGGTGATTTGAGCCCACCCAGGAATGCTGTCTTTCTGTTTCTAGTGATATGGAAGACCTTCCTGGCCTTACAGAAAGCTTGCTTTTGACCTGCTGTGTTTCCTGTTGTCACATGTGATTGGTGTGTTGTTGAACATGAAAGATGACAAGTTGCTATACCTACTGGTAAAATGGCTGTCAATGGTCTCTGATCTTCTGTTACTCAATAGCTTGATCATTCTGTGTTCTCCAAGGAACATATAATTTATTCTTATTAATCTGGATGGAGTATGACAACGTAAATGATGTCAATCTGGCATGAATAACCTTAGCATTTATATTTATCTCGCGAGAAGGACAATGTTTGTCCAGTGTGTTTGTGTGTGTATGTACGCCTATACGCCATGAAAGTGACTAGCCACTTCATCATTCTTCCAGAGTCAGTCCCCTTATTATTTTGAATGGCCTTGGCGATTATATATTACATTTGTGAAAATGCAGTTGTTTAAAATATATATTTATCAGAATATATTTGAGATTGTGGCTGAATTTACTCCTGCCAGATGCCTTTCAATATAATGTTGCGCTGACGAACATTGCGCTACATTTTTGCCCTTTTAAGGCCATTCAAAAAGCTAACAAATATTAGAAAACTACAGGTCTACTTCCTTGAAAATGTTGCTGCACCTTCGATGCACGTTAACACAACCATTGGAACAAAGTGTTGTTGTTTCGTAAACTCCATGTACAGTTGGATGAGAGCACAAATGGCCAGCGATCAAGCGTCAGGGTCAAATACACCACAAGTCTCTGTGGCGCAATTGGTTAGCGCGTTAGACTGTTAATCTAAAGGTTGGTGGTTCGAGCCCACCCAGGGACGACAGTTCTCAGTTTTTTGTGCTCCATGATGTGGATATGACAAGTCTCTGTGGTGCAATTGGTTGGTGAGTTTGACTCTTAATTTAAAAGTTGGTGATTTGAGCCCACCCAGGAATGCTGTCTTTCTGTTTCTAGTGATATGGAAGACCTTCCTGGCCTTACAGTAAGCTTGCTTTTGACCTGCTGTGTTTCCTGTTGTCACATGTGATTGGTGTGTTGTTGAACATGAAAGATGACAAGTTGCTATACCTAATGGTAAAATGGCTGTCAATGGTCTCTGATCTTCTGTTACTCAATAGCTTGATCATTCTGTGTTCTCCAAGGAACATATAATTTATTCTTATTAATCTGGATAGTATGACAACGTAAATGATGTCAATCTGGCATGAATAACCTTAGCATTTATATTTATCTCGCGAGAAGGACAATGTTTGTCCAGTGTGTTTGTGTGTGTATGTACGCCTATACGCCATGAAAGTGACTAGCCACTTCATCATTCTTCCAGAGTCAGTCCCCTTATTATTTTGAATGGCCTTGGCGATTATATATTACATTTGTGAAAATGCAGTTGTTTAAAATATATATTTATCAGAATATATTTGAGATTGTGGCTGAATTTACTCCTGCCAGATGCCTTTCAATATAATGTTGCGCTGACGAACATTGCGCTACATTTTTGCCCTTTTAAGGCCATTCAAAAAGCTAACAAATATTAGAAAACTACAGGTCTACTTCCTTGAAAATGTTGCTGCACCTTCGATGCACGTTAACACAACCATTGGAACAAAGTGTTGTTGTTTCGTAAACTCCATGTACAGTTGGATGAGAGCACAAATGGCCAGCGATCAAGCGTCAGGGTCAAATACACCACAAGTCTCTGTGGCGCAATTGGTTAGCGCGTTAGACTGTTAATCTAAAGGTTGGTGGTTCGAGCCCACCCAGGGACGACAGTTCTCAGTTTGTTGTGCTCCATGATGTGGATATGACAAGTCTCTGTGGTGCAATTGGTTGGTGAGTTTGACTCTTAATTTAAAAGTTGGTGATTTGAGCCCACCCAGGAATGCTGTCTTTCTGTTTCTAGTGATATGGAAGACCTTCCTGGCCTTACAGTAAGCTTGCTTTTGACCTGCTGTGTTTCCTGTTGTCACATGTGATTGGTGTGTTGTTGAACATGAAAGATGACAAGTTGCTATACCTACTGGTAAAATGGCTGTCAATGGTCTCTGATCTTCTGTTACTCAATAGCTTGATCATTCTGTGTTCTCCAAGGAACATATAATTTATTCTTATTAATCTGGATAGTATGACAACGTAAATGATGTCAATCTGGCATGAATAACCTTAGCATTTATATTTATCTCGCGAGAAGGACAATGTTTGTCCAGTGTGTTTGTGTGTGTATGTACGCCTATACGCCATGAAAGTGACTAGCCACTTCATCATTCTTCCAGAGTCAGTCCCCTTATTATTTTGAATGGGCTTGGCGATTATATATTACATTTGTGAAAATGCAGTTGTTTAAAATATATATTTATCAGAATATATTTGAGATTGTGGCTGAATTTACTCCTGCCAGATGCCTTTCAATATAATGTTGCGCTGACGAACATTGCGCTACATTTTTGCCCTTTTAAGGCCATTCAAAAAGCTAACAAATATTAGAAAACTACAGGTCTACTTCCTTGAAAATGTTGCTGCACCTTCGATGCACGTTAACACAACCATTGGAACAAAGTGTTGTTGTTTCGTAAACTCCATGTACAGTTGGATGAGAGCACAAATGGCCAGCGATCAAGCGTCAGGGTCAAAAACACCACAAGTCTCTGTGGCGCAATTGGTTAGCGCGTTAGACTGTTAATCTAAAGGTTGGTGGTTCGAGCCCACCCAGGGATGACAGTTCTCAGTTTGTTATGAATATGACAAGTCTCTGTGGTGCAATTGGTTGGTTAGTTAAACTCTTAATTTAAAAGTTGGTGATTTGAGCCCACCCAGGAATGCTGTCTCTCTGTTTCTATTGATATGGAAGACCTTCCTGGCCTTACAGTAAGATTGCTTTTGACCTGCTGTGTTTCCTGTTGTCACATGTGATTGGTGTGTTGTTGAACATGAAAGATGACAAGTTGCTATACCTACTGGTAAAATGGCTGTCAATGGTCTCTGATCTTCTGTTACTCAATAGCTTGATCATTCTGTGTTCTCCAAGGAACATATAATTTATTCTTATTAATCTGGATAGTATGACAACGTAAATGATGTCAATCTGGCATGAATAACCTTAGCATTTATATTTATCTCGCGAGAAGGACAATGTTTGTCCAGTGTGTTTGTGTGTGTATGTACGCCTATACGCCATGAAAGTGACTAGCCACTTCATCATTCTTCCAGAGTCAGTCCCCTTATTATTTTGAATGGGCTTGGCGATTATATATTACATTTGTGAAAATGCAGTTGTTTAAAATATATATTTATCAGAATATATTTGAGATTGTGGCTGAATTTACTCCTGCCAGATGCCTTTCAATATAATGTTGCGCTGACGAACATTGCGCTACATTTTTGCCCTTTTAAGGCCATTCAAAAAGCTAACAAATATTAGAAAACTACAGGTCTACTTCCTTGAAAATGTTGCTGCACCTTCGATGCACGTTAACACAACCATTGGAACAAAGTGTTGTTGTTTCGTAAACTCCATGTACAGTTGGATGAGAGCACAAATGGCCAGCGATCAAGCGTCAGGGTCAAATACACCACAAGTCTCTGTGGCGCAATTGGTTAGCGCGTTAGACTGTTAATCTAAAGGTTGGTGGTTCGAGCCCACCCAGGGACGACAGTTCTCAGTTTGTTGTGCTCCATGATGTGGATATGACAAGTCTCTGTGGTGCAATTGGTTGGTGAGTTTGACTCTTAATTTAAAAGTTGGTGATTTGAGCCCACCCAGGAATGCTGTCTTTCTGTTTCTAGTGATATGGAAGACCTTCCTGGCCTTACAGTAAGCTTGCTTTTGACCTGCTGTGTTTCCTGTTGTCACATGTGATTGGTGTGTTGTTGAACATGAAAGATGACAAGTTGCTATACCTACTGGTAAAATGGCTGTCAATGGTCTCTGATCTTCTGTTACTCAATAGCTTGATCATTCTGTGTTCTCCAAGGAACATATAATTTATTCTTATTAATCTGGATAGTATGACAACGTAAATGATGTCAATCTGGCATGAATAACCTTAGCATTTATATTTATCTCGCGAGAAGGACAATGTTTGTCCAGTGTGTTTGTGTGTGTATGTACGCCTATACGCCATGAAAGTGACTAGCCACTTCATCATTCTTCCAGAGTCAGTCCCCTTATTATTTTGAATGGGCTTGGCGATTATATATTACATTTGTGAAAATGCAGTTGTTTAAAATATATATTTATCAGAATATATTTGAGATTGTGGCTGAATTTACTCCTGCCAGATGCCTTTCAATATAATGTTGCGCTGACGAACATTGCGCTACATTTTTGCCCTTTTAAGGCCATTCAAAAAGCTAACAAATATTAGAAAACTACAGGTCTACTTCCTTGAAAATGTTGCTGCACCTTCGATGCACGTTAACACAACCATTGGAACAAAGTGTTGTTGTTTCGTAAACTCCATGTACAGTTGGATGAGAGCACAAATGGCCAGCGATCAAGCGTCAGGGTCAAATACACCACAAGTCTCTGTGGCGCAATTGGTTAGCGCGTTAGACTGTTAATCTAAAGGTTGGTGGTTCGAGCCCACCCAGGGACGACAGTTCTCAGTTTGTTGTGCTCCATGATGTGGATATGACAAGTCTCTGTGGTGCAATTGGTTGGTGAGTTTGACTCTTAATTTAAAAGTTGGTGATTTGAGCCCACCCAGGAATGCTGTCTCTCTGTTTCTAGTGATATGGAAGACCTTCCTGGCCTTACAGTAAGCTTGCTTTTGACCTGCTGTGTTTCCTGTTGTCACATGTGATTGGTGTGTTGTTGAACATGAAAGATGACAAGTTGCTATACCTACTGGTAAAATGGCTGTCAATGGTCTCTGATCTTCTGTTACTCAATAGCTTGATCATTCTGTGTTCTCCAAGGAACATATAATTTATTCTTATTAATCTGGATAGTATGACAACGTAAATGATGTCAATCTGGCATGAATAACCTTAGCATTTATATTTATCTCGCGAGAAGGACAATGTTTGTCCAGTGTGTTTGTGTGTGTATGTACGCCTATACGCCATGAAAGTGACTAGCCACTTCATCATTCTTCCAGAGTCAGTCCCCTTATTATTTTGAATGGCCTTGGCGATTATATATTACATTTGTGAAAATGCAGTTGTTTAAAATATATATTTATCAGAATATATTTGAGATTGTGGCTGAATTTACTCCTGCCAGAGATGCCTTTCAATATAATGTTGCGCTGACGAACATTGCGCTACATTTTTGCCCTTTTAAGGCCATTCAAAAAGCTAACAAATATTAGAAAACTACAGGTCTACTTCCTTGAAAATGTTGCTGCACCTTCGATGCACGTTAACACAACCATTGGAACAAAGTGTTGTTGTTTCGTAAACTCCATGTACAGTTGGATGAGAGCACAAATGGCCAGCGATCAAGCGTCAGGGTCAAATACACCACAAGTCTCTGTGGCGCAATTGGTTAGCGCGTTAGACTGTTAATCTAAAGGTTGGTGGTTCGAGCCCACCCAGGGACGACAGTTCTCAGTTTTTTGTGCTCCATGATGTGGATATGACAAGTCTCTGTGGTGCAATTGGTTGGTGAGTTTGACTCTTAATTTAAAAGTTGGTGATTTGAGCCCACCCAGGAATGCTGTCTTTCTGTTTCTAGTGATATGGAAGACCTTCCTGGCCTTACAGTAAGCTTGCTTTTGACCTGCTGTGTTTCCTGTTGTCACATGTGATTGGTGTGTTGTTGAACATGAAAGATGACAAGTTGCTATACCTAATGGTAAAATGGCTGTCAATGGTCTCTGATCTTCTGTTACTCAATAGCTTGATCATTCTGTGTTCTCCAAGGAACATATAATTTATTCTTATTAATCTGGATAGTATGACAACGTAAATGATGTCAATCTGGCATGAATAACCTTAGCATTTATATTTATCTCGCGAGAAGGACAATGTTTGTCCAGTGTGTTTGTGTGTGTATGTACGCCTATACGCCATGAAAGTGACTAGCCACTTCATCATTCTTCCAGAGTCAGTCCCCTTATTATTTTGAATGGGCTTGGCGATTATATATTACATTTGTGAAAATGCAGTTGTTTAAAATATATATTTATCAGAATATATTTGAGATTGTGGCTGAATTTACTCCTGCCAGATGCCTTTCAATATAATGTTGCGCTGACGAACATTGCGCTACATTTTTTTTGCCTTTTAAGGCCATTCAAAAAGCTAACAAATATTAGAAAACTACAGGTCTACTTCCTTGAAAATGTTGCTGCACCTTCGATGCACGTTAACACAACCATTGGAACAAAGTGTTGTTGTTTCGTAAACTCCATGTACAGTTGGATGAGAGCACAAATGGCCAGCGATCAAGCGTCAGGGTCAAATACACCACAAGTCTCTGTGGCGCAATTGGTTAGCGCGTTAGACTGTTAATCTAAAGGTTGGTGGTTCGAGCCCACCCAGGGACGACAGTTCTCAGTTTGTTGTGCTCCATGATGTGGATATGACAAGTCTCTGTGGTGCAATTGGTTGGTGAGTTTGACTCTTAATTTAAAAGTTGGTGATTTGAGCCCACCCAGGAATGCTGTCTTTCTGTTTCTAGTGATATGGAAGACCTTCCTGGCCTTACAGTAAGCTTGCTTTTGACCTGCTGTGTTTCCTGTTGTCACATGTGATTGGTGTGTTGTTGAACATGAAAGATGACAAGTTGCTATACCTACTGGTAAAATGGCTGTCAATGGTCTCTGATCTTCTGTTACTCAATAGCTTGATCATTCTGTGTTCTCCAAGGAACATATAATTTATTCTTATTAATCTGGATAGTATGACAACGTAAATGATGTCAATCTGGCATGAATAACCTTAGCATTTATATTTATCTCGCGAGAAGGACAATGTTTGTCCAGTGTGTTTGTGTGTGTATGTACGCCTATACGCCATGAAAGTGACTAGCCACTTCATCATTCTTCCAGAGTCAGTCCCCTTATTATTTTGAATGGCCTTGGCGATTATATATTACATTTGTGAAAATGCAGTTGTTTAAAATATATATTTATAAGAATATATTTGAGATTGTGGCTGAATTTACTCCTGCCAGATGCCTTTCAATATAATGTTGCGCTGACGAACATTGCGCTACATTTTTGCCCTTTTAAGGCCATTCAAAAAGCTAACAAATATTAGAAAACTACAGGTCTACTTCCTTGAAAATGTTGCTGCACCTTCGATGCACGTTAACACAACCATTGGAACAAAGTGTTGTTGTTTCGTAAACTCCATGTACAGTTGGATGAGAGCACAAATGGCCAGCGATCAAGCGTCAGGGTCAAATACACCACAAGTCTCTGTGGCGCAATTGGTTAGCGCGTTAGACTGTTAATCTAAAGGTTGGTGGTTCGAGCCCACCCAGGGACGACAGTTCTCAGTTTTTTGTGCTCCATGATGTGGATATGACAAGTCTCTGTGGTGCAATTGGTTGGTGAGTTTGACTCTTAATTTAAAAGTTGGTGATTTGAGCCCACCCAGGAATGCTGTCTTTCTGTTTCTAGTGATATGGAAGACCTTCCTGGCCTTACAGTAAGCTTGCTTTTGACCTGCTGTGTTTCCTGTTGTCACATGTGATTGGTGTGTTGTTGAACATGAAAGATGACAAGTTGCTATACCTACTGGTAAAATGGCTGTCAATGGTCTCTGATCTTCTTTACTCAATAGCTTGATCATTCTGTGTTCTCCAAGGAACATATAATTTATTCTTATTAATCTGGATAGTATGACAACGTAAATGATGTCAATCTGGCATGAATAACCTTAGCATTTATATTTATCTCGCGAGAAGGACAATGTTTGTCCAGTGTGTTTGTGTGTGTATGTACGCCTATACGCCATGAAAGTGACTAGCCACTTCATCATTCTTCCAGAGTCAGTCCCCTTATTATTTTGAATGGGCTTGGCGATTATATATTACATTTGTGAAAATGCAGTTGTTTAAAATATATATTTATCAGAATATATTTGAGATTGTGGCTGAATTTACTCCTGCCAGATGCCTTTCAATATAATGTTGCGCTGACGAACATTGCGCTACATTTTTGCCCTTTTAAGGCCATTCAAAAAGCTAACAAATATTAGAAAACTACAGGTCTACTTCCTTGAAAATGTTGCTGCACCTTCGATGCACGTTAACACAACCATTGGAACAAAGTGTTGTTGTTTCGTAAACTCCATGTACAGTTGGATGAGAGCACAAATGGCCAGCGATCAAGCGTCAGGGTCAAATACACCACAAGTCTCTGTGGCGCAATTGGTTAGCGCGTTAGACTGTTAATCTAAAGGTTGGTGGTTCGAGCCCACCCAGGGACGACAGTTCTCAGTTTGTTGTGCTCCATGATGTGGATATGACAAGTCTCTGTGGTGCAATTGGTTGGTGAGTTTGACTCTTAATTTAAAAGTTGGTGATTTGAGCCCACCCAGGAATGCTGTCTTTCTGTTTCTAGTGATATGGAAGACCTTCCTGGCCTTACAGTAAGCTTGCTTTTGACCTGCTGTGTTTCCTGTTGTCACATGTGATTGGTGTGTTGTTGAACATGAAAGATGACAAGTTGCTATACCTAATGGTAAAATGGCTGTCAATGGTCTCTGATCTTCTGTTACTCAATAGCTTGATCATTCTGTGTTCTCCAAGGAACATATAATTTATTCTTATTAATCTGGATAGTATGACAACGTAAATGATGTCAATCTGGCATGAATAACCTTAGCATTTATATTTATCTCGCGAGAAGGACAATGTTTGTCCAGTGTGTTTGTGTGTGTATGTACGCCTATACGCCATGAAAGTGACTAGCCACTTCATCATTCTTCCAGAGTCAGTCCCCTTATTATTTTGAATGGCCTTGGCGATTATATATTACATTTGTGAAAATGCAGTTGTTTAAAATATATATTTATAAGAATATATTTGAGATTGTGGCTGAATTTACTCCTGCCAGATGCCTTTCAATATAATGTTGCGCTGACGAACATTGCGCTACATTTTTGCCCTTTTAAGGCCATTCAAAAAGCTAACAAATATTAGAAAACTACAGGTCTACTTCCTTGAAAATGTTGCTGCACCTTCGATGCACGTTAACACAACCATTGGAACAAAGTGTTGTTGTTTCGTAAACTCCATGTACAGTTGGATGAGAGCACAAATGGCCAGCGATCAAGCGTCAGGGTCAAATACACCACAAGTCTCTGTGGCGCAATTGGTTAGCGCGTTAGACTGTTAATCTAAAGGTTGGTGGTTCGAGCCCACCCAGGGACGACAGTTCTCAGTTTGTTGTGCTCCATGATGTGGATATGACAAGTCTCTGTGGTGCAATTGGTTGGTGAGTTTGACTCTTAATTTAAAAGTTGGTGATTTGAGCCCACCCAGGAATGCTGTCTTTCTGTTTCTAGTGATATGGAAGACCTTCCTGGCCTTACAGTAAGCTTGCTTTTGACCTGCTGTGTTTCCTGTTGTCACATGTGATTGGTGTGTTGTTGAACATGAAAGATGACAAGTTGCTATACCTACTGGTAAAATGGCTGTCAATGGTCTCTGATCTTCTGTTACTCAATAGCTTGATCATTCTGTGTTCTCCAAGGAACATATAATTTATTCTTATTAATCTGGATAGTATGACAACGTAAATGATGTCAATCTGGCATGAATAACCTTAGCATTTATATTTATCTCGCGAGAAGGACAATGTTTGTCCAGTGTGTTTGTGTGTGTATGTACGCCTATACGCCATGAAAGTGACTAGCCACTTCATCATTCTTCCAGAGTCAGTCCCCTTATTATTTTGAATGGCCTTGGCGATTATATATTACATTTGTGAAAATGCAGTTGTTTAAAATATATATTTATCAGAATATATTTGAGATTGTGGCTGAATTTACTCCTGCCAGATGCCTTTCAATATAATGTTGCGCTGACGAACATTGCGCTACATTTTTGCCCTTTTAAGGCCATTCAAAAAGCTAACAAATATTAGAAAACTACAGGTCTACTTCCTTGAAAATGTTGCTGCACCTTCGATGCACGTTAACACAACCATTGGAACAAAGTGTTGTTGTTTCGTAAACTCCATGTACAGTTGGATGAGAGCACAAATGGCCAGCGATCAAGCGTCAGGGTCAAATACACCACAAGTCTCTGTGGCGCAATTGGTTAGCGCGTTAGACTGTTAATCTAAAGGTTGGTGGTTCGAGCCCACCCAGGGACGACAGTTCTCAGTTTGTTGTGCTCCATGATGTGGATATGACAAGTCTCTGTGGTGCAATTGGTTGGTGAGTTTGACTCTTAATTTAAAAGTTGGTGATTTGAGCCCACCCAGGAATGCTGTCTTTCTGTTTCTAGTGATATGGAAGACCTTCCTGGCCTTACAGTAAGCTTGCTTTTGACCTGCTGTGTTTCCTGTTGTCACATGTGATTGGTGTGTTGTTGAACATGAAAGATGACAAGTTGCTATACCTACTGGTAAAATGGCTGTCAATGGTCTCTGATCTTCTGTTACTCAATAGCTTGATCATTCTGTGTTCTCCAAGGAACATATAATTTATTCTTATTAATCTGGATAGTATGACAACGTAAATGATGTCAATCTGGCATGAATAACCTTAGCATTTATATTTATCTCGCGAGAAGGACAATGTTTGTCCAGTGTGTTTGTGTGTGTATGTACGCCTATACGCCATGAAAGTGACTAGCCACTTCATCATTCTTCCAGAGTCAGTCCCCTTATTATTTTGAATGGGCTTGGCGATTATATATTACATTTGTGAAAATGCAGTTGTTTAAAATATATATTTATCAGAATATATTTGAGATTGTGGCTGAATTTACTCCTGCCAGATGCCTTTCAATATTATGTATAGTCCAGGCTCTACTTTATTGTGTTCATGGTCCAGGCTCTACTATATACATGGCCCAGGCTCTACTGTATGCATGGTCCAGGCTCTACTGTATTGTGTTCATGGTCCAGACTCTACTGTATGTATGGTCCAGGCTCTACTGTATATGGCCAGTCTACTGTATGTATGGTCCAGGCTCTACTGTATTGTGTTCATGGTCCAGACTCTACTGTATGTATGGTCCAGGCTCTACTGTATTGTGTTTGTGGTCCAGGCTCTACTGTATGTATAGTCCAGGCTCTACTGTATTGTGTTTATGGTCCAGGCTCTACTGTATGTATGGTCCAGGCTCTACTGTATTGTTTTTATGGTCCAGGCTCTACTGTATGCATGGTCCAGGCTCTACTTTATACATTCCCAGGCTCTACTGTATGTATAGTCCAGGCTCTACTTTATTGTGTTCTTCCAGGCTCTACTGTATGTATGGTCCAGGCTCTACTGTATGTATGGTCCAGGCACTATATGTATGGTCCAGGCTCTACTGTATGTATGGTCCAGGCTCTACTGTATTGTGTTTATGGTCCAGGCTCTACTGTATGTATAGTCCAGGCTCTACTGTATGTATAGTCCAGGCTCTACTGTATGTATGGTCCAGGCTCTACTGTATGTATGGTCCAGGCTCTACTGTATGTATGGTCCAGGCTCTACTGTATGTATGGTCCAGGCTCTACTGTATGCATGGTCCAGGCTCTACTGTATGCATGGTCCAGGCTCTACTGTATATATGGTCCAGGCTCTACTGTATGTATGGTCCAGGCTCTACTGTATGTATGGTCCAGGCTCTACTGTATGTATGGTCCAGGCTCTACTGTATGTGTGGTCCATGCTCTACTGTATGTGTGGTCCAGGCTCTACTGTATATATGGCCCAGGCTCTACTGTATGTATGGTCCAGGCTCTACTGTATGTATGGTCCAGGCTCTACTGTATGTATGGTCCAGGCTCTACTGTATGTATGGTCCAGGCTCTACTGTATGTTGGTCCAGGCTCTACTGTATATATGGCCCAGGCTCTACTGTATGTATGGTTCAGGCTCTACTGTATACATGGCCCAGGCTCTACTGTATGCATGGTCCAGGCTCTACTGCATTGTGTTCATGGTCCAGGCTCTACTGTATGCATGGTCCAGGCCCTACTGTATTGTGTTCATGGTCCAGACTCTACTATATACATGGCCCAGGCTCTACTGTATGCATGGTCCAGGCTCTACTGTATTGTGTTCATGGTCCAGACTCTACTGTATGTATGGTCCAGGCTCTACTGTATACATGGCCCAGGCTCTACTGTATGTATGGTCCAGGCTCTACTGTATTGTGTTCATGGTCCAGACTCTACTGTATGTATGGTCCAGGCTCTACTGTATTGTGTTTGTGGTCCAGGCTCTACTGTATGTATAGTCCAGGCTCTACTGTATTGTGTTTATGGTCCAGGCTCTACTGTATGTATGGTCCAGGCTCTACTGTATTGTTTTTATGGTCCAGGCTCTACTGTATGCATGGTCCAGGCTCTACTTTATACATTCCCCAGGCTCTACTGTATGTATAGTCCAGGCTCTACTTTATTGTGTTCATGGTCCAGGCTCTACTGTATGTATGGTCCAGGCTCTACTATATGTATGGTCCAGGCTCTACTGTATGTATGGTCCAGGCTCTACTGTATTGTGTTTATGGTCCAGGCTCTACTGTATGTATAGTCCAGGCTCTACTGTATGTATAGTCCAGGCTCTACTGTATGTATGGTCCAGGCTCTACTGTATGTATGGTCCAGGCTCTACTGTATGTATGGTCCAGGCTCTACTGTATGTATGGTCCAGGCTCTACTGTATGCATGGTCCAGGCTCTACTGTATGCATGGTCCAGGCTCTACTGTATATATGGTCCAGGCTCTACTGTATGTATGGTCCAGGCTCTACTGTATGTATGGTCCAGGCTCTACTGTATGTATGGTCCAGGCTCTACTGTATGTGTGGTCCATGCTCTACTGTATGTGTGGTCCAGGCTCTACTGTATATATGGCCCAGGCTCTACTGTATGTATGGTCCAGGCTCTACTGTATGTATGGTCCAGGCTCTACTGTATGTATGGTCCAGGCTCTACTGTATGTATGGTCCAGGCTCTACTGTATGTGTGGTCCAGGCTCTACTGTATATATGGCCCAGGCTCTACTGTATGTATGGTCCAGGCTCTACTGTATGTATGGTCCAGGCTCTACTGTATGTATGGGCCAGGCTCTACTGTATGTATGGTCCAGGCTCTACTGTATGTATGGTCCAGGCTCTACTGTATGTATAGTCCAGGCTCTACTGTATGTATGGTCCAGGCTCTACTGTATGTATGGTCCAGGCTCTACTGTATGTATGGTCCAGGCTCTACTGTATGTATGGTCCATGCTCTACTGTATGTGTGGTCCAGGCTCTACTGTATATATGGCCCAGGCTCTACTGTATGCATGGTCCAGGCTCTACTGTATTGTGTTCATGGTCCAGACTCTACTGTATGTATGGTCCAGGCTCTACTGTATTGTGTTTATGGTCCAGGCTCTACTGTATGTATGGTCCAGGCTCTACTTTATACATGGCCCAGGCTCTACTGTATGTATAGTCCAGGCTCTACTTTATTGTGTTCATGGTCCAGGCTCTACTGTATGTATGGTCCAGGCTCTACTGTATGTATGGTCCAGGCTCTACTGTATTGTGTTTATGGTCCAGGCTCTACTGTATGTATAGTCCAGGCTCTAATGTATGTATGGTCCAGGCTCTACTGTATGTATGGTCCAGGCTCTACTGTATGTATGGTCCAGGCTCTACTGTATGTATGGTCCAGGCTCTACTGTATACATGGCCCAGGCTCTACTGTATACATGGTCCAGGCTCTACTGTATGCATGGTCCAGGCTCTACTGTATTGTGTTCATGGTCCAGGCTCTACTGTATTGTGTTCATGGTCCAGGCTCTACTGTATTGTGTTCATGGTCCAGGCTCTACTGTATTGTGTTCATGGTCCAGGCTCTACTGTATGTATGGTCCAGGCTCTACTGTATTGTGTTTATGGTCCAGGCTCTACTGTATGTATAGTCCAGGCTCTACTGTATGTATGGTCCAGGCTCTACTGTATGTATGGTCCAGGCTCTACTGTATGTATGGTCCAGGCTCTACTGTATGTATGGTCCAGGCTCTACTGTATTGTGTTTATGGTCCAGGCTCTACTGTATGTATAGTCCAGGCTCTACTGTATGTATGGTCCAGGCTCTACTGTATGTATGGTCCAGGCTCTACTGTATGTATGGTCCAGGCTCTACTGTATGTATGGTCCAGGCTCTACTGTATGGTCCAGTCTCTACTGTATGTATGGTCCAGGCTCTACTGTATGTATGGTCCAGGCTCTACTGTATATATGGTCCGGGCTCTACTGTATGTATGGTCTGGGCTCTACTGTATGTATGGTCCGGGCTCTACTGTATGTATGGTCCGGGCTCTACTGTATGTATGGTCCGGGCTCCAATGTATGTATGGTCCGGGCTCTACTGTATACATGGCCCAGGCTCTACTATATGTATGGTCCAGGCTCTACTGTATGTATGGTCCAGGCTCTACTGTATGTGTGTTCCATGCTCTACTGTATGTATGGTCCAGGCTCTACTGTATACATGGCCCAGGCTCTACTGTATGCATGGTCCAGGCTCTACTGTATTGTGTTCATGGTCCAGACTCTACTGTATGTATGGTCCAGGCTCTACTGTATTGTGTTTATGGTCCAGGCTCTACTGTATGTATGGTCCAGGCTCTACTGTATGTATAGTCCAGGCTCTACTTTATTGTGTTCATGGTCCAGGCTCTACTGTATGTATAGTCCAGGCTCTACTGTATGTATAGTCCAGGCTCTACTGTATGTATGGTCCAGGCTCTACTGTATGTATGGTCCAGGCTCTACTGTATGTATGGTCCAGGCTCTACTGTATGTATGGTCCAGGCTCTACTGTATGCATGGTCCAGGCTCTACTGTATGTATGGTCCAGGCTCTACTGTATGTATAGTCCAGGCTCTACTGTATATATGGTCCAGGCTCTACTGTATGTATGGTACAGGCTCTACTGTATGTATGGTCCAGGCTCTACTGTATGTGTGGTCCAGGCTCTACTGTATGTATGGTCCATGCTCTACTGTGTGTATGGTCCAGGCTCTACTGTATATATGGTTCAGGCTCTACTATATGCATGGTCCAGGCTCTACTGTATGTATGGTCCAGGCTCTACTGTATGTATGGTCCAGGCTCTACTGAATGTATGGTCCAGGCTCTACTGTATGTATGGTCCAGGCTCTACTGTATACATGGCCCAGGCTCTACTGTATGTATGGTCCAGGCTCTACTTTATTGTGTTCATTGTCCAGGCTCTACTGTATGTATGGTCCAGGCTCTACTGTATGTATAGTCCTGGCTCTACTGTATGTATGGTCCAGGCTCTACTGTATGTATGGTCCAGGCTCTACTGTATGTATGGTCCAGGCTCTACTGTATGTATGGTCCAGGCTCTACTGTATGTATAGTCCAGGCTCTACTGTATGTATGGTCCAGGCTCTACTGTATGTATGGTCCAGGCTCTACTGTATGTATGGTCCAGGCTCTACTGTATGTATGGTCCAGGCTCTACTGTATGCATGGTCCAGGCTCTACTGTATGCATGGTCCAGGCTCTACTGTATATATGGTCCAGGCTCTACTGTATGTATGTTCCAGGCTCTACTGTATGTATGGTCCAGGCTCTACTGTATGTATGGTCCAGGCTCTACTGTATGTGTGGTCCATGCTCTACTGTATGTGTGGTCCAGGCTCTACTGTATATATGGCCCAGGCTCTACTGTATGTATGGTCCAGGCTCTACTGTATGTATGGTCCAGGCTCTACTGTATGTATGGTCCAGGCTCTACTGTATGTGTGGTCCAGGCTCTACTGTATATACGGCCCAGGCTCTACTGTATGTATGGTCCAGGCTCTACTGTATGTATGGTCCAGGCTCTACTGTATGTATGGTCCAGGCTCTACTGTATGTATGGTCCAGGCTCTACTGTATGTATGGTCCAGGCTCTACTGTATGTATAGTCCAGGCTCTACTGTATGTATGGTCCAGGCTCTACTGTATGTATGGTCCAGGCTCTACTGTATGTATGGTCCAGGCTCTACTGTATGTATGGTCCATGCTCTACTGTATGTATGGTCCAGGCTCTACTGTATATATGGCCCAGGCTCTACTGTATGCATGGTCCAGGCTCTACTGTATTGTGTTCATGGTCCAGACTCTACTGTATGTATGGTCCAGGCTGTACTGTATTGTGTTTATGGTCCAGGCTCTACTGTATGTATGGTCCAGGCTCTACTTTATACATGGCCCAGGCTCTACTGTATGTATGGTCCAGGCTCTACTTTATTGTGTTCATGGTCCAGGCTCTACTGTATGTATGGTCCAGGCTCTACTGTATGTAAGGTCCAGGCTCTACTGTATTGTGTTTATGGTCCAGGCTCTACTGTATGTATAGTCCAGGCTCTACTGTATGTATGGTCCAGGCTCTACTGTATGTATGGTCCAGGCTCTACTGTATGTATGGTCCAGGCTCTACTGTATGTATGGTCCAGGCTCTACTGTATGTATGGTCCAGGCTCTACTGTATGTGTGGTCCAGGCTCTACTGTATATACGGCCCAGGCTCTACTGTATGTATGGTCCAGGCTCTACTGTATGTATGGTCCAGGCTCTACTGTATGTATGGTCCAGGCTCTACTGTATGTATGGTCCAGGCTCTACTGTATGTATGGTCCAGGCTCTACTGTATGTATAGTCCAGGCTCTACTGTATGTATGGTCCAGGCTCTACTGTATGTATGGTCCAGGCTCTACTGTATGTATGGTCCAGGCTCTACTGTATGTATGGTCCATGCTCTACTGTATGTGTGGTCCAGGCTCTACTGTATATATGGCCCAGGCTCTACTGTATGCATGGTCCAGGCTCTACTGTATTGTGTTCATGGTCCAGACTCTACTGTATGTATGGTCCAGGCTCTACTGTATTGTGTTTATGGTCCAGGCTCTACTGTATGTATGGTCCAGGCTCTACTTTATACATGGCCCAGGCTCTACTGTATGTATAGTCCAGGCTCTACTTTATTGTGTTCATGGTCCAGGCTCTACTGTATGTATGGTCCAGGCTCTACTGTATGTATGGTCCAGGCTCTACTGTATTGTGTTTATGGTCCAGGCTCTACTGTATGTATAGTCCAGGCTCTACTGTATGTATGGTCCAGGCTCTACTGTATGTATGGTCCAGGCTCTACTGTATGTATGGTCCAGGCTCTACTGTATGTATGGTCCAGGCTCTACTGTATACATGGCCCAGGCTCTACTGTATACATGGTCCAGGCTCTACTGTATGCATGGTCCAGGCTCTACTGTATTGTGTTCATGGTCCAGGCTCTACTGTATTGTGTTCATGGTCCAGGCTCTACTGTATTGTGTTCATGGTCCAGGCTCTACTGTATTGTGTTCATGGTCCAGGTTCTACTGTATTGTGTTCATGGTCCAGGCTCTACTGTATGTATGGTCCAGGCTCTACTGTATTGTGTTTATGGTTCCAGGCTTACTGGTATGTATGGTCCAGGCTCTACTGTATGTATGGTCCAGGCTCTACTGTATGTATGGTCCAGGCTCTACTGTATGTGTTTATGGTCCAGGCTCTACTGTATGTATGGTCCAGGCTCTACTGTATGTATGGTCCAGGCTCTACTGTATGTATGGTCCAGGCTCTACTGTATGTATGGTCCAGGCTCTACTGTATGTATGGTCCAGGCTCTACTGTATGTATGGTCCAGGCTCTACTGTATGTATGGTCCAGGCTCTACTGTATGTATGGTCCAGGCTCTACTGTATATATGGTCCGGGCTCTACTGTATGTATGGTCCGGGCTCTACTGTATGTATGGTCCGGGCTCTACTGTATGTATGGTCCGGGCTCTACTGTATGTATGGTCCGGGCTCTAATGTATGTATGGTCCGGTCTCTACTGTATACATGGCCCAGGCTCTACTATATGTATGGTCCAGGCTCTACTGTATGTGTGTTCCATGCTCTACTGTATGTATGGTCCAGGCTCTACTGTATACATGGCCCAGGCTCTACTGTATGCATGGTCCAGGCTCTACTGTATTGTGTTCATGGTCCAGACTCTACTGTATGTATGGTCCAGGCTCAACTGTATTGTGTTTATGGTCCAGGCTCTACTGTATTTATGGTCCAGGCTCTACTGTATGTATAGTCCAGGCTCTACTTTATTGTGTTTATGGTCCATGCTCTACTGTATGTATGGTCCAGGCTCTACTGTATGTATGGTCCAGGCTCTACTGTATGTATGGTCCAGGCTCTACTGTATGTATGGTCCAGGCTCTACTGTATGTATGGTCCAGGCTCTACTGTATGCATGGTCCAGGCTCTACTGTATGTATGGTCCAGGCTCTACTGTATGTATAGTCCAGGCTCTACTGTATATATGGTCCAGGCTCTACTGTATGTATGGTCCAGGCTCTACTGTATGTATGGTCCAGGCTCTACTGTATGTGTGGTCCAGGCTCTACTGTATGTATGGTCCATGCTCTACTGTGTGTATGGTCCAGGCTCTACTGTATATATGGTTCAGGCTCTACTATATGCATGGTCCAGGCTCTACTGTATGTATGGTCCAGGCTCTACTGTATGTATGGTCCAGGCTCTACTGTATGTATGGTCCAGGCTCTACTGTATATATGGTCCAGGCTCTTCTGTATACATGGCCCAGGCTCTACTGTATGTATGGTCCAGGCTCTACTTTATTGTGTTCATTGTCCAGGCTCTACTGTATGAATGGTCCAGGCTCTACTGTATTGTGTTCATGGTCCAGACTCTACTGTATGTATGGTCCAGGCTCTACTGTATGTATAGTCCAGGCTCTACTGTATGTATGGTCCAGGCTCTACTGTATGTATGGTCCAGGCTCTACTGTATGTATGGTCCAGGCTCTACTGTATGTATGGTCCAGGCTCTACTGTATGTATAGTCCAGGCTCTACTGTATATATGGTCCAGGCTCTACTGTATGTATGGTCCAGGCTCTACTGTATGTATGGTCCAGGCTCTACTGTATGCGTGGTCCAGGCTCTACTGTATGTATGGTCCATGCTCTACTGTGTGTATGGTCCAGGCTCTACTGTATATATGGTTCAGGCTCTACTATATGCATGGTCCAGGCTCTACTGTATGTATGGTCCAGGCTCTACTGTATGTATGGTCCAGGCTCTACTGAATGTATGGTCCAGGCTCTACTGTATGTATGGTCCAGGCTCTACTGTATACATGGCCCAGGCTCTACTGTATGTATGGTCCAGGCTCTACTTTATTGTGTTCATTGTCCAGGCTCTACTGTATGCATGGTCCAGGCTCTACTGTATTGTGTTCATGGTCCAGGCTCTACTGTATGTATGGTCCAGGCTCTACTGTATGTATGGTCCAGGCTCTACTGTATGTATGGTCCAGGCTCTACTGTATGTATGGTCCAGGCTCTACTGTATGTATGGTCCAGGCTCTACTGTATGTATGGTCCAGGCTCTACTGTATGTATAGTCCAGGCTCTACTGTATATATGGTCCAGGCTCTACTGTATGTATGGTCCAGGCTCTACTGTATGTATGGTCCAGGCTCTACTGTATGCATGGTCCAGGCTCTACTGTATGTATGGTCCATGCTCTACTGTGTGTATGGTCCAGGCTCTACTGTATATATGGTTCAGGCTCTACTATATGCATGGTCCAGGCTCTACTGTATGTATGGTCCAGGCTCTACTGTATGTATGGTCCAGGCTCTACTGAATGTATGGTCCAGGCTCTACTGTATGTATGGTCCAGGCTCTACTGTATACATGGCCCAGGCTCTACTGTATGTATGGTCCAGGCTCTACTTTATTGTGTTCATTGTCCAGGCTCTACTGTATGCATGGTCCAGGCTCTACTGTATTGTGTTCATGGTCCAGACTCTACTGTATGTATGGTCCAGGCTCTACTGTATGTATAGTCCAGGCTCTACTGTATGTATGGTCCAGGCTCTACTGTATGTATGGTCCAGGCTCTACTGTATGTATGGTTCAGGCTCTACTGTATGTATGGTCCAGGCTCTACTGTATGTATGGTCCAGGCTCTACTGTATGTATGGTCCAGGCTCTACTGTATGTATGGTCCAGGCTCTACTGTATGTATGGTCCAGGCTCTACTGTATGCATGGTCCAGGCTCTACTGTATGTATGGTTCAGGCTCTACTGTATGTATGGTCCAGGCTCTACTGTATGTATGGTTCTACTGGATGTCATGGTGAATGCACCATTTGTAAGTCCAGCTCTGGATAAGGCGTCTAAATGACTTAAATGTAAATGTAATAATGTTGCGCTGGTCGACATGGCCCACATTGGCCCTTATTATTTTGAATGGGCTTGGCTCTATGTATTACATTTGTGAAAATGCAGTTGTTTAAAATATATATTTATGAGAATATATTTGAGATTGTAGCTGAATTTACTCCTGCCAGATGCCTTTCAATATTATGTATAGTCCAGGCTCTACTTTATTGTGTTCATGGTCCAGGCTCTACTGTATGTATAGTCCAGGCTCTACTGTATGGATAGTCCAGGCTCTACTGTATGTATGGTCCAGGCTCTACTGTATGTATGGTCCAGGATCTACTGTATATATGGCCTAGGCTCTACTTTATTTTGTTCATGGTCCAGGCTCTACTGTATGTATGGTCCAGGCTCTACTGTATGTATGGTCCAGGCTCTACTGTATGTATGGTCCAGGCTCTACTGTATGTATGGTTCAGGCTCTACTGTATACATGGCCCAGGCTCTACTGTATGCATGGTCCAGGCTCTACTGCATTGTGTTCATGGTCCAGGCTCTACTGTATGCATGGTCCAGGCCCTACTGTATTGTGTTCATGGTCCAGACTCTACTATATACATGGCCCAGGCTCTACTGTATGCATGGTCCAGGCTCTACTGTATTGTGTTCATGGTCCAGACTCTACTGTATGTATGGTCCAGGCTCTACTGTATACATGGCCCAGGCTCTACTGTATGTATAGTCCAGGCTCTACTGTATGTATGGTTCAGGCTCTACTGTATACATGGCCCAGGCTCTACTGTATATATGGCCTAGGCTCTACTTTATTTTGTTCATGGTCCAGGCTCTACTGTATGTATGGTCCAGGCTCTACTGTATGTATGGTCCAGGCTCTACTGTATGTATGGTCCAGGCTCTACTGTATGTATGGTCCGGGCTCTACTGTATGCATGGTCCAGGCTCTACTGCATTGTGTTCATGGTCCAGGCTCTACTGTATGTATGGTCCAGGCTCTACTGTATGTATGGTTCAGGCTCTACTGTATACATGGCCCAGGCTCTACTGTATGCATGGTCCAGGCTCTACTGCATTGTGTTCATGGTCCAGGCTCTACTGTATGCATGGTCCAGGCCCTACTGTATTGTGTTCATGGTCCAGACTCTACTGTATACATGGCCCAGGCTCTACTGTATGCATGGTCCAGGCTCTACTGTATTGTGTTCATGGTCCAGACTCTACTGTATGTATGGTCCAGGCTCTACTGTATTGTGTTTATGGTCCAGGCTCTACTGTATGTATAGTCCAGGCTCTACTGTATTGTGTTTATGGTCCAGGCTCTACTGTATACATGGCCCAGGCTCTACTGTATGTATGGTCCAGGCTCTACTGTATTGTGTTCATGGTCCAGGCTCTACTGTATGTATGGTCCAGGCTCTACTGTATTGTGTTTATGGTCCAGGCTCTACTGTATGTATGGTCCAGGCTCTACTGTATTGTGTTTATGGTCCAGGCTCTACTGTATGCATGGTCCAGGCTCTACTTTATACATTCCCCAGGCTCTACTGTATGTATAGTCCAGGCTCTACTGTATTATGTTCATGGTCCAGGCTCTACTGTATGTATGGTCCAGGCTCTACTGTATGTATGGTCCAGGCTCTACTGTATGTATGGTCCGGGCTCTACTGTATGCATGGTCCAGGCTCTACTGCATTGTGTTCATGGTCCAGGCTCTACTGTATGTATGGTCCAGGCTCTACTGTATGTATGGTTCAGGCTCTACTGTATACATGGCCCAGGCTCTACTGTATGCATGGTCCAGGCTCTACTGCATTGTGTTCATGGTCCAGGCTCTACTGTATGCATGGTCCAGGCCCTACTGTATTGTGTTCATGGTCCAGGCTCTACTGTATACATGGCCCAGGCTCTACTGTATGCATGGTCCAGGCTCTACTGTATTGTGTTCATGGTCCAGACTCTACTGTATGTATGGTCCAGGCTCTACTGTATTTATGGCCCAGGCTCTACTGTATGTATAGTCCAGGCTCTACTGTATGTATGGTTCAGGCTCTACTGTATACATGGCCCAGGCTCTACTGTATACATGGCCCAGGCTCTACTGCTCTACTGGCCTGGTCCAGGCTCTACTTATTGTGTTCATGGTCCAGGCTCTACTGTATGTATGGTCCAGGCTCTACTGTATGTATGGTCCAGGCTCTACTGTATGTATGGTCCAGGCTCTACTGTATGTATGGTCCAGGCTCTACTGTATGTATGGTCCAGGCTCTACTGTATTGTGTTCATGGTCCAGGCTCTACTGTATGTATGGTCCAGGCTCTACTGTATGTATGGTCCAGGCTCTACTGTATACATGGCCCAGGCTCTACTGTATGCATGGTCCAGGCTCTACTGCATTGTGTTCATGGTCCAGGCTCTACTGTATGCATGGTCCAGGCCCTACTGTATTGTGTTCATGGTCCAGACTCTACTGTATACATGGCCCAGGCTCTACTGTATGCATGGTCCAGGCTCTACTGTATTGTGTTCATGGTCCAGACTCTACTGTATGTATGGTCCAGGCTCTACTGTATTGTTTATGGTCCAGGCTCTACTGTATGTTTGGTCCAGGCTCTACTGTATGTGTTTATGGTCCAGGCTCTACTGTATGTATGGTCCAGGCTCTACTGTTGTGTTCATGGTCCAGGCTCTACTGTATGTATGGTCCAGGCTCTATGTATGTATGGTCCAGGCTCTACTGTATGGCCCAGGCTCTACTGTATGCATGGTCCAGGCTCTACTGTATTGTGTTCATGGTCCAGGCTCTACTGTATGCATGGTCCAGGCCCTACTGTATGTGTTCATGGTCCAGGCTCTACTGTATACATGGCCCAGGCTCTACTGTATGCATGGTCCAGGCTCTACTGTATTGTGTTCATGGTCCAGACTCTACTGTATGTATGGTCCAGGCTCTACTGTATTGTGGCTCTACTGTATGTATGGTCCAGTCCAGGCTCTACTGTATGTATGGTCAGGCTCTACTGTATATGGTCCAGGGCTCTACTGCATATATGGCCTCTAGGTGTGGTCCAGGCTCTACTTTATTTTGTTCATGGTCCAGGCTGGTCCAGGCTCTACTGTATGTATGGTCCAGGCTCTACTGTATGTATGGTCCAGGCTCTACTGTATGTATGGTCCAGGCTCTACTGTATGTATGGTCCAGGCTCTACTGTATGTATGGTCATTGTGTTCATGGTCCAGGCTCTACTGTATGTATGGTCCAGGCTCTACTGTATGTGGTCCAGGCTCTGGTTCATGGTCTCTACTGTATACATGGCCCAGGCTCTACTGTATGCATGGTCCAGGCTCTACTGCATTGTGTTCATGGTCCAGGCTCTACTGTATGTATGGTCCAGGCTCTACTGTATTGTGTTCATGGTCCAGACTCTACTGTATACATGGCCCAGGCTCTACTGTATGCATGGTCCAGGCTCTACTGTATTGTGTTCATGGTCCAGACTCTACTGTATGTATGGTCCAGGCTCTACTGTATTGTGTTTATGGTCCAGGCTCTACTGTATGTATAGTCCAGGCTCTACTGTATTGTGTTTATGGTCCAGGCTCTACTGTATACATGGCCCAGGCTCTACTGTATGTATGGTCCAGGCTCTACTGTATTGTGTTCATGGTCCAGGCTCTACTGTATGTATGGTCCAGGCTCTACTGTATGTATGGTCCAGGCTCTACTGTATGTATTGTATGGTCCAGGCTCTACTGTATGTATGGTCCAGGCTCTACTGTATTGTGTTTATGGTCCAGGCTCTACTGTATGTATGGTCTACTGTATGCATGGTCCAGGCTCTACTGCATTGTGTTCATGGTCCAGGCTCTACTGTATGTATGGTCCATGCCCTACTGTATTGTGTTCATGGTCCAGACTCTACTGTATACATGGCCCAGGCTCTACTGTATGCATGGTCCAGGCTCTACTGTATTGTGTTCATGGTCCAGACTCTACTGTATGTATGGTCCAGGCTCTACTGTATTGTGTTTATGGTCCAGGCTCTACTGTATGTTTAGTCCAGGCTCTACTGTATTGTGTTTATGGTCCAGGCTCTACTGTATGTATGGTCCAGGCTCTACTGCATTGTGTTCATGGTCCAGGCTCTACTGTATGTATGGTCCAGGCTCTACTGTATGTATGGTTCAGGCTCTACTGTATACATGGCCCAGGCTCTACTGTATGCATGGTCCAGGCCCTACTGTATTGTGTTCATGGTCCAGGCTCTACTGTATGCATGGTCCAGGCCCTACTGTATTGTGTTCATGGTCCAGACTCTACTATATACATGGCCCAGGCTCTACTGTATGTGTTTATGGTCCAGGCTCTACTGTATTGTGTTCATGGTCCAGACTCTACTGTATGTATGGTCCAGGCTCTACTGTATGTACATGGCCCAGGCTCTACTGTATGTATAGTCCAGGCTCTACTGTATGTATGGTCCAGGCTCTACTGTATACATGGTATATATGGCCAGGCTCTACTGTTATTTTGTTCATGGTCCAGGCTCTACTGTATGTATGGTCCAGGCTCTACTGTATGTATGGTCCAGGCTCTACTGTATGTATGGTCCAGGCTCTACTGTATGTATGGTCCAGGCTCTACTGTATGCATGGTCCAGGCTCTACTGTTGTGTTCATGGTCCAGGCTCTATTGTATGTATGGTCCAGGCTCTACTGTATGTATGGTTCAGGCTCTACTGTATACATGGCCCAGGCTCTACTGTATGCATGGTCCAGGCTCTACTGCATTGTGTTCATGGTCCAGGCTCTACTGTATGCATGGTCCAGGCTCTACTGTATTGTGTTCATGGTCCAGACTCTACTGTATGTATGGCCCAGGCTCTACTGTATGCATGGTCCAGGCTCTACTGTATTGTGTTCATGGTCCAGGCTCTACTGTATGTATGGTCCAGGCTCTACTGTATTGTGTTTATGGTCCAGGCTCTACTGTATGTATGGTCCAGGCTCTACTGTATTGTGTTTATGGTCCAGGCTCTACTGTATACATGGCCCAGGCTCTACTGTATGTATGGTCCAGGCTCTACTGTATTGTGTTCATGGTCCAGGCTCTACTGTATGTATGGTCCAGGCTCTACTGTATTGTGTTTATGGTCCAGGCTCTACTGTATGTATAGTCCAGGCTCTACTGTATGGTCCAGGCTCTACTGTATGTATGGTCCAGGCTCTACTGTATTGTGTTTATGGTCCAGGCTCTACTGTATGTATGGTCCAGGCTCTACTGTTATATGTATTCCCAGGCTCTACTGTATGTATGGTCCAGGCTCTACTGTATTGTGTTCATGGTCCAGGCTCTACTGTATGTATGGTCCAGGCTCTACTGTATGTATGGTCCAGGCTCTACTGTATGTATGGTCCAGGCTCTACTGTATTGTGTTTATGGTCCAGGCTCTACTGTATGTATAGTCCAGGCTCTACTGTATGTATAGTCCAGGCTCTACTGTATGTATGGTCCAGGCTCTACTGTATGTATGGTCCAGGCTCTACTGTATGTATGGTCCAGGCTCTACTGTATGTATGGTCCAGGCTCTACTGTATGTATGGTCCAGGCTCTACTGTATGTATGGTCCAGGCTCTACTGTATGTATGGTCCAGGCTCTACTGTATGCATGGTCCAGGCTCTACTGTATGTATGGTTCAGGCTCTACTGTATGTATGGTCCAGGCTCTACTGTATGTATGGTTCTACTGGATGTCATAAGGTGAATGCACCAATTTGTAAGTCGCTCTGGATAAGAGCGTCTGCTAAATGACTTAAATGTAAATGTAATAATGTTGCGCTGACGAACATTGCGCCCTTATTATTTTGAATGGGCTTGGCGATTATATATTACATTTGTGAAAATGCAGTTGTTTAAAATATATATTTATCAGAATATATTTGAGATTGTGGCTGAATTTACTCCTGCCAGATGCCTTTCAATATAATGTTGCGCTGACGAACATTGCGCTACATTTTTGCCCTTTTAAGGCCATTCAAAAAGCTAACAAATATTAGAAAACTACAGGTCTACTTCCTTGAAAATGTTGCTGCACCTTCGATGCACGTTAACACAACCATTGGAACAAAGTGTTGTTGTTTCGTAAACTCCATGAACAGTTGGATGAGAGCACAAATGGCCAGCGATCAAGCGTCAGGGTCAAATACACCACAAGTCTCTGTGGTGCAATTGGTTAGCGCGTTATACTGTTAATCTAAAGGTTGGTGGTTCGAGTCCACCCAGGTACGACAGTTCTCAGTTTGTTGTGCTCCATGATGTGGATATGACAAGTCTCTGTGGTGCAATTCGTTGGTGAGTTTGACTCTTACTTTAAAAGTTGGCGATTTGAGCCCACCCAGGGATGTTGTCTTTCTGTTTCTAGTGATATGGAAGACCTTCCTGGCCATACAGTAAGCTTGCTTTTGATCTGCTGTGTTTCCTGTTGTCACATGTGATTGGTGTGTTGTTGAACATGAAAGATGACAAGTTGCTATACCTACTGGTAAAATGGCTGTCAATGGTCTCTGATATTCTGTTACTCAATAGCTTGATCATTCTGTGTTCTCCAAGGAACATATAATTTATTCTTATTAATCTGGCTAGTATGACAAAGTAAATGATGTCAATCTGGCATGAATAACCTTAGCATTTATATTTATCTCGCGAGAAGGACAATGTTTGTCCAGTGTGTTTGTGTGTATATGTACGCCTATACGCCATGAAAGTGACGAGCCACTTCATCATTCTTCCAGAGTCAGTCCCCTTATTATTTTGAATGGGCTTGGCGATTATATATTACATTTGTGAAAATGCAGTTGTTTAAAATATATATTTATCAGAATATATTTGAGATTGTGGCTGAATTTACTCCTGCCAGATGCCTTTTAATATAATGTTGCGCTGACGAACATTGCGCCACATTTTTGCCCTTTTAAGGCCATTCAAAAAGCTAACAAATATTAGAAAACTACAGGTCTACTTCCTTGAAAATGTTGCTGCACCTTCGATGCACGTTAACACAACCATTGGAACAAAGTGTTGTTGTTTCGTAAACTCCATGTACAGTTGGATGAGAGCACAAATTGCCAGTGATCAAGCGTCAGGGTCAATTACACCACACGTCTCTTTGGCGCAATTGGTTAGCGCGTTAGACTGTTAATCTAAAGGTTGGTGGTTCGAGCCCACCCAGACACGACAGTTCTCAGTTTGTTGTGCTCCATGATGTGAATGTGTCATCCTGGACCTGTAATGAGATTCCTGTTATTTTTCCCTGCTGATGGTCAATGCCAAAACAAGCCTCTCTAGTGCAATCAGTTAGCATGTTTGACTGTCAATCTAAAGGTTGGTGCTTTGACACCACCCAGGGATGACATTCTTCAGATTGTGGAGATGTGAACTGACCCTTCCTGACTTGGCGTGAGCTTCCATGAGACTTTGGCCTGCTGAGGGTCAGTATAACCACAAGTCTCTGTGGTGTAATTGGTTGGCGCGTTAGACTGTTAATTTAAAAGTTGGTGATTTGAGCCCACCCAGGGATGCTGTCTTTCTGTTTCTAGTGATATGGAAGACCTTCCTGGCCTTACAGTAAGCTTGCTTTTGACCTGCTGTGTTTCCTGTTGTCACATGTGATTGGTGTGTTGTTGAACATGAAAGATGACAAGTTACTATACCTACTGGTGAAATGGCTGTCTCTGATCTTCTGTTACTCAATAGCTTGATCATTCTGTGTTCTCCAAGGAACATATCATTTATTTGTATTAATCTGGCTAGTTGCCAACAACGTAAATGATGTCAATCTGGCATGAATAACCTTAGCATTTATATTTATCTCGCGAGAAGGACAATGTTGGTCCAGTGTGTTTGTGTGTATATGTACGCCTATACGCCATGAAAGTGACTAGCCACTTCATCATTCATTATTTTCAATGGGCTTGGCGATTATATATTACATTTGTGAAAATGCAGTTGTTTAGAATATATATTTATCCGAATATATTTGTGATTGCGGCTGAATTTACTCCTGCCAGATGCCTTTTAATATAATGTTGCGCTGACGAACATTGCGCTACATCTTTGCCCTTTTAAGGCCATTCAAAAAGCTAACAAACATTAGAAAACTACAGGGCTACTTCCTTGAAAATGTTGCTGCACGTTAACACAACCATTGGAACAAAGTGTTGTTGTTTCGTAACGTTGCATGTTAGAGGAGAATTAACATTGCATATGTTAGAGGAGAATTAACGTTGCATATGTTAGAGGAGAATTAACGTTGCATGTTAGAGGAGAATTAACGTTGCATGTTAGAGGAGAATTAACGTTGCATGTTAGAGGAGAATTAACGTTGCATGTTGGAGGAGAATTAACGTTGCATGTTAGAGGACAATTAACTTTGCATGTTGGAGGAGAAATAACGTTGCATGTTAGAGGAGAAATAACGTTGCATGTTAGAGGAGAATTAACGTTGCATGTTAGAGGAGAATTAACGTTGCATGTTAGAGGAGAATTAACGTTGCATGTTAGAGGAGAATTAACGTTGCATGTTAGAGGAGAATTAACTTTGCATGTTAGGAGAATTAACGTTGCATGTTAGAGGAGAATTAACATTGCATGTTAAAGGAGAATTAACGTTGCATGTTAGAGGAGAATTAACGTTGCATGTTAGAGGAGAATTAACGTTGCATGTTAAAGGAGAATTAACATTGCATGTTAGAGGAGAATTAACATTGCATGTTAGAGGAGAATTAACGTTGCATGTTAGGTTAGGAAAGTTTTAGGCTTAAGTTTAGCTAAAATGCTGCAGTTGTCCCCGACACAACTCGAACATGTAACTTTTAGCCTGTAACTGTATTCCATCTAGCCACAACTGTAGATGCCATCAGTACCCAAACCTGTAACTCAGGACCTGAAGCAAGGATATGCATATCCTTGATATTATTTGAAAATAAACACTGAGGTTTGTGAAAATGTGAAATTAATGTCGGAGAATGTAACACATTTGACCTGGTAAAAGATAAAGAAAAAAAGCATGCTTTTTAAAAAAATCGTCTTTGAAATTCAAGGGAAAGCCATAATGTACTATTCCAGGTTAGGCTCAATTTAGATATTGGCCACTAGATGGCAGCGGTTTATGCGCATAGTTTTAGACTGATTCAATGAACCATTGCAGTTCTGTTCAAAATGTTATATCAAGACTGCCCAAATGTGTCTAATTGGTTTATTCATACATTTTCAAGTTCATAACTGTGCCCTCTTCAAACAATAGCATAGTATTCTGCCACTGTAATAGCTACTGTAAATTGGACAGTGCAGTTAGCTTAACAATAATTTAAGTTAAGTTTTCTGCCCATATCAGATATATCTATGTCATGGCAAATGATCTTGTTACTTACAACCTCATGCTAATCACATTAGCCTACATTAGCTCAACCGTCCTGGGGGGGGGGGATACCGATCCTGTAAAGTTGAACAAGATTAAATAAGGAAAACTCCACTGAACTGTTTAAAAGAATAGAGTGTGTGAATTGGTTGCCATAACTGACATGTTTAGAATGACCCTGAGTGTCTGGCTGAAGTGCTCTGCTGATATGCGCTGTGAATGGATTTTGTCTATATATCCAATAAACTCAGTTTCATATTACATTTTCATTCTTGAATGTTTATGCTTTATAAAGTCTGTAAGTCCTAGAGGCATTACCGTGTTTACATTTAAATACGTCTTGCAGTTCCTTCTTGTATTTATGTCATATTTAATGAACCAGGAACTGCCCTGGACATTTTGGTTTACTTCTGAACAGTTGCAACGGATGTTACTTCAACAGTATTGCCAGTCCCTTTATGGTGATCGATGGGAAATAAAAACACAACACAAAACTTCATATAGTAATATAGTTTTCCTTTTTTATTTATTCCAAGGTGTGACTTTAACTTTGAAGGATTGTGTGGAAGCAAGCTCTTGTAGCGGGTGATAGAATAGAGGGAAAACAGGAGGAAGCGATAATAGAGAAGACAGAAGAGAAAGAATCCCCGCAAAGGGGAGTTACTGGTTCTGTCGCTGTCCTAAATGACACCCTGTTCCCTCCGTAGTGCACTTGGCGACTTCGGATCAAGTCAAAACTAGTGCAGGACATAGGGAATTGGGTGCAGATTTGAGGATTGCCCACTGTCATTAGAATACCCTTGCTCACTTCATGGCTGACATTCTCAGGTTCGGTTTTAAACATGTCATGTTCCAGGCCAATTACATTGCAAATGGTTGAGTGCCACCTCATCAACTGTACAGTCAGGCATCAGATTGCTATACCATATGATGCGGTTAGCTGATATGTTTAACACGTATCCAGGCGTTGTGAGATCTGGCAGCCGTCTGCGGTGTGGTCAGCCTGGAACGCAGCCATCCTCTTATTGAACTGGACCACAACCTAAAAGCTTCCTTGCATAGATAGTTAGGCTACACACCGAGTCCAAGATGGCACCCTATAACCTATGTAGTGCACTACTTTTGACTAGAGCCTATGGGGAATAGGGTGCCATTTTGGATGAAGCCTGGGCATAGCTTTGTTTCACCATACCTGGACACAGGGTTCCTGAGTCCATATTCCTTTATCTCCAGAACATTACCTGATTTCCTTCTCTCTCGCTCTTTTTCACTACTCAACACCTCTACCTGTCTCTCGCTCCTCTCAAAATGCACAGCAAGCAGACAACCTCAATATGTTTCATTGGACATTATATGAAATAGTATATGTAAAATATTACATATTATATCATTCTATTGGTGTAGTCATATACCTGGTACAGATGATGGAGTGATGATCGAGGGATGAGACAGAGGAGAGAGGTGACCGACACGCTTCATTCTGGCCATAACAGTTATTATACTCCTTTCTCTTTGATTCCTCCAATCAAAATGATCCTTCCTGTCAGCATCCTCACCCTATCCTCCAATCAAAAATAATTATTCCTGTCAGTGTCCTCACCCCTCTAAACAAGTTGATCAGAGATCAGGGGTTAACATAACTACCTTTTACCCACAATTCACTGCTCTCTTCTGATGGCAACCCTATACTCTCTGAAATACCAAATTACAACATTATGAAAGTATTGGGACAACATTACACGTTTCTGTGGAAAGAGAGGGGTGTTTGCATGGAGACGGGGAGCTGCTATAAAGGATTTGTGTGTTGGGGGGGGTTCAACCATTCAACATGGACAGCATTTCTACTACAAACAGAGCATGCATCTGCATCAATACACAACCAACCAACCAGTATTTCATCGTTTTCTTTTAAACCCTTCCAAATAATAGGAATTGTAATATTATTTGAGGAGGCGAGGTATAGGGCTGGGGAGTGTGCAAGGGGAAAAGAGGAGAGGGGAAGGGAAGGGGTAACTAAACCTCTCTCTGTACAGGAGGGAGAGGATGGAGGGAAGAAAGAGCAGGAGGCGTTTTACAAGTCGCTCTCTCCATAGAGGAGAGAGGGAAAATGAAGGGAAGACGAGAGGAGGGGGAAAGGGGGTTTACAAGTCGCTCTCTCCATACAGGAGAGGGGGTTTTACAAGTCGCTCTCTCCATAGAGTGCGCTGGAGAAAGAGATGTAGTCGAGGGCTCCGGCTGGGCCGTCGGCTCCAATGTACCTGGTCATAGAGATACATTATATTACTAGAGAGGTCTAATGTACCTGGTCATAGAGATACATTATATTACTAGAGAGGTCTAATGTACCTGGTCATAGAGATACATTATATTACTAGAGAGGTCTAATGTACCTGGTCATAGAGATACATTATATTACTAGAGAGGTCTAATGTACCTGGTCATAGAGATACATTATATTACTAGAGAGGTCTAATGTACCTGGTCATAGAGATACATTATATTACTAGAGAGGTCTAATGTACCTGGTCACAGAGATACATTATATTACCAGAGAGGTCTAATGTACCTGGTCATAGAGATACATTATATTACTAGAGAGGTCTAATGTACCTGGTCACAGAGATACATTATATTACCAGAGAGGTCTAATGTACCTGGTCATAGAGATACATTATATTACTAGAGAGGTCTAATGTACCTGGTCATAGAGATACATTATATTACTAGAGAGGTCTAATGTACCTGGTCATAGAGATACATTATATTACTAGAGAGGTCTAATGTACCTGGTCATAGAGATACATTATATTACTAGAGAGGTCTAATGTACCTGGTCATAGAGATACATTATATTACTAGAGAGGTCTAATGTACCTGGTCATAGAGATACATTATATTACTAGAGAGGTCTAATGTACCTGGTCATAGAGATACATTATATTACTAGAGAGGTCTAATGTACCTGGTCATAGAGATACATTATATTACTAGAGAGGTCTAATGTACCTGGTAATAGAGATACATTATATTACTAGAGAGGTCTAATGTACCTGGTCATAGAGATACATTATATTACTAGAGAGGTCTAATGTACCTGGTCATAGAGATACATTATATTACTAGAGAGGTCTAATGTACCTGGTCATAGAGATACATTATATTACTAGAGAGGTCTAATGTACCTGGTCATAGAGATACATTATATTACTAGAGTGGCCTGTGTCCCTGGTCTTAGAGATACATTGTATTACTAAAGTGGACTGTGTCATAGCCACACACTTGTATAGGTTACACAGTTGTACACGTGTGACACAGGACAAATATAAGCACCCCCTATTTGACCTTTGTAATTCTGTGTACCTGGTCATGCGGCTGATGCAGTACTCAGCCTGCTCTGCGGGCAGCTCTCTGCGCAGCTCATCAACCGTGATGTAGGCCTGGGAGAGAGGAGGTATTTATTTATTTCATTTCTATGTATTTATTTAATTGCATTTACCAGGTTGTCCCACAGATGTGAAAATACCTCTTTTTCAAGGGAGATCTGGCCATATTAAAATGTTCTAGCTCACCTTGTCGGAGGCCAGGATCTTAAAGGAAGCCATGACCTGGTCAGCGGTGTCTGTCTCGGCCGTCTCACGGGTCATGAAGTCGATGAAGGCCTGGAAGGTGACCACGCCTGTGTTGTTTGAATCCACCAAGGTCATGATGCGGGCAAACTCCACCTCACCCTATTGGACAACATGTTACAGTAGATTAGAACACCTCACCCTATTGGACAGCATGTTACAATAGATTAGAACATCTCACCCTATTGGACAACACGTTAGAGTAGGTTATTTTCATATCATTGTTGAGGAGAACATGTTTTGAAACCTTTAGTATAAAAACGGATGCCATTCATACTATAACCGTATACAACCAGATAGAGCGCCGTCATTTTGAATAAAGGGACTGAGAAGAAATGAAGGTGAGGTCACTTCCTGTTGGTAGCTAGGCTACTCACCAGATCGTAACCCATGGAGATGAGACAGGCACGGAAGTCGTCGGGGTCCATCATGCCGTTTCTCTTCTGCAAAAGAGAGAGGGAGAACACAAGCATCGGTTTATATGATTGGACATGTGATCAATGAACGATGCAGTGACGCAATGACCAACGATTATGTGAAGGTGACACCCTAGAGGCACCGTCCCTCTGTGTGGAGGAACAACTACGATGGCAAGAAATCACGGACGATTCCAAATTCACACTTACAGTCAGTGTATTCAACTATGGTAAGTAAAAATCATCACATATCACTGTGTCATTGCAAGTAAGACCTTCTTCAAAATAGTCGCTTTCTGTCAAATCTGAGCCAGGAAGTAAAAAGACAAGTGGAAGAAATGCAAGTACAATAATATATTATATATATATATTTCTTTACCCTGTCGAAGTGATTGAAGGAGGCTCTGAACTCGTTGAGCTGCTCCTGGCTGATACCCTTGGCATCGCGGGTCAGAATCTGGTTCTCCACCTCGTTGATGGTGCGGGCGATGGTGGTCAGCAGCTGCTCCCAGCCCACACGGATATGCTGCAGAGGGAGAGAGGGAACGAGGGAGCGGAGAGTCACAAGCTTGACGTAATAATTGCGTGCTCGGAATTTGGGACCAAATACTAAACTTTTGAGTACTTTAATGCACTATAGGTGACACCTTTATGACACATTCAAAAGGGGAACTAGATAAATAAAGTGAACTAACTTCTAAACGGTAAAACTGATATTTATCAAAATACCCCCAAAATTAAAGGCGACATTCTGTACTGTCGCCTCATATAAAACATTTCATCTCAAATCCAATATGTTGAAGTATAGAGACAAATTCAACGTTTTAGCTTCACTGTCCAAATAGGGGAGTATATTTAGATATTTAACCTAGGTCTAGGATATAAGATACTTTACTTCCCTGGTATAGTCGTGTGTTCTTTGTGTAGTTGTGTGTTGTGCAGTTGTGTTTTTTGCTGTTGTGTGTTGTCCAGTTGTGAGTTGTATTACCTCCATGGTGTAGTTGGTGTGTTTGTTGTCAAAGATGAGGGACTCCTGGCTGAGCTGGTGGTCTCCCTCCAGTTTGTCGATGTTACACTTGTAGTTGATAATGTTTTGTTCATACTGCTTGAGATTGTTCATCTGTTCCTCGAGAGAACCGGCGATGTCCACAGACACATGACCAATCTCCTGTAGAGGGAGAGAGAGGGGGTGGAGAAAAAGGAGGTAGTGAGAACTGAGAAGTGGGAATGGATGACAGTTCAGGCTTCCGTATTCATAAAGCGTCAAAGAGTGCTGATCTAGGATCAGATATAGAATCTAGGATTAGGTCCATTAATTGTAATCTGAAAGGCAAAAGTGATCCTAGATCAGCTCTCCTACTCTGACCCATAAGTGTAGGCACAGTAGATGTTGCGAACCTCTGCGTGTTTGGGGTTCGGAGACCCTGCTTATCCCGGGTACCAGTCTGTTTGCGCTAACGTTTCACTTCTCGCCATACCAAACATGGCATAATGACATGGGTTGTACAATGAGTGGAATGAGGATTTCACAAAAGAGGATTTCAAACTCGTAGGACCGTGTAGCTCTATAGCTCAGTGGTCACCAACCTGTTCGAACGCAACGATAAAGCCTTGCATTCCTTATTTGTATTTGTTTCGTGCTGCTGTCAGTAGGTGCACTTCGTTCAGCAGCTCTCTAGCACCGGGAAGACAAAGTGTTCCCATTTTGAAAAATGTTATGTATCTGAAGGTAGAACTCCGACCTACCCGGCAGGCCCAGAGATCAAAATCAAGTGCACCTATAGGCCTACCTCTGGCCAATCAGAAACCTCAGATCACCGTGTCTGCACAGTTTCCTCGAGCCATGGACTGTCAAAAGAAGTCTCGAATGCACAATACAGTTGACACCGTGAGATTTAAAAACGTTTAAAACCATGACTAGAGCGACTCAATGAATACAGCAAAGAGATGCTGCTTTTATGAATAACTTCATGTCTAAGTTGTTATTCGGCACTGTCGACAGTTTGTTCACTTCCAGAAGCCAGAAAATGCACATTCTCCCTACTTCCACTCACGCTACAACCAGTACTGCAGCTGCAACAAATGAGTACAGCAAAGTGTTCCGCTAAGCTTGCGTTGTTGTCATTAGCGGCTTTTGTCTTTTCTAATATCGAGGAATATTTCACTTTCTCTGGTCAATAGGTGTAACAACATGAATTGGCGCACGAGGCAGAAATAATGCAGTGCGACTTGAGTTTCGCCATCAGCTGGAAGACTGTGTCCCCTCTTCTCAGCGGAGGGAGAGCTGAGGGACAGATGAGTCCAGTACAAAAAAATAAATATATATATTATTATTATTATCCTCAATTAGCTGTGCCTCAACAGTAATACAAGTTATATTTCAAAATGGTCTGAGAAGAACAACATTGGCAGGGTAATTCCAGCATAGCCAATCTGCAGTGATAATGTATTGGGTCTATAGCCAACTGCACAAACCTCATTGCTACAGAACTGTTTTTAATTGGTTAATGTTGCATATGCTTACGTTTTTTAATTCATGCTTTTGTTTTTGTTTTTTTTTAAATCTGAGCGGTAGATCTCCGCTTCCATTTCGACTCAGAAAGTGATCTCGACTCAGAAAAAGGTTGGTGACCACTGCTCTAGCTGAAGTGACTGTACCTCCATCTTGGTCTGGATCCAGGGTCCGATGATGTTGGCCTGGGCAGCGAACTGGCGCCTCAGCCTCTCGTTAGCCTGCTGCCTGGCCACCTCCTCCTGCAGCATCTGGTCCCTGAGAGGAACAAGGTGCTTCACCTACGGAGGGAGACAGGGACATTGGTCGTCAACACACTTGGTAGAGATGACGTTGCGTTACTCTGTGACTCGAGAGCAGAGCCCTATACTTACGTACCGGATTTGAGGAGTTCGTGAGGTAACTTTGGTCAACCTTGAGTTCAAACTCAGATAACCGGTACCACGAAAGTGGCTCACCTTTTAAGCCAGGTACATTTCTATGGCGACGAATCCTTCGGAACTAATCTGCTCCGGGGCACACTAACTCAGAGCTATGTCAGAGCTCCCCCACCCCCCTCTCGCAAAGATTGCGTCATCATCCCCTTCATTTGAGGAAGGCGACTGATGAAATATTTGATTCATGAAATGTAATTTTGTGTTCAAAAGCTGTAATGTCAAAATACCGATCGCGTTACACGTTTCGTAATGGTAGAATGCATTTGAAACCTCACGCAGCGTAAAACTTTTGTTTGACTTATTTTATCAACAGGAGAGGGATAAAACGGTGCTTGTTCATTGATTAACACACCAAACCGCACCAAAGACGACATTAACAATAGGTAGTCAACTAAAAACGGCACTTCTAAAAAAGCCCATTTCACACCACAAGCCTGCTGAATTTGCAAGATAACTTTTCTTTCATTTTGATTTCGGCCCAAATGAAAAACGGGTCACCGACTTGCCCGTAGATGGATTATTTCCGCATTGTCTCAGTGAAGTCAGTTGCAACTTGGGTTGGAGCGAAAACCTTTTACAAGGAGCTCTCCGGGAACAGGGTCGGAAAGCCCTGCTCTAAGGTGTAACCCTAAAACATGAAGCAACTTACAGCCGCAGAGTGTGAGAAAAAATACACACTACAGAAACAATGATTGTCACAGGACAAGTGTCTCTTGACTACAATCTAGAGTGTAGAAACCTAGCCAGGGAAGGAAATACAGTTAAAATAGAAAACCATTTCAGCTTCTCTGTTGGCTTCCCAGAGTGTGTTGTACTCACCGCCTCCCACTTGTTCGTGATATCCTGGGGGGAGAGGTTGGTGTAGGGGTTGACTCCTGACAGCTTGATGCCGTAAGTCTGAGCGATCTTCACAATCTCGCTCTGGATGCCCATGGTGGCCATGCGTTCCTTATCAGCCTCTGGTAGGGTGGCCTTGAACTGGTCATGGGCTGTAATCAGAGACTGGAGAGGAGAGGAGGAGTGAGAATGGAGGGATGCAGTGGGAAGGAGCGATAGAGAGAGAGAGATAGAGAGGAACAAAGGGTGTGGTGTGTGTCACATAACGAGAAGAGGGAGGGGGGAATAAAGGAGTGAGAATGGAGTGATGTGGGAAATAACGAGAGAGAGCGAGGGAATGCAGAGAGAAACGAGAGTCCATCCGACCGTTAATGTTACGTATTGTACACACACACACGCGTGCGCGCTCACACACACACACACACACACACGTACATGGATCTCCTCGGTGCTGTGGACGATAAACATGTCCTGCAGATCCTCCATGGCTCCGTCCATCCAGTTGTTGAAGGGCGCCGCCCTCTTGGCGAACTCCAGGTACAGCTGGTCAATGGTCTCCCACAGTTTCTCCACGCGCTAGGAAAGACCAGGACAAGATGTAACATCCATCATATACAGTATGAAGCCATCCCTGCTAAGTAGTCACAGTAGCACACGTAACGGCTTGATGTGACCACCACTAGGTGTTATTGGAAGGGACAGGAGTTTTTCCTGAGACAGGTGACCTGGGAACATCTCCTGGCTCGCGGTGGCTCAGTTGGTAAGAGGCCCGTGTGCTCAGTTCCTGCAGGGATCACATTCTCCAACCAAAAGCGCCCGCTTAAGCGGCGTATACAATATGATTATAGTACGGTGTCTGTTGTACGTGTGTGGTTCAGTACCTCCAGGGAGTCCCTCCTCTTCTGCGTCAGCGTACCCAGGTTGTCCCACTGGTCACAGATGCCCTGGCAGCGGGCGTTCACAGAGGCCGCGTCATGGTAGTCCAGCTCACTGAGAGAGAAACGGGCAAACACACTGATCAGTATCACATCTCCGATTACACACTGTACGTCAATCCCTTTTTTTCCTACAACTTCACTACGTTTATCCTTTCTACCGCCACTCCCTCCGCCACACCTCCCTCCGTCCCTCCTTACTTGAGCTCCTGGGCGATAGCGGCGATCTGCTCCACTCGGTCCTGGTGAGCGGCCAGGTCAGACTCAAAGGCCTCGTGTTTCCTCATCAGAGCCCTGATCTCCATCAGAGAGGCCGACTCATAGTCCTTCATGGAGAGCAGCTCTTCTTTACCTGGGGGAGAGACACAGTTAATACTCAGTCGTTATCGCTCTCTACCTCTCGCTCTCTACCTCTCGCTCTCTACCTCTCGCTCTCTACCTCTCGAAACCCCTTTACCTCTCGAAACCCCTCTACCTCTCGAAACCCCTCTACCTCTCGAAACCCCTCTACCTCTCGAAACCCCTCTACCTCTCGAAACCCCTTTACCTCTCGAAACCCCTTTACCTCTCGAAACCCCTTTACCTCTCGAAACCCCTTTACCTCTCGAAACCCCTTTACCTCTCGAAACCCCTTTACCTCTCGAAACCCCTTTACCTCTCGAAACCCCTTTACCTCTCGAAACCCCTTTACCTCTCCGTTCCCTCTACCCCCTTTACCTCTCCTCTCTGTTTTATCTCTCCATCCCCATCCACCAGTGAGCGCTGTGGCGCATGACGTCTGAGGGTTGAAAGTTGATGTACTGTAGGGGCTTGACTCAAAGTTAATTTTACAATTCAAAAGTGATACCGCGCCTCTCGCCCCTCTTTCTCTACCCCCCACCTGCCCTTCCTCCCCTCTCGCTCTCTACACACCCCTCTCACCTCCCCTCCCTCTCTCACTCGCTCTGTTATTACCTGAGGTCCAGGACTGGTGCAGGGAACACTTCTGCTTGAACTTCTCAGCCAGGTGGTCCAGTCTCTCCAGACGTCTGATCTCAGTAAGAAGCCACTCCTCGTATCCCTTCTCCACCTGCTCCAGACCCTTCCATGCATTGGCAATGTCCTGGGGGAGGAGAGAGACAAAGATGGGGTATAACATGGGTAGTATTATAGATGGATGTCAGTTAGTTGGTTGACTATACTGGGTCTTGTAATGTTGGTGGAACAGTCAGATATCCAGGGGGTTATTCTCAAAACTCTTTTGAACCACACCACAGTCAATTAGCTGTGGTTTTTAATGAAGAACCCGGAGTATGAAGTCGAGAGGGCTGCCAGGACAGTGTCACTCCCTCAGACGGGGTGTGTGTGACGTCACCTACCGAGACCATCTTTCCCTCAGAGGGCATGAAGGCGGGCCGGTTGCTCAGCCTCAGCTTGGTTTGCAGGGTGTTGAAGTTGATCTCCAGCTGACACTTCTCCTGGACGCGGGGAGGCTTGTGGATGCGGCGGTAGTCCCTGAAGTCCTCCAGCTTCTGCTGCATGGCCTTCATCTGCTGCTCCGCCATGCGGTTCTCCAGCCACGGGATGGTCTTGCGGATCCACTCTAGCAACTAGGGAGAGGTAAGAGGTCAGGGGTTAGAGGTCAGGGGGAGAAGAGTTGGTTGGGTGGTTACTTCAATTTTAAAAAACACACAGGTCCCATTCAGGGCCAGTTTCCCAAACACAAAAAGCATGCTCAATGGAGAATCTCCATTGAAATAGCTTTTTGGTCCAGGACAAGGTTTAATCTGTGTCCAGGAAACTGTCCCATAAAGTATATAACCTCTCATAATACATCACTGCATTAGCGCAATGACTAGAAGTCTACAGGAACAGTCTACAGGAACAGTCTACAGGAACAGTCTACAGGAACAGTTAGCAGGCTAGTATGATATCCCTTTCACACTCACCTCACTGGCCAGCTTTTCATACTCCTCCATGAGTTTCTCATTCTCCTGGTTCACAGCCAGCACTTTACAGATCCTGTTAGCTGCCGTCTCAGCCTGGGTGAGTAAGAGAGAGGGGGAGGGAGAGAGAGAAAGGGAGGAGGGAGGGGAGAGGGAGAGAGAGAAAGAAAGGAGGGAGGGGAGAGAGAAAACAAAAGTGAGAGAGAGATATTAACAACAAACGTTAAGACAGAGACAGTGGACCTTAGAAAGATGGCCGATTTTGTATTGTTTTCCATTTCCATTGTGTTCAATGTTTTTGCGGCAGTGTGGAGCAGAGGCAGTGAGTTACCTGCTCAGCGCCAGCGAAGGCGTGGTAGAAGCAGGACACGTAGGTCATGATGGCCTTCTCATCAGGCTTGGGGGTGTTCACAATGTCTGAGGGAGAGACCAGGGAGGAGAGCTCAGGGACAATACAACCCCGATGAAATCACTGGAGAGAGTCGTCGGAGACAAACGGTAGAGTTGTAAAATTGCCTGGTTTTACAGAAATCCTGATTGAAAAAAATATGGACTCACCTTCAGCGTCGAGCATCTTGGGGATGTCCAGGTACTTCTCAGCTACCTCGAAGGCAGTGTTGAGGTTACCGATGGGGTCATCCTGTTAGGGACACACAGACAGAGAAAGAGATTTACATGAACACATGGAGAGAAGACACAGGCCAAGGTTTGTGGGTTCAATTCCCACCAATACAAAACATGTATGCACGCATGACTAAGTTGCTTTGGATAAAAACGTCCGCTAAATGGCATATATTATTTAAAAATATATATATATATTACTTATACAATAGAGTTCTTGAGAGAAAAAAAGAGGGAACAGGGGTATAAAGAAATAAAAGAAAATAGTAAGGGGCTCGACAGGTGTTGACCCTTATGGACTCTGAGAGGGGATGGGGGATGAGAGGAGAGTGAAGGGAGGAGGGGGTGGGGGGCACCTTTCTCAGTTTGGAGTAGTCAATGAGGTCAGGTCTGTGTCTGTGGATGAGGGCACACAGTGCCAGGCCATCCTTCCAACTGAATCGGTCACCCACAGGAGAGGAGAGGAAAGGAAAGGAAAGGAAAGGAAAGGAGAGGAGAGGATGATACAAAGAGAAGATAGGAGAGGAGGAAAAACATTAGGATTATGAAGAGAAAGTAAAAGATAAAGAAAGTAAAATAATAAAGTAAATAATACCACAAAAAATCCCAAAAGAAAGAGAGATGTAGCCTGGTCGCTAGTCTGTTTCTGGTCTCTTGCCAACTCCTTATGGAATTGTCATGCCAAATGTGACAGTGATTGACAAGGAGTTGGCATGATAGCACAAACAGACAGGCACTCAGGCTAAGAGAGGTGCAAGCAACAGCCATAACTATGAATTAGAGTTCCCAATTCATATCTTCTCAACATGATTCTGTGAATCTGCATGCAAGAATGGATGTAGTTTCCCATCCTGGCCACAGGGTGGCGCGCTGTGCACACCTGATGTGGAAGTTCTGCACATTAACGTTCCTGTAGGGGGCAGTCTTCCTCTGGCACCACAGAAGAAGACCCTCCTTAGCAGAGGTCTCTACACAGAGAGGAGGCAGGGGGGAGAGAGGGGAGACAGAGGGGAGGCAGAGAGGAGGCAGGGGAACGGCAGTGTTATCCTAAAGGACTAGGCTAAATATGCTCCAATAACCCTGCGGTGTTAAGGTGTCAAGCTTAGTGACCTGTGTGTGTGTGTGTGTGTGTGTGTGTGTGTGTGTGTGTGTGTGTGTGTGTGTGTGTGTGTGTGTGTGTGTGTGTGTGTGTGTGTGTGTGTGTGTGTGTGTGTAATACTTACTGAGGTATGTTTTTTTGTGGAGGATATGCAAAGTGTGTGTGCCACGGAGGCTTGAGTAATACGAATGTGTTAACAGTAACTCATATTGAACTGACTGCTGTGTCTAATGTATCATGGTGGTTTTGACTGTGTCAGATGCAGAGTGTGTCTATACAGTGATCCTACGACGACGCGTCTGCGATTGTGGCCGTTAATTCTATTCATGTGTGAGCGCTTTGATGGCAGGCGTATGTATGTATAGTGTTGTATAGTGACTGATAATGTATAGACAGTGTTACTGGGAGTCCGATAGCTGGGTAAGTAGGTCGAATTTGTTCTCATGTGACTTAATGCACGTGCAGTTTGAATGTGTTTATGGAGGGTGAAACCCGAGGGGAAATGCCTAAGAACAACGTTGTAAACATGTATTTTTTTAAGATCAACTCTTCGCTCTTGTCATATCCAAGAGCGAAGAGGAAACTTTTTCCAATTCCACCCCTGCACACACACACACACACACACACACACACACACACACACACACACACACACACACACACACACACACACACACACACACACACACACACACACACACACACACACACACACACTGACCCTCCACGGAGATGTCCTGAATGGCGAAACGCAGGATGATGGTCCAGATCATTCCCAGGGTCATCTTCGTATTACCGTCGACGATCTCTGCAAGCCAATCACAGCGTTCGGTCAGAAACCATGGCAACATGGAGCAGATGCCAAAACTCAGTCTATGCTGGCTTACTGAGAGTTGTCTCAGATATCATACCTCACTATCTTTCAACAAGTATCTAAAGTATTTTACTTGAGTGCCTCTATTTATTTTAAGGCAAGTCAGTTAAGAACAAATTCTTATTTACAATGGCGGCCAAGGAACAGCGGGTTAACTGCCTTGTTCAGGGCCAGGACGACTGATTTTTACCTCGTCAGCTCGGGGTTTCAACCTTGCAACCTTTCGGGTTACTTGTCCAACGCTCTAGCCAATAGGCTACCTGCCGCCCCTCTAAGTCAGAACTGTTGTGTAAAATGGGACTCGAGAACTACGAATAAAGGATCACCACAACATTACTGTATAACAACAAGGACAACGGAACCAAGATGTTGAAGTCTCACCCTCAGCGCCGATGGACACCAGCTTGACTCCCTTGCTGCAGATGAAGTCCAGGGCCTTGTTCACATTTGCAATCTTGTGGAAACGCATCTTGCCTTTGTCGGGTTTGGGCAGTCTCTCACCTGTATACAATAAGAACATCCCCTTTAGTCTCCTCTCCGCAACACACAATGATTGGTGAAGTTTCACTCAATCAAGAAAGCGCTGTGCCATTCTCCATTCATTTCAGCTCCGATGCGGCTGTATTTGACCGCACATCATCGAATTTGAGTGTCCCTTTCCCCTAACCTACGCTGTAGACGGAGAGGTCAACCTTTCTGATGTAACCGTGTGTAAGAGTGACTTAGCAGTGACTTAGGGGGGACTTAAGGCGACTCAAGAGTCCGACCCACCTGAGATGACCTCCAGCAGCAGCATGAGTTTGAGGCCATTCCTGAAGTCGTCCTCGATGTTCTCGATCTGTGTCCCTGCCTTCCTCAAGTGGGAGTTACACCAGGCTGTGAACGTCTGGGAGAGAATTGGGTTGAGAGAGATAGGGGGAGAAATAGAGATAGGGGGAGAAATAGATCGGGTTGAGAGAGATAGGGGGAGAAATAGATATAGGGGGAGAAATAGAGATAGGGGGAGAAATAGAGATAGGGGGAGAAATAGAGATAGGGGGAGAAATAGAGATAGGGGGAGAAATAGATTGGGTTGAGAGAGATAGGGGGAGAAATAGATCGGGTTGAGAGAGATAGGGGGAGAAATAGAGATAGGGGGAGAAATAGATCAAGAGAGAGAGAGAGCGAGAGAGAAGGGGAGACAAAGGGAAAAGGGAGGAGAAAAAAACAGGATTAGAGTTGTAGATTTGGCAATAAATAAGTGAATCTTCTCCCTCAAACATACAGAAAGAGACTGAGCCTCACTGACAGTGACCGGACGAGACCAACAGACCCCAAATGGAATCCTGGGCCCACACCGATAAACAACGTAAATAAACATAAACAGACAAATGCTCTAATCTAAAGTGAAGCCTGAAGCAGTTTGCTTTCTCCCGGCCGCTCTGACAGGCCTAGAGTGCGTGGCAATGTCCCATTACATCTTTAACCTTGTTAGAGCATCACGACGCTGCTCTGCGTGTCTGTCGGCTAGCACACCCATCCTGACCTCAGATAGTCATTATTCTGCCTTGACAGCTTTGAATGATTGATCTGAACGGTCTGATTCGAGGATAAGGGAGGTGTTGTGTCATACTAGGTTGAGGTGTGTGTGTGTGGGGGGTAGAAGGTCACAGCAAACGTAGACGTCTGTCCGCGGTGAGGGGTTGGAGAAAAATAATAATTGCAGAAGCCTAACAACTGACTACAGAGGAGTGTAGAGAGTGAGAGAGACATACAAAGATTACAATAATCAGTAATGAAGAGAGAACACAAAGTCAGAGGTCAGAGTTCTCCATTAATGCAGTCGCTGTGTGTGTGTGTGTGTGTGTGTGTGTGTGTGTGTGTGTGTGTGTGTGTGTGTGTGTGTGTGTGTGTGTGTGTGTGTGTGTGTGTGTGTGTGTGTGTGTGTGTGTGTGTGTGTGTGTGTGATTGCGATTCTGTGTGGGTGGGCACTGGGCAGAGCTGTGAGCCCTGGAAGAAAGACACCGAAAAAGAGAAACTGCTTGAGAGAAAGAACTCGAGAGAGCGATAGAGTGCTTAAGAGAGGGTGAGAGAGAGAGAGACGGAGAGAAAGAGAGAGGGCGAGGGAGAGAAAGAGAACACGCTAGGGCGCAAGACGGGTGGGCAAGAGAGAGACAGTGCTTGCCAGGGAGCAAAGGAAGGGAGGAAGGCAGAACAGACAGACAGCCAGAGGGAGGGAGGCAGGAATGCCCTGACCTGTGTACAAAATTACCTCCTACTCCATGCATAGTGCACAACTGTTGACCAGATGGGTCCTGGTCAAAAGTAGTGCACTATATAGGGAACAGGGTGCCATTTGGGACGCATCCCTGGAAGGGAAGGAAGGGAAGGAGAGCCACAATCCCGTCCCAGCAGGTGTCCCCCAGTCCCTACAGACCCAAACCCATACCCCCACAGCCACACAAACCCCCACCCTACAGCTACGCATGACCCAATTTAGACAGGCCCCCTATACAGACCACACAGACCGCTAGGCTAACTAGACCACCAAACCAGACTTCTGGAGGACAGGGGAGGAGAAGGGGAGGGAGGGATGAAGAGGGAAAAGGAGGGGTGAAGGAGGGGGAAAGCAGAGAAGAAGGGAGGAGGGGGAAGGAAGGAGTGGAGGTGAGGGGGGTGAAGGAGGCTAAATCGGGTAGCTATGAGACACCATTAGGGACAGCTGAGAAGGCAGGATTCCTAAGGCTAACTGTCAGAGTCAAAGAGGGATAGAAGGAGAGAGAGAGAGGGGGGGGGGAAGGAAGGAAGGAGACAGATTGCAAGAGAGGATAAAAGAAAGTGGAAACAAGTGAAGTTTGAAACAGAAACAGGTTTTTGTTGACGTCAGTTCAACTTTCAGATGCATGTTCTGTGGGGCTTCACCTAAAATGGTGAGGTGACAAAACATGGTCTTTCAAATACTACATATGAGGAGGAAAATATCCAACTCAAAACACAAATAAGCCCTATTTGTATCATCAAGTACAACACCCAATTCATTGGACTCAAGGGGCCATTGGGTCACACCATTATCCATAATAACCCATTATCTCATAGGTTACATGTCTTTGCGGGGGATGCCTATGGTTAACTATAGAGCGCTCGTATGACTATGAAGTCACTGCTCTTCTCCTCTATCTCCCCCCTTCTCCCCCTTCTCCTCTGTGCGACTGCCCCCCCTTCTTCCCCTTCTCTTCTTCTGTGTCCCCCCTTCTCCCTGTGTCCTCCCCTTCTCTTATGTCTCTCTCATCTCCAACTGTTGAGCTGACCCTCTGTGCCTGTGTTGGTCTGGTCTGGACACAAAAACACACACACAGGCATTCTGCTGGATGCCTGTCATAGCTCAGGGAGAGGGGACAGTGGGAGGGCCTGATGACCCTCAGCACAGCTGGGTGGACACACACACACACACACACATCCTCCTCCCATCCCAGACACCACCTGTCCATCAAGAATGTGATGCAACCACTGTTACCATGTAACCATCCCTGCAGCTACCACTAACATCCTGCAGTTACGTCTAACATCCTGTAGTTACGTCTAACATCCTGTAGTTACGTCTAACATCCTGTAGTTATGTCTAACATCCTGTAGTTACGTCTAACATCCTGTAGTTACATCTAGCATCCTCAGATTGGCACATTTCACAAACAATTGTGTGACTTGTGAGACTAAAGAAAGGAGGGGGATTCAGGACTTTAAAGGCCCAATGCAGTCAAAAACATGATTTCATTTTTTATATATATGTCCACACTATGAGGTTAGAATAATACTCTGAAATTGTGAAAATTATGATAATGCCCTTTTTGTGTAAGAGCTGGGGTTTTTTTGCCTGTTTTGGTGGGATGGGGTTTGGCCTGCTTGGTGACATCACTGAAAATATGCCCCCTCGGGCTTGTGCGGTGGAGGAGATCTTTATGGGCTGTACTCAGCCTTGTCTCAGAGTAGTAAGTTGGTGGTCGGTTGATATCCCTCTAGTGGTGTGGGGGCTGTGCTTTGGAAAAGTGGGTGGGGTTATATCCTGCCTGGTTGACTCTGTCCGGGAGTATCGTCGGACTGGGCCACAGACCCACCCCTGTCTCAGTCTCCAGTATCTATGCTGGAATAGTCTATGTGCCGAGGGGCTAGGGTCAGTCTGTTATATCTGGTGTAATTCTCCTGTCTTATCTGGTGTCCTGTGTGAATTTAAGTATTCTCCCTCCAATTCTCTCTCTCTCCTTCTCCCCTCCCCCAGGACTACATGGCCTGATGACTCCTGACTGTCCCCAGTCCACCTGGTCATGCTGCTGCTCCAGTTTCAACTGTTCTGCCTGCGGCTATGGAACCCTGACCTGTTCACCGGATGTGCTACCTTCTCCCGGACCTGCTGTTTTTGACTCTCTCTCTCTCTCTCTCTCTCTCTCTCTCTCTCTACCGCACCTGCTGTCTTGACCTCTGAATGCTCGGCTATGAAAAGCCAACTGACATTTACTCCTTAGGTACTGACCTGTTGCACCCTCTACAACCACTGTGATTATTATTATTTGACCCTGCTGGTCATCTATGAACGTTTGAACATCTTGAAGAACAATCTGGCCTTAATGGCCATGTACTCTTATAATCTCCACCCGGCACAGCCAGAAGATGACTGGCCACCCCTCAGAGCCTGGTTCCTCTCTAGGTTTCTTCCTAGGTTCCTGCCTTTCTAGGGAGTTTTTCCTAGCCACCGTGCTTCTTTTATTTATTTATTTTCTTGAACCCTTATTTAACGAGGCAAGTCAGTTAAGAAAAATGTCGGCCTACCCCGGCCAAACCCTGACGACATTTGGCCAATTGTGCGCCACCCTACGGGACTCCCAAACACGGCCGGTTGTGATACAGCCTTCTACACCTGCATTGCTTGCTGTTTGGGGTTTTAGGCTGGGCTTCTGTATAGCACTTTGTGCCAACTGATATAAAAAGGGCTTTAGAAATACATTGATCGCCATGCAGTAAATGAGTTAATAGACCAATAAGAAAGAGAGTTCCAAACCTCTCTGACAATAACAGCTACTTTTACCCTTCCCACTCAGACCACTTGCTTAGAAATGTCTATTTGCTAAAAAAAAGCTATTTTATTACATTTTTTACCATTTAAATTGAAAACAATCACAGGAAGGTACTTCATTTTTATCCAGAAATGATTTGATATTGAGATTAAAACAGCGGCATTGGGACCTTTAACAAAGAAACAGAATAGAGAAGAGGGTAGAAGTGTCAGGTAGAAATTGCCTACAAGCACATGACAGTCTTAAAAGGACAGTTCAAACCAGTTTCTCAGACTTTTTCATCAAAAGTGGCTAACTTTAATTTTGGTGGTGAACTATCCCTTTAAGATGACACACCTCTGTGTGAACATATTAGGTGGAATCCCAACAATCAAAAATGGGCTTGTGTTGACAAAGAATGATGAACTATCCTTTTAAGACATAGCTAGATATATAAGTCCAAAACAAACTCACCCCGATCCACCGGATTACTAATGCTAACATCACATCCTAGACTCCATTGGTTGTGTCCCACTACCAGCCCTATGGGCCCTAGTGCACTAATAAGGGAGTGGGTTGCCATTAGGGATGCATCCCCATCTGCCGTTGATATCCTTCTATTATTATAAACTGAGTGGTTCGAACCCTGAATGCTGATTGGCTGACAGCCGCAGGTATGACAAAATATTGTATTTTTACTGCTCTAATTACGTTGGTAACCAGCTTATAGTAGCAATAAGGCACCTCTGGGGTTTGTGGTATATGGTCAATATACCACGGCTTAGGGCTGTATCCAGAACAGCCCTTAGCCGTGGTACGGTACATTGGCCATATACCACAACCACTCGTGCCTTAAACATAACAGGACAGGAGTATTCCTGTATCAGCACTCAACAGCAGTGTAAAATAAATCTGGTAACAATGTCTGCAGGGCTGGCTAAACTGTGTGTGTGTGTGTCCACCCAGTGTGAGAGCACAGTCTGAGCATACTGACCGTATATATAAATACAGCCTCTGTCCAGTCCAGGCCAACACATGACTATAGAACTGGTGGGATAGGCCAGGGAGAGACAGACCTGGACAGACAGGTGTCTGTGGTATGAATCACACAGACGTATGTACACACACACACACACACACACACACACACACAAACACGCACTTGCCTGACACACACGCTCGGACACACACAGTACCATCCTGATGAGGTATGACGCCGTGTATAAAAACAGAAGCAGTCGTCTTTATAATTATAAATAGTCCCATCAGTCTGGAGAGAAACCACACTTGGCAAAGCCATACATAGCTGCTCTACCAAACTCATAGGTGGTGGGGGGGACAATGGAAGAGAACATTCACTCACACGCGCACCACGCCCACACACGCACATACGTACACATGCGCACCACGCCCACCCACGCACATTCACAATGCCATGTTATACGCCGCGCCTAACTCTTAGTACATCCTAAATAATGTACTGCAGCTCAACCTGTAAACCACCAAAGTGTAACAAAGTGTAAACAACCAACCTGTAAACAACCAAAGTGTAACAAAGTGTAAACAACCAACCTGTAAACAACCAAAGTGTAACAGTGTAAACAACCAACCTGTAAACCACCAAAGTGTAACAAAGTGTAAACAACCAACCTGTAAACAACCAAAGTGTAACAAAGTGTAAACAACCAACCTGTAAACAACCAAAGTGTAACAGTGTAAACAACCAACCTGTAAACCACCAAAGTGTAACAAAGTGTAAACAACCAACCTGTAAACAACCAAAGTGTAACAGTGTAAACAACCAACCTGTAAACAACCAAAGTGTAACAGTGTAAACAACCAACCTGTAAACAACCAAAGTGTAACAGTGTAAACAACCAACCTGTAAACAACCAAAGTGTAACAAAGTGTAAACAACCAAAGTGTAACAGTGTAAACAACCAACCTGTAAACAACCAAAGTGTAACAAAGTGTAAACAACCAACCTGTAAACAACCAAAGTGTAACAAAGTGTAAACAACCAACCTGTAAACAACCAAAGTGTAACAGTGTAAACAACCAACCTGTAAACAACCAAAGTGTAACAAAGTGTAAACAACCAACCTGTAAACAACCAAAGTGTAACAAAGTGTAAACAACCAACCTGTAAACAACCAAAGTGTAACAGTGTAATCAACCAACCTGTAAACAACCAAAGTGTAAACAACCAACCTGTAACAAAGTCTAAATAACCTAACAACCAAACCGACCGACAGATTGTCATGACAACTACATCCATCATGAAAGCCATACCTTCTTCACACCAGGTCCATGCCAACCACATCTATCACTAACAAGTACACCTATCGCTAACAACTACACGTATCGCTAACAACTACACGTATCGCTAACAACTACACCTATCGCTAACAACTACATGTATCGCTAACAACTACACGTATCGCTAACAACTACACCTATCGCTAACAGGTACACCTATCGCTAACAACTACACGTATCGCTAACAACTGCACGTACGCTAACAACTACACGTATCGCTAACAACTACACGTATCGCTAACAACTACACGTATCAATATTAAGCATGATTTGTCAGAACAAATTAAAAGGATATCTGTGACCCCACAGATGACAAAGATGGGACCATTAACCTTTTGTCCACATATGTTTTAGGCTTATATGTTCGCATTTAAAAAATATATACACTATCGGTACAGAATTATGTGGACACCCCTTCAAATTAGTGGATTTGGCTATTTCAGCCACACCCGCTGCTGACAGGTGTTTAAAATCGAGCACACAGCCATGCAATCTCCAGAGACAAACATTGGCAGTGGAATGCCCTTACTGAGGAGCTCAGTGACTTTCAACATGGCACCGTCATAGGATGTGTCAGTTTGTCTAATTTGTGCCCTGCTAGAGCTGCCCCGGTTACTGTACGTGCTGTTATTGTTAAGTGGAAACGTCTAGGAGCGACAAAGGCTCAGCTGCGAAGTGGTGGGCCACACAAGCTCACAGAACGGAACCACCGAGTGCTAAAGCTCGTAAAAATTGTCTGTCCTCGGTAGCAACAGTTCCAAACTGCCTCTGGAAGCAACATCAGCTCGTCAGGAACTTAATGAAATGGGTTTCCATGGCCAAGCAGCCGCAAACAAGCCTAAGATCACCATGCGCAATGCCAAGTGTCGGCTAGAGTGGTGTAAAGTTCACCGCCATTGGACTCTGGAGCAGTGGAAGCGCGTTCTCTGGAGTGATGAATCACGCTTCACCATCTGGCAGTCCGATGGACGAATCTGAGTTTGGCAGATGCCAGGAGAACGCTACCCGCACCAATACGTAGTGCCAACTGTAAAGTTTGGCGGAGGAGGAGTAATGGTCTGGGGCTGTTTTTCATGATCTTAGTTCCAGTGAAGGGACATTTTAACGCTACAGCATACAATGACATTCTAGATGATTCTATGCTTCCAACTTTGTGGCAACAGTTTGGGGAAGGGCCTTTCCTGTTTTAGCATGACAATGCCCCTGTGCACAAAGCGAGGTCCATGCAGAAATGGCTTGTCGATATCGGTGAATTGGAACACCAACTGCGAGCCAGGCCTAATCGCACAACATCAGTGCCCAACCTCAGTGCTCTTGTGGCTGAATGGAAGCAAATCCCCGCAGCATTGTTCCAACATCTAGTGGAAAGCCTTCCCAGAAGAGTGTAGGCTGTTGTAGCAGGAACGGGGGGACCAAGTACATATGAATAAAGGTCGACCGGTGCCAATTATTGGAGGACCAAAAAAAGCCGATACCGATTAATCAGCCGATTTTTATATATTTTGTGGAGTACAGCAGGTCAACCACCAGGGGGAGACTCGTCGAGGCCTGGTGACAGACGGAGTATACATCACGAGGCAATGGCTCCCTCTGCTGGACGTGCCAGGACTAACCGAGGCTGATTGGGGTTGGTGAGTAATTAAGGGCTGATTGCTCACCAGCTGGACGAGTCCCATAAAGCTTCCAGAAGGGCAGCACACCGGAGAAGGGACTGGGGGAAGAAAGGTTACTCCTGTATAGTTGGAGATGGTTCCAGAAGTAAAAGTAGGGAGCTCAGTTTTTGTTCCCCGCAGCAAGACCCGGAGCCCAGAAGACGGTATGCTGGAGAGGGTCTCATGGGGGAGACCTATTCTTTTCTTTTGGTTTGTTATTCAAATAGACACCCTTGAAACCGAGCTAATCCTACTCTGTCCGTGTTTGTTCTGTGTAAACGTTTTGACCAAACCCCTTGGTCTGCCACAATTAGCATTAATGACAATTACAACAATACTGAATGAACAATAAAACACTTTTAGTCTAACTTAATACATGAATAAGATGTATTTAGTCTCAAATAAATAATGAAACATGTTCAAATTGGTTTAAATAATGCAAAAACCCAGTGTCGGAGAAGAAGGTAAAAAGGGCAATATGTGCCATGTAAAAAAGCTAACGTTTAAGTTCCTTGCTCAGAACATATGAAAGCTGGTGGTTCCTTTTAACATGAGTCGTCAATATTCCCAGTTAAGAAGTTTTAGGTTGTAGTTATTGTAGGAATTTGACGTGTCAACTATTTCTCTCTATACCATTTGTATTTCATATACCTTTGACTATTGGATGTTCTTATGGGCACTTTACTATTGCCAGCCTAATCTCGGGAAGTCATAAACAGCGCTGTGCTTCAAGCATTGCTAAGAGCTGCTGGCAAACGCAGTAAAGTGCTGTTTGAATGAATGCTTACGAGCCTGCTGCTGCCTACCACCGCTCAGTCAGACTGCTCTATCAAATATCAAATCATAAGACTTAATTATAATATAATAAACACACAAATACACACTTTTGGTCATTCATAAACTATCATTTCGAAAACAAATGTTTATTCTTTCAGTGAAATACGGAACTGTTCTGGGTGGCAACTTTAAGTCTAAATATTGCTGTTACGTTGCACAACCTTCAATGTTATGTCATAATTATTATGAAAAAGTCTGGCAAATTTAATTACGGTCCTTGTTAAGAATAAATGGCCTTCACAAGGTTCACAACGAGCCAGGGGGCCAAAACTGCTACATATACCCTGACTCTGCTTGCACTGAACGCAAGAGAAGTGACACAATTTCCCTAGTTATTATTGCCTGCAAACATTAATTTATTTTAAGTAAATATGCAGGTTTAAAAAATATATACTTCTGTGTATTGATTTTAAGAAAGGCATTGATGTTTATGGTTAGGTACACGACTGCGCTATTGTTAAATTATCACCGAAGTTGAAGTAGGCTGTGATTTGATGATAAATTAACAGGCACCGCATTGATTGAATGCAACGCAGGACAAGCTAGTTAACTAGTGATTATGTGAAGATTGATTGTTTTTTATGAGATAAATTTAATGCTAGCGAGCAACTTACCTTGGCTCCTTGCTTCCACAAGGTCCTTTTGATGCTCCACTCGCGTAACAGCCACACAGTCAGCCACACAGTCAGCCACACAGTCACCTCATGGAATGGAATGTAAATCGGCCATAATCGGCGTCCAAAAAGGCAGATTACCGATTGTTGTGAAAACTTAAAATCGGCCCTCATTAAATCGGCCATGCCGATTAATCGGTCGACCTCTAATATGAATGCCCATGATTTTGGAATGAGATGTTTGACGAGCAGGTGTCCACATACACTACATGAACATAAGTATATTATTGCCTATGATTGACAAGCCCTTAAAACGCCTCATTATCATCACCAAATGCTATACTTGGGTTCTTTTCTCTGTCCTCCACATGTAAGCCTTGTGCATGTCAGTCACACATTCATGGGTTTAACTACTGAGAAATGACTTTGTGCTGTAAAAACCGTACGGGTGGATAACTTTACTTTATTACATTTTTTACAGCTGACAGAAAGGGTCAGTGGTTGCCAGTTGTCTGTGGGTACTTGTAATGTCTTTATGTGGAATGTCAACATTGGTCAACTTTTTCCTTTGAGTTTCATTAGACAGTGTTAGGGAGGGGAGGCTTGGCCATACAACAGGTGCGACAGCTTTTGGAGTGACACCCCACCACCCTCACCACATCCCTCCTTCCTCGTCTTCCCCTCATGAGGGTTTTAAATATCCCCCTAACGGAGACCTAAGGCTTGAACTTGGTTGCCGCTGCCACCGGGACGCTTTGGGACGATGACATAAGAGTAGAACTGAGCCCCCTGCGAGTAAGCATTTTGTTGGGCGATGTATACCTTGTGTATCCCACATATCCCACATACAACTATTAAAACTTGAAACCGACCTTCCCACCCCACCTTCCAACCTCCAATTCCACGAATCCCGAGCAAACCATTACTTCAGACATAATGGGAGGGCAATAACACACACTGTCAAATGTCTTGCCTTCAAGATACTGTAGATCTTCAAAATAGTTTTCAATTCAAAATACATTAGTTTACTAGACCTTATTTTAAGAAAGAGTCCCATTGACAGCAAGGTCTCTTTTGTAAGGGAGCCCTGCATCTGAGAATTACACAACAAATTACACACAAATACACAATAAGAAATATTATAAGACAAAAAAAAATTAAGTGCAAAAAGAGACAAACTCGTGAAAAACAATCCCATTCCTCAAAAATATGTCTTCAATCAACACTCAACTGCCCGAAAGGCACCAATACACCCATTTGTAGGGAACTCTGAAGATTATTCCATACATGGGGTGCCAGAAAACTAAAAGCTGTCTGTAGAAACGGATGGAATTTCCAGAGTTAGTCATCCCTGTGATTGGGTATGGTAACTCATACTACTATGGGTACTGTAAGTAAAGATGTCAGGATGTTAAGAGGCAGTGTCCCAAATGGCACCCTATTCCCTACCTAGTGCGTTACTTTTGACCGCGGCAGAAAAGTAATGGGCCCCGGGGGGACTGGTCAAAAGTAGTGCGCTATAAAGGGAATGGGGTCCCATTTGAGACTCATTCAGAGACTCTGAGGGCCAGCATTCTAAACACCAGGCCTAATATTTCTACATTTAGAGGATCAAAGGCTTTGACTAGCCTCGCGTTGGCAGGCTGAGCGTAGCGGCCAGCGGGCACACCTCTTCTGTCAACCCAGCTCGGTCCCAGCTGCCCGCCACCCCCTGGGCACAAGGGCAGCCAGCTCCAAGCAACAGGAGGCACACCTGATGACAGCGTGCAGCGAATTGATGCACCCCCTCACACTCTCACGTCTAAGAGAATGCCCGTTGCTAATTATTCTGAGAGAATGCCCATCCTTAAATTGCATTTATTTAACCAGAGAGGTTGACTGAGAACATATTCTCATTGACAGCAACAGCCATACAGGAACTGAATACTGAAGGATACTGAAGAAAACAGAGATAGAGGCCTATTTCTACACACTCAACTTGACTTGTGCATCGGGATGAACAATGCTGGACTTTTTCTTTAATTCTGTTCTGAAGACAGTTTTTTAGACAGGAAATCTGATATAGACCAAATGCCACAGGTTTACAACGAGTTCTCTATAATATGGTGTTTGTGTGTTGCTTATTTATGAGGTTGACCATTCCAAGCTTTAGTACTGACTGGTATTAAAACAATCAAAGTGACAATACGTACGACTATGACTAACACTTGGACCTGCACCTGGCAGAGAGTGATACCAACATTTACACATCTGACATATTAATCATAATGCATTTTTATCTGTTTGCATCAATGGTTTTATTAAAGGGCAAGAGATGAAATTACATTCCATTGTTCCATTCCATTCTACTAAACATCATTCAATTATATATCGTTACGTTCCATTCCAGTGTTTATCTGTTCTATCCTCCTGCCTGCAACTTGACTGAGTGACTCGAAGGTTAAATGTCAAACACACTGGGCCTTCTAGTGGTCACAGAAGCATATGGTATGGGAACGTAGAGCGGAGCATGGTACAACCTTCCGATTGCTTCCCTGTGTGTGTGTGTGTGTGTGTGTGTGTGTGTGTGTGTGTGTGTGTGTGTGTGTGTGTGTGTGTGTGTGTGTGTGTGTGTGTGTGTGTGTGTGTGTGTGTGTGTGTGTGTGTGTGTGTGTGTGTGTGTGTGTGTGTGTGTGTGATGTGCTCTGGGCACTGTGATTGATGATTGCAGAGGGATAAATTGGTTAAAGAGGGGAGTAGGATTTACAGCTGACCGTCTGTCTTATATGAGTGTGGGGGGGTCTAATTTCAGCAGGCGTATCAGTTCTGTTCTGACTTCTGCCTCTTTAAACAGGATTCTGATATCATATACTCTCACACACACACACACACACTCAATGACAGGCTTCAATCTTCAGTGCCAACGGCGGCATCTGACACAATGGGGAGATACTAAGGATTATCATACAAAATTAACAAGTAATAAGACCATTGAAAGACATCATTTGTGGATTTTTGCCTCAGATGGAGAGTAAACCATGACAAAACTCTTCCATACCTCCCTCCATCCTTCGCTCCATCCATCCCTCCCCCCAATCGTATCTTCTTTCTCCCTGTGGATTGTGGACACCTCGGTGTCCCTTTACCATTACCACACCATGGAATACCTGTGACCTCACGTCTTAGCGCCCCCAACAACACACACACACACACACACACACACACACACACACACACACACACACACACACACACACACACACACACACACACACACACACACACACTTGGAGGAGGCATCACAGAACACACTCCTCAGCCCTTCCTGTGGCCTCCCAGGGCTCCTAGCTCCACTAAGGCAGTTTATAGAAGCCTCCCTACATGGACACAGCTTCTGGAATAGCAACTGCCATCTGATCTCACTACAAGCTCTCTCTTACCTCGCTTTTTCCCTACACACACACAAAAGTTCTCTTGCCCAGTTCAGTTCTGCCTTGCATTCACTTGCAGGATGAACTTTGTTTCAAAATGTTGAATTATTGTAAGGAAGGAGAAAAGATAGAACAATAAAAACACATTACATAGAAAGGCTTGTCGATTCCAGTAGACTTATAAAAATAGGCCCGAAGTAAATAGTCAGGTCCAAAATTATTGACACCCTTTTATAAAGAGGAGCAAAAAAAAGCCTGCATAAAATAAATAATATATATATATATATATAAGCCATATCGTATGCTCAAATAAAATAATTTTATACAAATACAATTCCTCAGAGAAACATTTTGTTTAACATGTAATAAATAAAAAAATATATAAGAAAAATAAGAGTCAAATTTATTGGTACCCCATGTTTTCAATACCTTTTAATACCTCACCTTGCGAGGATAATGGCACTGAGACTTTTCTAAAAAATGTTTTATGAGATTGGAGATCTTAGACCGTTCCCCCATACAGAATCTTTCCAGATCCTTGATATACTTCATCTGTGTTTATGGACCGCCCTCTTCAATTCAAACCGCAGGTTTTCAATAAGTCTGGGGACTGAGATGGCCAAAGCAAAATGTTGATTTTGTGATCAATTAACAATTTATTTGTGGCTTTTGATGTGTGCTTGGGGTCATTGTCTTGCTGGAAGATTCACTTGCGGCCAACTTTCAGTCTCCTGGCAGAGAGACTGGTTTTCAGCTAAAATGTCCTGGTACTGAGTAAAGTTCATGATGCTGTTGACCTTTAACGAGGGCCCCAAGACCAGTGGAAGCAAAATAGCCCCATTAAATTTAAGAGCCATCACCATATTTTAGGAGTTTCTTTTCTGCATATGCCTCCTTTTTTCAACGCCAAATCCACCACTGGTGTGCGTGACCTACGACCTCTATTTTCATGTCATCTGACCATGGCACCTTTTCCAATCTAAGTGCCAATGTGTCGTTTAGCAAACTCCAAGTGTTTACATTTGTTGGATGACATGAAAACAGAGCTCTTCCACTGTTCCTGGGGCCCCTTGTTAATAAGGACAACGGCACCATGAACTTCACCCAGCTATGCGGGTGAGACCTACGAGATCCATGAGATATTCCTCAAGCGTCGGTGAGTTTGACTGGTTAGACCTAATGACAGAACAAACAACAGTTTTTGGAGAGCAGATTGTGAAAAGGGACTTAATAATATCATCCAGTCCATGAATATCTGAGAAAACACATTGCATAGGCTAAGCTCGTCACTGTGCTTTGTCACCAGAGATTGATGAGAATGTGAGGTGAAACAACCTGGTCTCGGAGCATTTCTTATTATTCTGTACGTAAATCCGAGACACTCCATTTCACAGGATATGTTACGTTTCATATGGTATGTATTAACGTGTGGATGCCCATCACTCATTTTGTATGATAGGTTACGAATTACAATTCACATGATGTGTCACGAATATGCAAAACGTACAATACATGAGGAATTTGCAAAATGTACAGTATGTTACGCATTTACAAAACGTATGATATGTTACGAATTCTAGCTAGGTGGCTAATGTTAGCTAGCTGGCTAATGTTAGCTAAGCTAGGGGTTAGTTAGGGGTTAAGGTTAAGTTCAGGAGTTAGGTTAATGGGTAAGGGTTTGGGGAAGGGTTGCTAAAATGATTAAGGTTAGGGTTAACTAACATGATAAGTAGCTAAAAAGTAGTAAGTGGTTTAAAAGTTGCAAATTACCTAAAATGCTAGTTGTCCGTGATAAGATTCAAACTCGCAACCCACCCATCCACCCCGACCAACTACCCTACTTTCACTCACGCCGCCAAACCTACCCTAGTAAAACTGACTATCCTACCGATCCTCGACTTCGGCGATGTCATCTACAAAATTGCTTCCAACACTCTACTCAGCAAACTGGATGCAGTTTATCACAGTGCCATCTGTTTTGTCACTAAAGCACCTTATACCACCCACCACTGCGACCTGTATGCTCTAGTCGGCTGGCCCTCGCTACATAGTCGTCGCCAGACCCACTGGCTCCAGGTCATCTACAAGTCCATGCTAGGCAAAGCTCCGCCTTATCTCAGTTCACTGGTCACGATGGCAACACCCATCCGTAGCACGCGCTCCAGCAGGTGTATCTCACTGATCATCCCTAAAGCCAACACCTCATTTGGCCGCCTTTCGTTCCAGTTCTCTGCTGCCTGTGACTGGAACGAATTGCAAAAATCGCTGAAGTTGGAGACATTTATCTCCCTCACCAACTTCAAACATCTGCTATCTGAGCAGCTAACCGATCGCTGCAGCTGTACATAGTCTATCGGTAAATAGCCCACCCATTTTTACCTACCTCATCCCCATACTGTTTTTATTTATTTACTTTTCTGCTCTTTTGCACACCAATATCTCTCTACCTGTACATGACCATCTGATCATTTATCACTCCAGTGTTAATCTGCTAAATGTTTATTATTCGCCTACCTCCTCATGCCTTTTGCACACAATGTATATAGACTCTCTTTTTTTCTACTGTGTTATTGACTTGTTAGTTGTTTACTCCATGTGTAACTCTGTGTTGTCTGCTCACACTGTTATGCTTATCTTGGCCAGGTCGCAGTTGCAAATGAGAACTTGTTCTCAACTAGCCTACCTGGTTAAATAAAGGTGAAATAAAAAAATAAAATGTGTTTTTGCTTTAAGTGACCATCTGTCTTATGTAAGCATACCAAACACAACATATCATACTAATTTGAGTGTCCCGGATTTATGTTTGCTATGTTACGTCTATTCTATGATACCAGGCTGGGTGAAAGGGACACATCCTCATCAGTTTCAAAATCCTTTGGATGAGATTTACAAGTAAATTACAGTACTACTGTATTCCATCAAAACCCTTAATCTGATTTGTAGCAAAACTTCCATTGGATTAAGTTTTTAAAGTCAAAGGGTGATAGGGATGAAACATTCTAAATAACTATACATACAATATCACATAAATAGAGAGTAGTAAATAGACGTTGAGATGGAAAAAAATATTTTCCCCTAATCTCTGCTAGATCCTGTGTTGGTCCGTTTCCATGGAAATTCATTCCGTGAATTCAGTAACACATTTTTGGAACTAGAGATGAGGGAAATGGAAGAAAAATGAATTGTGGAGTTTTAGTTATTGCTACTGCATTAAAATAAGACAGAGACATAAGAGGAAAATGGATTTACCATGAGAGCTCAAGAGGCAGTGTTTTTTCCCCACACTTACAAGCACACACACACTCCATCAAAGCCTACTGCCTTTGGCTCCCTGAGCAGCTTACAGGCCTTATAAAGAGAGTATCCACCACAACAATCATTGATCGTTGTCTTACTGGATCAATATCCACTACCCAAATATGAGCTCTCAAGTGTCCAAACCAAGCCCTTGAAGACTGACTAAGGTTTTGCATACCAAATGGCACGCTATTCCCTACGTAGTGCACTAGTGCAGCACTTCAGGCCCATAGGGCTCTGGTCCAAAGTAGTTCACAATATAGGGAATAAGGTGCCACTTGCAAAGCAACATGAGAGAGTGAGTCTCTTCCTATGGGAATAAGTTCACTGCCGAGTGAATCACATCACATACTCCGGGTTTTCAGCTGCTAACTAACTGGCTAGATAGCTGAGTAATTGTCTGGCATAGCACAAGCTCATCCTGGCGCAATGCTAACCTATATACATTGCATTCGGAAAGTATTCAGACCCCTTCACTTTTTCCACATTGTGTTATGTTACAGCCTTACTCAAAAATGTATTTAAAAATATATATATATATATTCATCCCCATCAATCTACACTCAATATCCCATAACGACAAAGCAGAAACAGGTTTTTAGACATTTTAGCAACAAAAAAAAAGTTATACCTAATTGACATAAGTATTCAGACCCTTTGCTATGAGACTCGAAAATAGAGCTCAGGTGCATCCTGTTTCATGCATGTCAGAGCAAAAACCAAGCCATGAGGTCCAAGGAACTGTCCTTAGAACTCAGAGACAGGACTGTGTCGAAACAGAGATCTGAGAAAGGGAACCAAAAAAAATTCAGCAGCATTGAAGGTCCCCAAGAACACAGTGGCCTCCATCTTTCTTAAATGGAAGAAGTTCGGAACCACCAAGAATCTTCCTAGAGCTGGCCACCCAACCAAACTGAACAATCAGGGAATAAGGCCCTTGGTCAGGGAGGTGGACAACTTTCCAGAAGGACAACCATCTCTGCAGCACTGCACCAATCAGGCCATTATGGTAGAGTGGCCAGATGGAAACCACTCCTGAGTAAAAGGCACATGACAGAGTTTGCCAAAAGGCACCTAAAGGACTCTCAGACCATGAAAAACAAGATTCTCTAGTCTGATGAAACCAAGATTGAACTCTTTGGCCTGAGTGCCAAGCATCATGTCTGGAGGAAACCTGGCACCATCCCTACGGTGAAGCATGGTGGTGGCAGCATGATGCTGTTGTGATGTTTTTCCGCAGCAGGGACTGGGAGACTAGTCAGGATCGAGGGAAATATTAACGTAGCAAAGTACAGAATAATCCTTGATGAAAACCTGAGGCTTAGGTTCACCTTCTAACATGACAACAACCCTAAGAACACAGTCAAGACAACGCAGTATTGGCTTCGGGACAAGTCTCTGAATGTTCTTGAGTCCGGACTCCCCATCCAACCTGACAGAGCTTGAGAGGAGCTGCAGAGAAGAATGGGAGAAACTCCCTACATACAGGTGTGCCAGGCTTGTAGCGTCATACCCAGGACTATAATCGCTGCCAAAGGTGCTTCAAAAAGTACTGAGTAAAGGGTCTGAATACTTACGTAAATGTAATATTTCAGCATTTCCCCCAAAACATTGGCAAAAATGTATTAAAAACTGTTTTTTCTTTGTCATTATGGGGTATTGTGTGTAGATTGATGAGGGGGGGAAAAAACATTTAGTCAATTTTAGAATAAGGCTGTAACGTAACATAATGTGGAAAAATTCAAGGGTCTGAATACTTTCCGAATGAACTGTATATGCAGTCTCACAGGCTGAGTTTCCTATTAGCTGGGGGAGGAAGGTACAGGCCTACCAGCCACAGGGGAATGGTCATCCCTGATCATATTAAGTTGACATCTGTTGAGTGTGAATAGTCCACATCCTGTCCCCACTGCAGTGATGGGGCCCTCCTTGGCCAATTTAACACTATGTGGTGTAAATTCATGTTTATTTTTGTAATGTTAGGGGGTAACTTCTTAATAAAGTGTTAGACTAATATGTTTTTCAACTTAAAGTTGAAGTGTTGCTCTGTAAACTTAATCTATTTTCTGTTTCACCTTAGGGCTTTAGTGTAGATGCCAAATTTCATTATAATATCCTTTTTTTGGTACACACAGAGCTAACCGAAATACACAATCCCTTTATAGGCTTACTGCAGTTGACATGATCTTTAGTTCCATGAAAGCTGACCTGACTAAATTATTTTCCATGTTAGTAGATAAATAAAAGTACTGTATCGTATCACAGGAAATAGCTTCCTAGCTCTCTATTTGCAGAAAAGGATTATTATGACTTGAGCTATAGTCAGAGACAGGATGGGTGATGTGAATACGAATCGTTCATACCTTCCTCTCATTCATCATCCTTTCATTCTGAACTGCTTAGGCAGTCAACGTTCAGATATAGTTTGTAACACCACTGTAATATGTTAACTACCGTAACTGTAGCGGAGGTGGCTCGTCAATCCATGCTCGAGTAATGAGAAACCTTGCCTTGAGACTAGAAGACCTGCGTTAGCTCCCCGAGACTGTGTTAGCCTGCTTTAGCTCAGCAGGCTAACACAGTCTTGCAAGTCTAAACCTTGATTGGCCATACTACTTCATAACTCTTCGGACCAAGTGAAACATACAAATTCTACCCTCTCAAAGTGAAAGGAGTGCTGTGTATATTTCTAATGCTCTTATCATATTCAACAGGGTCACAGTGTGTTGACAAACACTTTATTACTGCGCCTGCCTGCAGCCGGGTGGTTTTCCACAGAAATTTGGAACATGGGGTTAGAACAGGTGGTGAGGTCCTCTCAGATTCGTTTCACCTCAAAATGATGCAGCTTTCTATATTGATGATATGAGATCAGCTTCTGAAGCTCTTTTTTTGGTATGTGTGTATGTGTGCTGTTCTATATGTGCAAAAGTGACTCAATCACCCAGGCCAGTCATAGAGGTGAACTCACACAGCCCTTCTGGGGCAGAACAAGAGGGAGAAGCCGGGAAAGAGGGAGAAGCAGGGGGAAAGAGAGAAGGAGGGAGGGGAGAAACAGAAAGAATTCAGGCGTATTTTTAGGACAGGTTTATTCGTAGGTCTGAAACTAACCCTGTCGGTGTACTTCTATACACCGAGTCGTCTCTCCCCTTCTCCGGCTCTCTGTTCTCTCACTCATCCTCTCTGGCCGCTGCCTAACTGGACATCTGTTGACGTCTCTCACCCTTAAGGCCATGTGATCTCCAGTACAGTCGCTGTGCGAAGGAAACTTTTGCATCATAGAGACAGGGGAGTTCCATAGAAAAAGAACAGATTCCATTTTCTATGTTTCCTAATTCATGTTTGTATGTATGTTATGTACAGTATCCACCTTCTCCCAAGATGCCAATCAACCTAAGTAGGCTAGGTATGTATAAATATAAATAGGCCAGACAGTGAGTCAGACCTGTATGCAAGGTGTACATGAACATTCTACAAAATATTGTCAGAAGCAGAACATGTCTTCTGGTAAATCAATGGTAATAGAATATACATATCAGAAATGGATGAATGTGTATATTTATTTGTAGTTTAGCCATTATGCTCAATGAATTCACTATTGGAGGTATGGTTGTCCCATTCCAAGTTTAGGATAGGCCATAGAGCACAGGCATGCGAGGCGTACATCATAACTGTCACATCAGCCCAGTGACTTTTAGGCTTGACAGCTCTGGCTCATTAAATGCACCTGTCATCCATGTCCACGAGCACGGCGAGGCCGGCTGATCGCCAAGACAACGGGCGGGCCCAAGTCCCCTCGCGACTCTCTAGGCCTATTTGCCTTTTTTATTCATTTAGCAGACGCTCTCATCCAGGCTACATGACACTTCCAGATACTATGTTGCCACCTCAAGCACAGAAAAATAAGCGGCACTCCCAAAATAACTCAGGGAGACAACTTGGGAGTAGTTTTGAGCGAGAATTTTAAAATCATTCAACTTTTAATATATCAACATATTTCTCTACATGTATATAGGCCTACTTTTATTGTGTAGGCTTAACTTTTGACTGGTTGGTCTAAGCATCGTTTAGAGCAGCGTTTCCCTATCTTGGTCCTGGGGACTCTAAGGGCTGCATCATTGTCATCACGCTTTGATTTTATTTAAAAATATATATCATCTATGTAGTGCTAGGGCAAAAAACAAAACGTGCAACCCTTGGGGTCTCCAAGACCGAGTTTGGGAAACGCTGGTTTAGAGATTCTGTAAATGGTTTGAGTTGGGCCTGCCTATAGCGCATGGTGACTTCTTGGAAAAGTCGTGCATAAAATCACACAAGTTCCTATTTGTTCTATTTCTTAGTTTAAATGTGTGGGGTATATATATATATATATATTTATTTTGAGACTGTCTTCGTGTCCCTGTCGGGGGTAAGTGAAAGATAACACTGAGAACGTTACGCGTCTGAAATATCTAACCGCTCTGCTCATAGCTTCCAGAACTGAAAAGGAGCAGGTGCGCGCGCCAACTCCTTATCTCCCCTCCGTTTCACTTGACAACTGTTATACGTTTTACAGGGGTTTTAGTAACTGTCAACCATTTGATTCTGGGCACTCATAAAACATACACAACGGGATGGCTGGACTCAAGCCAGACGCACAAATGTCCGTAGTGCACAACGACCCGCTCTAGACGACATTTAACCGTCACGCTGCCACTTTTGACTTGACTTACTCACAGTCCGGCACCGAACGTACCTTTCTCTGCTGTTTCTCCCAGGCGGGGTCCAGCAGTAGGTCCCTGTCCCACTCATCCTCCGGAGACATATACTGATGCTCCTCGCTCATCATATACGAGGTGTTATATTGCGTTTGGGGTTCGACAGCCATCATAATGCCGTCTAGGGTTTCTAGTACCCCCTCTGATTATACAGAAAAGAAACGAGGTTTATGCGCACTCTAAGCCTTGTAGATAACAGATGAAACCCTCCTTGGGCTTGAGGACTCGCTGTCTGTCAGGTGTGCTGGTCAGCAGAAACAAGAGATGCGGCGACAGAGTACAGACTGCGGCAGAGGTGCAGCTCCCACTACCAGAAACTCTGCTTGGTCGGTGCTACTTTCCTGGTCAAAAGTAGAACACGTGACCGCACCCCAATAAGTATGAGAACCCGGGCGTGCGGGTGTCAGGGTCTGACCCTAAAAAGGTGCGATGGGTGGGGTTGTGGTTGGAGAGTTGACCTATTCCGGGGCAGGGAGGCTTGAGAGAGGAGGATGGAGACGTCAATCACACCCCTTACTGAAGGAGATTGTAAACTTCAGCTTGTGAACAGCACCTGTTGCCTCTGGTGCGCCTCTATTCTCAGGCTGTTGTCTATATACCCCTCACACTGACTACAATGATAAACAATACAGACCTCGGATAACTGTCGGGAAAATTACAGTATGAATCCTGGAAACTCACAGGGATAGACTTTTTCCATCCTTTCTCAAACCTCTCATCTTGGAGCCCCAGCTTTTCCACGTGTTTGAACTATTCCAGATCTAGCACACCTGATTTAAAGTGTCAACTAATCATCGAGCCTGAGACTATTTGGAGTCAAGCCTTAGACTCAAATAGTCTAAGGAGGCTTGACTCAAATAGTCTAAGGCTTGAGGGCTACAACAAAATTATGAAACGTCTCTGGGGTTCCCTGAGGTGAGGTTTGAAAAAAGCTGGCCTCGCCTCTGTAGTACTCTGAAGGTCACATATCCAGATGGCACATTGACATGACAAGGCCTATATAAAGTGCTGTGACTCGGAGGTAGAAATCAAAGAACAGCTGAAGGCAGTTGACTTCGCAATATTTGGCTGATACACCAGTGACAGGTCCGATGAGAAATGTCAGTTGGCGGAACAGCATAATACGTTCAAACAAAGTGATCTAGGCCTACAGTATTACTTTTTTTTTTAAATAACAAAAATAGCATAAAAAGGTGTATAGCACTGCTTTATTACCATATTTGTGCTATAAACTTTTAAAACGAGCCTAGTTATGTTTAATGAGAAAAATTAAAAAGGGTTATTTTAAAATAATCATTTATTTGGTACAACCATGCAGACGGTACAGTGCCTCGAGACATAAGCAATGCAAGGAGTATACATAAGTATATGAAATTTGGTTATTCATTGTCATAATACATTTCAGGTGACATTTTCATGGTGCAAAGTCTTGCAAAAACAACTAAACTCATTCTGGCATTGTGATTAAATTAGACTTCTCAAGCATCGTGTGTTATAAAAAGGACACTATTCATGCATTGCTCAGCATACTAAACTCTAGTTAGATAATCACTTTTATAATGCACATTGTTTAAAAAAAAAAATGTATAACACTGCTGGATTATGAGTTTTACAATATTTTCTGGCATCTTTGAACTACTTTGCACCATTAAAATGTCCCCCTTCATCTCCTTCAAGCATGCTGATTATGGTCCTTCTGTAGCTCCGTTGGTAGAGCATGGCGCTTGTAACGCCAGGGTAGTGGGTTCGATCCCCGGGACCACCCATACGTAGAATGTATGCACACATGACTGTAAGTCGCTTTGGATAAAAGCGTCTGCTAAATGGCATATATTATTATATATTACTGATTATTTGCACTTGTTTTCTCCTGTAAATGCACTTGAAGTACCAAATGACTCAACATTGATATTTGCAAAAACATCAACTTAACAATCCAGTTCGGCATACGAAAATGCTCTTTCTCCCTAAAAAAATGTCTCCTCCAATAACTCAAGACTATAAGAACATAGCTATTAGATAACAATTGAGGTAACAGTTTACATTAGGTTGCCTTTATATCGTAGGACTATAAATAGTATCTTCCTTAACCAGATGAAGTCGCACACCATTACACTGTAACTACACTTGACTTGTCCCAGATTCTTAATTAAGTCAATTTAGGAACAAGTCCTTGCATGTGAGAATATAATATTTGATGTGACTAGGTAGTATTTGGGCAGCAATGTTAAGTGTGATAGACAGTGGACTGGCGACTACCCTGGGGGCAAAACTGTGGGCCAATTCCAATTCTCCCCCATCACCATGAAGTGTGCACTCGTTCACTCCATGAAAATATTGAGATTGGTATTAGATATACGGTATACTCTGTCTAGAACAATCCCCCCCCCCCTCACTTCCTTGAGGGGGAGTGGACAAGCACACATTTCAGGAAAGAGGGGCGAAATTTGGAATCGAGATTCTATTGGTATGGCAACATTTCTGGCTTCCCTGTCCTGTGTTGTGCAGCGAGAGGTAGAGCAGGACAGGAGCAATGATGAAAGGTTGCAGCCATATGGTTACCAGTCAGTGTGAGCTAATAGGGAGCAGGCCAGGGGGAATTCAGAAATACAAAGCTGACTGCATTTGCTCAAGCACTAGAGTCAGACTCCACACGTCCACATCTGAGAGGAAAAGGGGCCCACATCCTGATTAGTTATTTGAGTTAGTCCATTTTGTGCCGGGGCAATACTGTAGTTTGAATGCTCGGAGGAGAGATTGGTGGTGAACCTTTTAACATTGTAGTCAATCTTATCCAGAGCGATTTACAGGAGCAAATTAGAGTTAAGTGCCTTGCTCAAGGGCATATACAGACTTTTTCACCTAGTCAGCTCAGGGGGTTTGAACCACAGAACTTCCGGTTACTGGCCCAGCTCTCTTAACCCACCCACTTCCTTTCCTTGAGCCACCATTTTTTTTAAAACATCTAGATTACTTTTCTCCTCTAAGATCAGGACAGAATGGGTTTAAGGGAACAGGCAGGGATCAGAGCCGGAGATCCCTACATTACCAACGCAGCTTCCTTCCATCCTCCATTCTTTTCAGTGGTGAAGCAGACACAGAGACAGGAAGACCACGCCCTCTCAAGTCTCTGCCCGCCAGCAACGCACCTCTCGGCTGCCCAGTGAACACGTTGGGGGACAAGTGTGTTGTGTTCGGCCATCCTAACAGAGGGAGATTCTTAACAGATACACACATTTATACAGAACAACAAACAAGTAGATCCGGTTGGAAGTGAAGAGAAATAGTCCCCGTACCAAAGAAATCCTATAAGAGTCCTGAGATTGCAGTGAATCTGCAGGTAGTTAACCCTTACTGGGCTCGTCGGTCTTATAGGACATTTTTGATAGGGCCATTTTTTAACTCTTGTGTTAAAAAAAACAAACATGAATGGTATTCTTCAGAGGGAGGGTAATTTATTGGCTTTATTAGACAGTCTTGAATTTATTGATTAAACTGCAAGGAGCTGGTGGTGTTGGTAGTGAACAGTGATTAACCCCCATACAATCATGGCAAAACCATCATCACAGTTTTTGCAAAGCAAAAACTCTCCCTACAAAGTCTGTTTCATGAATACCAAAGATGGTGGATAAACAAGAGTTGACTCTGGCCGTTAACCATTTTACAATAATGGTCAAGGGTTCCTTTTCGTGTAAGTGGGATTTTTCATCTCTCGCGTGAGCATGCTTTTCCCGCACGAGCTCAGTTCCTCCATATAGGTTGCATTCCCTTGCATGCATCAACCGATATTTGCGTGCCACGTCATCGACTGACTGATTGCTATAACATAATTCAAGTATCAGCTAATCACATTACCTATCCAGGCGTTGTAGGATAAGGTATGCATCATCAACGCCTGTGCAGAGGCACGCGGCCAATGTCTGGCATGTGAGAAAGGGAACAACTGGCTTTAGTCTATTTACTGTCCCCCTCTCACTTGCCCTGACCAACCAGAAAAAAATGAGCCGGTGAGATTTCTTGGCCTGGGTCCCCCCCGCCCGCAGTAGACCAGAGTGGGCCTGCCCCGATTAGAAGAAAAAAAATTAGGGAGTGGGGTGTCTCGCCTTCTCTACCGTTGCTGGTAATACTCTTACCAGCCAAGCGACCCCACTAGGCCACCATACACTGTGTCCATTGTCATTCACTAGGTCTCTATAGATACAGCCATACCCAGGGGTGGGTGTGGCCAGCTGATCCGCAGCTAGAGCCACAGAACCCAGCCTAGATCCAAGATGGCAGCGGTGGAAGTGGAAAGCGTTGTGTACGGCGGACAGGCACAGAGGGATGGGTTGGGAGGAGGCGTGGCGAATATGGCGGTGTAGGAGTCACTAGCGGGGAGCAGGAGATCCAAATGTGCCAAGCCTCAACACACCAACGACACCACACACTGGCTCACTCTATTAAACATGTAGTCACACACAAAAAGTAAAGCACAAGCACAGAATCTCTCACCCTAACACACACACATCAGCATGACAGAGAGAGACTGACGGAACAGTCCAAATGTAGGTGCTGCAAGGCGAGAGACGGGACAATTCACTGGAAGTCTGGTAGGAGACATCACAGCAGCAGTGAGCAGTGACCCCTCCCCAAGAGAAGCCCCCCGGCTTTGGCAATGTCAACGCAGGTGAGTGGGGAGCTACGGAGGGGTGGTGGTGATGGGAGTTTGGTCAAAGCACAGTCAGAGAAGGGGGGGGGGTGGTGCTTTGTTTCATTACCTTGGTGGAGTAGATTTGAGTTCCCACTTCCCATTTGCCTGCGCGACGTTTATTGTCTTCCCCTTCTCACCTCACACGCTTGGCTGTGTCTGGACGGCCGGGGACCTATTTCAGTTGACATAGTTAGTCGGTATGTACAGGGCTTTGGATATAGAGCACAGTGACACATGCACGTCTAGAACAGAAGTCACTGGAGACAGACATTGTTGGGTGTTGTGGTTGGGTAGGAGCAAGCCCAACAGATCAAAATGTTACAGATGGAGCCATTCTATCTGCGTGCCTCTCTCCAGCTCTCGGATGCTGTGCGTGTGTGTCCGCCATTGGTAAACAAGGAATCATCTGCAAACGAGTAATGTGCGCTACACAGTTCAACATTGAATCTGCAATTAAATTGTTATAAAATCGACACAAAGCGGCAATCAAAAAAGATCAGAGGTCATGGAAACGGTTTTCAGACATGAGCGCATGGTAACAGTAGCCTTGTTGGGATACCAGTGAGAGGTTATGTCCCAATGATCTCTTTCTTCCTGAAGTGTACACTCGTTCACTACTTCTTACACATCTAAATCGCATTGGATTAGTGGATGCATGGGCTAGAGGGTGTTTCCGTCATATTTCTTATACAAGTCCTTTCCTCTCAAATTAGTGAAGGGATGTGAACAAGTGCACAATTGAGGGGGAAAAAAAAATAGATATTATTGGGACACACCCGGAGCCTGTCTGTGCTGTAGTCCTACAGAGTTCGAGTGAGGCTGGAAAGAGAGGCCGACCCCAGACTAGACTTACCCCATCCACCGAGGCAGACTAGGGGGGGGAAGCACACACTGACGCTACTCCTCATTTTCTCTGCCACCCTGGTTCCCCAGTCACATGGGTCTGGTCATTACAACAAGGAGAAACAGGAAGGAGTGAAAAATACAAAAAAATAAAAACATCTGAAACGCTCAGGCCCACCCCCCACTAGTCAGAAACATTCTTTATTTAAAAAATGGTGGGCATGTATAGTGTACATATTAAAAAGCATGCCGGTTTAATTGTTTATTTTTTTTTAAGACAAAAAAAAGGCTAAATAAAAAACATGGTCAGACACAAGGCAAGCAATAAGAATAAAAAATATTTTTGTTGTTGTGACCATCGAGATTTCACAGGAGATGCAACCGTGTGTGCGTTGGTATATATGAGAGACGGAGAGAGAATATGCAACATAAAAAGCTACATCACCACAACCACAAGGCGAAAGGGCAGTGGGGTACGGGGGTAGTGAGTCGTCTTACAACGGGGGGGGGGTGCACGGACACGTCGGGGGGCGGGCGACTGAAAGATACTGCTCCACCTGTCATCATACCGTCGGTGCGAAGGTCACCGCACCACAAAAAAATACAAATAATGACCACGTCACATTATCTTAACCCGTTAACCCTCCACCTCAGATTTGTTTTATTTGATTTCAATTTTTAAAAAGACTGCCATTAGAAAAAAAGCACTTCAAAAACAGGAGCTATTCCCTCCACTAAATGCACTTCACGCAACGCTCAGGCACAACGTCAAGCTCACCGAAACTCATGGTTCTCTAACTAAAAAGTCTAAAAAGTTGACTTGCTTATAAATCCACCAAACAGTTCATACATACATGATCTGAGGGGTTAGAATGTACTCGTCGACCCCACAACCACTTACAAAAAAAACTAAAACATACTTCAAAAGGCCTCAAAATATACTGATGCAGCAAGACACTATTAGTATAGTACATCATCTTTGTCACTAAAATGTGGCATTCTCCAAACTCCTGACCAGGGTTGGGGCCCATTCCATTTCAGGAAGTAAATCGACTGATTTGAATTCAAATGGAATGGATCCAAACCCTGCAACTGACACCAATTTATATACTGGATGGATAGAAAGCAGACAATTCATATTCTAACCAGCTAATCTCAATCCTATCTCATCGTCAGAGGTAGGTATAGATAGCCTGGTGAAACCTGACCGTGTGGAATCCTCCATTGTTTCAGTGGTGAGCACAGCATTCAATCTGGTTTAACCAGGCTAAGGTATAGATGGGAGTAAAAGAGGGCAGAAATGTAGCAGTGTCTTTCAGTGTTCTGGTTGCAGCGGGGTGAGGGGAGGGATGAGGCTGGGTAGGTAAAATGTAGTTCTAAAATAATAGTGTGGCTGTGGTCTGTGTCCTCGCGTCCCCCAGGGTTCCACTAGTGAGGGAACCGGACAGTGTGAATTACATTGAAACAGAAAGCCAACATCTCTCTCGCTCTCTCACCACAGTCGCGACGCATGCAAGACACACAGACCCCTCCAACCCTGGACCTTCACAACAAACCACAGTGCAGTTTCAATACATTCATATCGTTAAAATAAAAGCTAGAAATATTTCTGTTGAACCAGTGGAGAAATTAGCTAAAAAACCGAATCCTCGAGAACCCTCATATTTTGGCCTTTACACTGTAAATCATCACTCTTGAAGGCAATGAAAATGTATGACGGTTCTCAGTCCATTTCTCACACTTTAAAAGGCAATAGAAATCCCTACTAAAAAAAGCCACCGGTATGTGGCGGGTAAGAGCTAATTTTCCCCCTTTTCACTGCACTGTGTGTGTGGTATCAGGACCACGGTTGGGGTTTAGATGCTTGGGTGTTTATCCATTGACTACAGTAAAAACTAATACCAAACCAACTCCACACACAAAACACTAATTCTCACACAGATACACATCCAGAGACACACACAGATATATATATACCTCCACACACAGATACACACAGCCGCTGAGAGAAAGGAAGGGTACGAGGGTGGTATATACGGGTTGTGTGCGGTAGGGTGGCAGAGGAGGTGTGAGCGAGGGAGGTGTGGACTATCGGAACGGGGGCTCAGGCGTGTGAAGGGAGAGTTCGGGGGCTCGGCGGAGTACGGCCTCCTTGCGGTTCGGTGGCGGCGGCAGCGGCGACTCATACACTCTGGGCACGGCCACCATAGCGGAGGCGGGCACCACTGGCCTGAGGGCGGAGTCCAGCGCCGTGACGTGACCGGGCTGGCCGTGGTGGTGGGCGTGGCCCGCAATGGCGTGGGCAGGGATGGCGGCCATGGCGTGGTGGTTGGGAGGTGGGTAGGCGTACTGGAGCTGTTGGAGTTGCTGGTACTGCTGGAGTTGCTGGTACTGTTGGTACTGCTGGTAATACTCTGCATAGTACCTGGGGGAGAGGAGAGAGAAAGGGGAATGGGGGGGGTAGAGGGGGAGAAAGGAACGGACAGAGGGAAGGAGAAAAAGGAGTAAAGAGGGAGGGAAGTTAGGAGAGGGAAAAAGAGGAAAGGAGAGGGGGGAAGGGAGACAGACAGACAAGAGGGTTTTGGGTTATATACTAGGGATTGTATATTAGTCTTTTACACACAAGGTTTCAAGTGGGGGTACAGAGTCTTTTCGGGGGGACGGTAGGTAGGGTAGGTAGCGTACTGTAACTGCTGCAGCTGCTGGTACTGTTGGTGCTGTTGTTGGTAGTACTCAGCATACTGTTGGTACTGCTCTCTAAGATACACACGGAGGGAGGGAGGGGACAGATTTTAGATCATGTACCAGTAGGGAAAAGGCTTTCAGAGAATGTGCAAAAGGGGTTGGTTAAATTAAAACAAGCCTCTGACGGCAATGAAGGATAACGTATTGAGCCATTTGGCTAAGCGCATGTCCACTACCACTCCTGAAGTCTGAACATCAGGAGGGGTCATGTAGTGGAAAAGGAGAGAGAGTGCAGGACACTGGGAAATGTCAGAGAGGATTCAATAAGGAGAGCGATGAGTTAAGTGCTCCTAAAAACCACTGGGGCCCTAACTTCCACAGAAGTCAAATGTCACTGAGCCACGCATTGATGTAAATGTGAGACTAAGTGAAGAGTCGACTTAGAATGGAAATTAGGATTTGCCTAATTACTGTAACTGCTGGAGCTGCTGGTACTGTTGGTGCTGTTGTTGGTAGTACTCAGCGTACTGTTGACACTGGTCTCTAAGATACACACGGAGGGAGGGAGACAGAGAGTGTTTCAGATCATCTACTAGCAGGGAATAGAAGTATTTTCACACAAAAATAACAGGCTTTCAGAAAATGCACAAGGGGTAAAGCGAGTCTTTGACTACAATGAAGGCTAATGTATTGAACAATTCTGGTACAGTACGTACAGGACCAGTCAAAAGTTTGGACACATACTCATGCCAGGTTTTTTTTATTTTTTTAACTCATTTCTACATTGTAGACATCACATTTGCCTAGTTCTGTATGTCCACTTCCACTCCTGAAGCCTGAGAACAGACGAAGGTATGTAGTGAGAGGGTAATGTACTGAGAAAGGAGTGTTTATGGTGTCGAGTGCAATGCATTGTGGAGGATCAGAGAGGATTAAACATTCCTACAACCACTGGGGAGAACACAAATCTCGACTGCACTCAGTCCTGCACTGATGTCAATGGGACACTAAATTGTCACTTAAAAGTGGAAGTCTGGATACACCCCATAGAGCGTAAAGTCAACTAAACTGTGAATGAGGGTCAAATAGGATTTGATAAGGAGAAAGTGCTAGTACCTAGTCATGGGGTCCTCCGCAGCCTCCGCTTCCTCCTCTGCAGCTCGCCCAGCGGGGGTGGGGAGCAGCGGCCGGCGTTGCTTGGGCGCTCTCTGATACATGAAGGGCTTCATGACCGGGTCGGGCAGCAGGGACCCCGCCGAGCGCCTCAGGGGACTCCGGTCCCTTTCCCCGGACTTTGCCGCTTGGGCCGCCGCCGCATTCTGCTGCTCGGCCAGAACCTGCTGTCCCTGGGCGAAGTAGTGCTGCACCCTCGCCGCCTCAAAAATGGCCGCCGACGGGTCCGCCGACACGCTCACGGCTCCCATCCCCATGTGACCGTAGGCATGGTGGGCGCCCCCATAGAGCGCCGGTGCCAAGGCGTAGGCCTGGTTGATGGCAGCAGCGGTCGTAGGCATCTCTACGCCAGGGGCTGCCAGGTAGACGGCCCCTGGGTGGTGGTGGTTGGCCATGGCGTGCGCGTAGACGGGTGTGGAGTAGGCAGCGGCGGGGCTGGCAGCGATCTGACTGAGCTGACTGTAGAGGGCGGCGTGGCTGGGGTTCATGGACCTGGCGTACACCTGCGTGGCGCCCGCCTGCGTCAACGCCGCCGCCTGATTTGCTGCCTGGACTCCGTAGAGCTGATTGGCCACGTTGGCGCCGTAGACCTGCGTCGCCAGGGCACCGTACACTGCCTGGTTGACGGGGTTGCCGTCCGTCCGCGTGCCGGTGGTGTGGCCCGTCAGCGCCGCGTATGTGGGGTCAAAGGTCGAGGTGTTGTAGACAGAGTTGTGGACGCTCTGCTGGACCTGGAGGGGGAGGCCGGCTGCGGCGGCGGCGGCTGCAGCTAACACAGCAGCCTGGCTCTGGTACTGTTCCAGAGAGGGCTTCCCTACAGGGCACTCCCCAGCATAGTGGCCTTGCTTCCCACAGCTCACACAGGGGATCTTCCCGGTGGGGGTTTGCTTAGAGGGCTGTACCTGTAAGGATAAATAGACAAGACACAATCCCGTTAGCTTCGGGGGGTATCTTTACTGAGATAAAAACCAGATATACAATGCAGGGTGTTACGGGTACGGTAGTACACATAGAAATACAATCACTAGAACGGAAATATCCCTTCAGCCACAGCAATTTGGCCGCACCCTCACGGGTCCACTCAAAATGGCCACCGGTCCACCCATCAATCCCTTTCCCCATTCTATTTCTATGTCAGGGCATCGTGCTACAGCACCTTGGAGAGCTCCACGGAGAGCGGGCGTCCCTTGAAGGAGGTGCCGTGGAGGGCCTCGATGGCCTGTAGAGCCTCCTCCTTATTCTCCATGTGCACAAAGGCGTATCCTGCAGAAGAGGAGAGCCTGGCTGTCATTGAGCGCAGGGACACCAGTTAGAACCACACCGGGCATGCCACACACACCTTAACGCTCTATACACACATTTCTTATTGTTCTATACAATTATACACAGACCGTACCTGACTGTAATTCAAGTTGCATAATGAAGAAGCCCTAAACAGCTAAGAATACCTTGGATCTTAACTAGCTACCAAATGGTACACGGTGCTTGAAGTGCACTGAAATAGGTGCCGGTACTCATTATATTTAGTTGCTAGTACACATATTACAACCAATATTCTATAAGAGGTACGGTACTTCCTTCAGCAGTAGAACATTTGAGGTGCAAGTTCTTCGTACCAGATAGCACCATCCGGCCCACTTCAGGCACTGCACTATCTCCCTTCCGAGTACTCCTCCATGAGAAGGGACGAGACTCACCTTTGACCTTGTCGCACTCCAGTACTTTGCCGAAGGTCTGGAAGAGCTCCTGGAGGTCCTCAGTGGTGCACATGCCCGACAGGTTGCCCACAAACACCTTGGTGGAGTGGAGCGGTCTGCCCCGGGACTCCTCCACCACCAGGTTCCTCCCACGGAACTCCCTGCCGTTCAGCTCACTGATGGCCCGCTCTGCAGCCCCCTCGCCCTGGGGAGTACATTACATTAGATTGCATTTCAAAAATGTTACCTAAATAATAGGGTCATTTTTAGATATTTAGATTTTAATGTTACATTAGAAAACAATGTGAGAAACACCCAATAAGGAATTTAATGTTGTACCGTATGGACTCAATGTAGCCTACAAAGTAACAACCAACACACAGTTCTGGAGTTCCCTCCCCATCATGGGTTTAAAAACATAGGATTGTTTGGTGTAAACTTTGCCTAGATGGAGTTAAGGCCATAAAGAACAGTCTGTGCAACCAAATATACACTGTAGGAGAATTGGGACATGCCTTAGTCCTCCCTATGGGATATCTATAACCTACCTGTAGGTGTACGAAGGCGAACTGTCGGAGAACGCTGCAGCTGACCACCTGGCCATACGACTCAAAGATGGCCGACAGCTCCTCCTGGGTGGTGTCCAGAGCCAGGTTGCCCACGAAGAGCTTCACCGTGTTGCTCTTGTCCATTGTGGCGCTGGGGACACACCGATGCAGGCGCACGCGCACACACAGGCAGACAGACGCACACAGACAGACAAACAGAGGCACACACACAAGGGAGGGAGAGAGCAGACAAGTGAACATACTGAATACAACTTTCCTGAACTTCAACTTGTTGCTCTTGTCCACAGCGGTCACTGGAGAAAACTAATTACAACCACTCAGAGGGAGAAATCAAGAGATGAGTAAAATGAATGAAACCACAGGAGAAGAGGGGAAGGAAATGTGTCAAGAGATTTGACAGTTGACCACCACGCATAATAACTACAAAGGCATGAATGTCCGATTGAAGACACCATATCGAGTTATAATATGTTATTCTATGGATGACACCATAGAACCGTGGTTGTTGCCTATTCTAGTCACAAGCAACAAGTTGACCTCACTTCCTACAGGTCAAGAAGCACTAAGCTACCCTATAGGTTTGTCAACAGCTTAGCCTGGGCCAGTTGCTATGCTAGCTGTATATCAAATCAAATTGTATTGGTCACATACGCATATTCAGCGGATGTTATGGCGGGTGTAGCGAAATGCCTGTATTCCTAGCTCCAACACCGCAGTAGTATCTAACAATTCTAAAAGTAAAATAATGGAATTAAGAAATATTAGGAAACGCAATGTCGGAGTGTCACTGACTAAAATACAGTAGAAACATTAAAATAGTAAAATAGTACATACACATTAAAGTGACTAGTGTTCCATTTAAAGCGATCGAAGAGCAACAAAAAAATAAGGAACTTGACACCACCAGAGTGACGTTTCTGTACATACCAAGCACAACATGTATAGAATACTGAAAATGCTAAAGTTATACATAGTAGCCTATCCGCTAAGATCACCTATATTTACAGTAACGTTAGTTTAAAAAGTTCAGATGATGGATCATCGCGTATGGAAACGATTTTATTTTTTCTGATGACGCAGCAAGAGAAAATAAAAAATGTTTTGCTAGAAACATTGGGAATCTCCCGATCGATCACGAGATTACAGAAATTTTACAAAAATGTGGTGCGGGTTTACATGATTTCGAAAGTCGCAGTTAAGACTGAGCAACCAGTTTTATTTCAAACCAGTAATCGACGGGGATATTTCATGTTTTGCTTGGTGTAACCGAAACTGAACAAACCTCGCGGCGAAAATGTGATCAAACCATTTCGATGCCATTTATCATCAACCCAATCTACACAATTACATAAACAATACGCAAATTGTATCGAGTGAATGGTGTTGGATTGGAGACATTACAAAACAATTTTACAGTTGAAACGTTACAATAAGAGCATTTTTCCGCACTGGAATGGACATTCCGCGAGAGCGAAAATCTATTAAATGGTACGACAACCCACGTTCCCTCTTTTGTCTCGTTGATTCTTCCGCTCTCCGCGGATAAAACCTCATATTTCTACGCATCGTCGTTTGGTGTATTTTCCATCGTTTGTAAAGAAATAAAATGAAAGAGATGGACAGACATCTTACTTACCTAAGCAGTGTCGTGTTTCAAAATGGTAGCGCCTGCTTCCGTTTTTTTAGAATGACGCGCATTTTTCACCAATGGGGAAGCTCGGGGCTTGCCACACGAGATCGCCGATTCTTCACAATAACATTTGAACAGATAGGCTATTAAAAAAAAGTGTTTATTACAAAAATCAGTAATTTATCAATTCATATACAGGTTTCACTCAGTCCGAAGGGCAACTGGTGCCTTTTACTACAAGTCTGACTGAGAAAAGTAACAACAACAAACAATCTCTACACTGGTTACAAATATTTTGATAAAATGATTGCGATACAAATCATACAACATTTGAGAGGTAAACCACAATCTCCCTTGGAGGTACTGATATTTACACAGTAGAGCACTTGAGATAAGTATCCAAATTGTACTCAAACATAAGAATGACAACATCCACATTGATATTACAAAACTATTCAAATTAGTCAACTACAACAGAATAGTCAGCATGGGATGTTTTGGCTTGAAATAAGAACATACATCCTATTCCTGTTGTGTTTCTTTAGTCTGTCATGAAAGGTTCCGGTCTCGGAAGATTTCCATATGACATCTCAATAAAAAGGAAGATGACTGCTGAACAGACAATTCTTTGATCGCTCCTCCTCACTCTCCTACTTAACCTCTCTCACACTCTCTCAGTGCAGTTTCAGTCAGTGTGCGACATCATCAACGACAGCCAGTGATGGTCACCATTCAGGGTAATTTTCACTCGGCAAAAAAACAGAACACATGAACGGATAACCTGGACTTGTCCAATGAGATCTCATGTTGTTTTTGTTGCAAAACGTTTTGCTACATTGTGCATTAATGAATATGACCCACGCATCTGGCATCACAGGTGAGCGGCAGGTGTCTCTGTGGTGGTCTTGCTGCGGCCCGTTCCGGCCAGCGGTCGGTCCCTCTCCTCCCATAGTGTCACCACATCACACGCACAGATCTGCTTGGCATTCTGGAACAGGACAGCAGAGCGAGCGATTATCCCATAGGCCAGTCTGTACCCAATGAGCACGGAGCAATAGATACACATACATTGACAGGGTCAGCACCTGCAAAGTCTAGACGATGAAGGCAACATGACACATGAGTCACACAGGAATATACACAGAACACTCGTCACTAAGAGAAATTCCAAGAACCCATAGAATTGTATTTTAAAACGGTCAAATACAATTCATTAACTCCAACTCTGACTTACAGTTAGTCCACCTAACCGCTATGCTCATTTCTCCTCAACCATGAGATCACCTCTGCCCGGAGTTCCCGGTCAGTTTGGAGAGGGGGTGACCACCCCTTCCTAGGTCATCCTCCCCAGCATCCACCACCAGAGAACGACCAATCACATCCCACACCTGCAGGAAGTGACAGAGGAGGGGTCAGAGTGGACACTGTCAATGCCTGCATCCCAAATGGCACCGTATTCCCGATTTAGTGCACTACTCTTTCCCTGGTCAAAAGTAGTGCGCTAAATGGGGAATAGGGTGCCAATTAGGACACAGTCAATGTTGTTGGTACAACTGACCAGTGTGCTGTGCTCAGGATGTAATTGTGGCTAAACCTGCCCTCACCCTAGAATTAACGTTCTAGATTACTAATTTATCTCCATAGTGACTCCATAGTGAGTCTAGTTATCTCCATAGTGAGTCTAGTTGTACATTCTTTAAATTGCGCATGCCTCAAACATCCCTGACCGCTGGCTACGTCCCTCCCGTCTTCAAGAGAGCGAGAGTTGCACCCCTTCTGAAAAAACCTACACTCGATCCCTCCGATGTCAACAACTACAGACCAGTATCCCTTCTCTCTTTTCTCTCCAAAACTCTTGAGCGTGCCGTCCTTGGCCAGCTCTACCGCTATCTCTCTCAGAATGACCTTCTTGATCCAAATCAGTCAGGTTTCAAGACTAGTCATTCAACTGAGACTGCTCTTCTCTGTATCACGGAGGCTCCGCACTGCTAAAGCTAACTCTCTCTCCTCTGCTCTCATCCTTCTAGACCTATCGGCTGCCTTCGATACTGTGAACCATCAGATCCTCCTCTCCACCCTCTCCGAGTTGGGCATCTCCGGCGCGGCCCACGCTGTTGCGTCCTACCTGACAGGTCGCTCCTACCAGGTGGCGTGGCGAGAATCTGTCTCCTCACCACGCGCTCTCACCACTGGTGTCCCCCAGGGCTCTGTTCTAGGCCCTCTCTTATTCTCGCTATACACCAAGTCACTTGGCTCTGTCATAACCTCACATGGTCTCTCCTATCATTGCTATGCAGACGACACACAATTAATCTTCTCCTTTCCCCCTTCTGATGACCAGGTGGCGAATCGCATCTCTGCATGTCTGGCAGACATATCAGTGTGGATGACGGATCACCACCTCAAGCTGAACCTCAGCAAGACGGAGCTCCTCTTCCTCCCGGGAAGGACTGCCCGTTCCATGATCTCGCCATCACGGTTGACAACTCCATTGTGTCCTCCTCCCAGAGCGCTAAGAACCTTGGCGTGATCCTGGACAACACCCTGGCGTTCTCAACTAACATCAAGGCGGTGTCCCGTTCCTGTAGGTTCATGCTCTACAACATCCGCAGAGTACGACCCTGCCTCACACAGGAAGCGGCGCAGGTCCTAATCCAGGCACTTGTCATCTCCCGTCTTGATTACTGCAACTCGCTGTTGGCTGGGCTCCCTGCCTGTGCCATTAAACCCCTACAACTCATCCAGAACGCCGCAGCCCGTCTGGTGTTCAACCTTCCCAAGTTCTCTCACGTCACCCCGCTCCTCCGCTCTCTCCACTGGCTTCCAGTTGAAGCTCGCATCCGCTACAAGACCATGGTGCTCGCCTACGGAGCTGTGAGGGAACGGCACCTCAGTACCTCCAGGCTCTGATCAGGCCCTACACCCAAACAAGGGCACTGCGTTCATCCACCTCTGGCCTGCTCGCCTCCCTACCACTGAGGAAGTACAGTTCCCGCTCAGCCCAGTCAAAACTGTTCGCTGCTCTGGCCCCCAATGGTGGAACAAACTCCCTCACGACGCCAGGACAGCGGAGTCAATCACCACCTTCCGGAGACACCTGAAACCCCACCTCTTCAAGGAATACCTAGGATAGGGTAAGTAAGGGTAAGTAATCCTTCTCACCCCCCTTCTCCCCCAACAAGACTTAGATGCAAGTGGCTGTTCCACTGGTTGTCATAAGGTGTATGCACCAATTTGTAAGTCGCTCTGGATAAGAGCGTCTGCTAAATGACTTAAATGTAAATGTAAATGTAAATGTACTAAATATCTACACTATAATTACACTGTACTTGCCTGTGTAAGTACCATGTAAATACATAGGTTTTAGATCAGAAGGAGTAGGTGTGTGCACGTGTGTTACCTTTAGCTGAGGGTCTTTTGGTCTGAATGAGGCTCGGCCGTCTGGTCCAGCCACAATATTCCCCAGATCATCTACATGCTGGAAGAAAACACATTTACGGATATGGATATCACAGCCATGAATAGCATTTGACCAGTTTTTACCAATATCTGTCTAATCAATATCAGTCAATACCAATCCTATCATCTCTTTGAGACAGTAAAAAGTTACTTCCTGAGAGCATAACATCTCAGAAAGTACCCCAGTTTCACAAGGTAATGAAGCAGGACTATACATTGTAACCTACTCTGAGTGAAGGCAAGGAAACTGTACCCTGTCTGGGTCCTGCGAGGCGTCATGTTGTCTCCCATAGGGGTTATAGTGTTCTCCACAGCTGTACAAACACACACAGAGAGAGAAACATGAGTTATCAGCTCCCATGATCCTCTGGGGCAAGCAGGTGCAACTGTGATATCATGAGTGACAGATCTAGCCAATGGTTCCTTTAATCGACTTTGAGGACGCACACACACACTACCTCTGGCAGTCCTGTGTGAGATTTCCTAGCGCGTGGACGTGGAGGCCGTGGGCACCAGGTCCCGTCGATCAAACAGCGCTCCTCAGACAGCTGCAGGAACCGCACCACCCCCTGAACAGGACCACTACCAACGATCATGGCTACCGCCGCACCCAAGTCTGATACACACAGACACACAAACATTTGCATAGAGTACAGACTCACACATAAAGAGTAGACACACATTACACATATAGTAGAATACACAAATACAGATGCACATAGGCTGCCCCCATACACCTGTGATTTAGGCCTACTAATAACTTCAATATTGGACATTAGTCTGTTAATGTGTTCAGGCATTCTGAATTCACCAAGTAATTCACACGACCCTCAGGCTGTTGGCTCCCGCCATAGGCCGTGGACACATTGGGATTTTGTATTCAGAGTATTTCGGATAGAGGCTATGCTTTTTCAATGAGAGTCATCCTTTGAGGGATGAATGACAACGGAGATGGCTGTCCGACCAAAAACGCACAAATTGTTCGTCTTTTTGCGTAAACAAAAAAAAGTCTGAATTTTTTGACATGCAAGTTGTCCGAAACGGATTCAACATGTCTGAAAGTATTTTAATTTTACCTTTATTTTACTAGGCAAGTCAGTTAAGAACAAATTCTTATTTTCAATGACAGCCTATATCAACTGCCTGTTCAGGGGCAGAACGACAGAACGACAGACCTTGTCAGCTCGGGGATTTGAACTTGCAACCTTTCGGTTACTAGTCCAACACTCTAACCACTAGGCTACCCTGCCGCCTCTGCAGCCTTACCCTGTTCTGTTCCCCCAATGCCCTGGAGTGCCGCCCTGCGTCCTGTGCTCGCTATGAGACCCTGCACCTCATGGGACGTCAGAGGTGCTTCCACCAGAACCTCCTCCTTCCCCACGTCTATCCTCACCGACCGCACTCCTGTACTCAGAATAAAGGAGAGGTGAGAAAGAGGGCACGAGGAACATAAAAAAAAGAGAGAAAGAAATAAAAGGGTGAGGAACCAAAACAGAGAGAGCGAAAAGCAATGAGGAGAACACACAGAGATGAGGAATGAAGGAAAAGAGAGATTACTGCTGCCATGTGACCGACTATGCTTTAGATGGCTTTTAGTGGATGAATCGTGGAATGCATGGAGGGGCCCTGTGGTTTCGTTCCAGTGTTAAGTATTTGAGCAAAAGCAAGAGCAGCCCCTGTATTGCTAACTAAATTGCAATGTACTGCACTAGGATGTAACAGTAATAGCTAAGTAAATAATAACATTCATAATTTGTTCTACTGTATTACTATTGGTATGCAGCCTAGGGGCAATGCCCCTAATTCACATTGAGTTGTGTGTGCACACTGTAGAAGAAGTGTAGTTCGTAGCCTACTACACTAATCAATTGTTTGAGTGGTGGAATGGACAGGTAAAAGTGCAACTGCCTGGTTTTCCCTCCAACAGCTTGGATTGTCTCTGCACAACTGTCACATGTCATCTACACTGCAAACTCCAGCTGTACAGAACAGGGAAATTAGATACAGCACGCAGTGAACTAGGTCCTCAGAGTACAGTACAGCCTGTATGGCCATATCTCTAAATGTTAAATTAAGCTACTTTAGTTTTCCACCAATACTGCGTTCCATATCAATTATTGACGATAGCTAAAGTAGGCCTACCAGGTACGATTTATGAACTCACATGACTGATAGCTAGATTTTTCAGACATTCCTGTTATTAATTTGTATAAGCGGTCTTGACTATTTAATATAGTAATTGAATAGTCTATAAGCAATTGTTTACATTCAGTAGCCTACTGACACTCAGGATCGCAAAATTGACAATTTGTCGTTTGAAGAAAGCTTAACATCAGATTGTTTCAAACCTTCGTATTTCTATCTGTGTCCATGTTTGTGCTACACGCAGTTGTCTGACCTATGATAACAAAATGTAATAGATAATCTCCTACTTTCCTCCAAACACAAACGGGTGAAGGGCGCTGCCATCTTTACGAGGTCGGTAAACGGTATTTTGACCGTCACCGCCACCTAGTGTTAATTACAGTCAGTGCATAAATTTGGTGTTCACTTTTTATAATGTGAACGTGACAAGACAAGTAAACGTAATATGATGGGGGAGTGGACTGGGAATAGGGGAGTGGACTGAGAATAGCAAATGGCACCCTATTCCCTATATACTGAAAGTAGTGCAATATATACAGTACCAGTCAAAAGTTTGGATACACCTACTCATTTAAGTTGTTTCTTTATTTGTACTATTTTCTACATTGTAGAATAATAGTGAAGACATCAGAACTATGAAATAACACATATGGAATCATGTAGTAACCAAAAAAGTGTTAAACAAATCAAAATATATTTTATATTTGAGATTCTTCAAAGTAGCAATTGCCTTGATGACAGCTTTGCACACTCTTGGAATTCTCTCAACCAGCTTCATGAGGTGGTCACCCGGAATGCATTTCAATTAACAGATGTACATTTCTTTCCTTCTTAATGTTTTTGAGCCAATCAGTTGTGTTGTGACATGGTAGGGGTGGTATACAGAAGATAGCCCTATTTGGTAAAATACCAAGTCCGTATAATGGCAAGAACATCTCAAATAAGCACAGAGAAAGACAGTCTATCATTACTTTAAGACTGACCTTCAGTAACTTTGAAAGTTTCCTCAAGTGCAGTTGCAAAAATGATCAAGCACTTTGATGAAACTGGCTCACACGAGGATTAATCACAAATTTGACATTGTTTTTCCTTTGGAATTTGGTTGTGCTTTTAGATGGTTGAAAGCATAGTGATAACACATTGGGAATTCAACAAACTTCTGGCTGTCTTTTTGAGTGGGTGAATAAAGGTTGAAATCGAATTGATCAATGTCTCAACCAACTATTACCCAAATTTCCACATTGAAATTACGTTCTTTGTCCTGTGGGGAGGGGATCAATAAACCCATCAACTTTGGGACACACATGGCTTTAATGATGCTTTTAATATGATCGACAGCAGAGTAGGACACACAATATAAACACAAAGGTTGAGATTGAGAGTATGTTGTACTGCACTGTCTGATGATGCAGTGACCTACCTACCTTAGTCAGATGTGCAGTGGATCTAGGGCACCCTATTCCCGATGTAGTGCACTACTTTTGACCAGGGCCCATAGGGTTCTGGTCAAAAGAAGTGCACTATTTAATGAATAGGGAGCCAATTGGGAAGCAACCCATAGAAGAGGATCACTTAGAAGATTGAGGTTGAGTTATTAATGATAATTGCTTTTCCTACACTGCACGTGTGGTGTATAGATGGTTGCGTCCTATGGGCCCTGGTCAATAGTAGTGCACTATATAGTGAATAGGGTGCTATTTGGGACGCAAGCCATAGACCCAGGTCACCCATCTCAATCTGTGGTAGATTATTAGATTATTGTTACCCATTTCATCCTGCAGATTACAGGCCGTTAGATTCCCGGTATGTGGACTGCACCACTAAGCTGATCACTAGTGAGATTTCAGAACACCCAGGGGTCAGAGGGGAGCTGGTTTGATATAGTGTCTGTGGATTGGGGGAGGGGAGGGGGGGGGGCTGGATTGGAACCAGTGCTTTGATCAGATGACATGAAAATAGAGCTTCTTGGCCATGTAAACCAGCGGTGTGAATGCATGAGAATGAGAATGCATGAGTAGAGAATAACCTCATGCATACTGTCAAATATCTTTGATGTTATGGGGCTATTTTGCTTCCACTGGTCCTAGGGCCATTGTTAAGGTCAACAACATCATGAACTTTACCCAGAACCAGGGCATTATAGCCAAAAACCTGGTTGCTTCTTGAAACTTGGCCACAAGCGCACATCAAAATCCACAAAGAAATGGTTAATACACCCCAAAAAAATCAACATTTAGCAATGGTCAGTCTCTAGACTTGAACCCCTTTGAAAACATGTGGTTTGAATTGAAGAGGGCCATCCATAAGCACAGATGAAGGATTTCAAGGATCTGAAAATAATCTGTATGAAGGAATGGTGTAAAATCCCTCCCAATGTGGTCTCCAATTCATAAAACTTTTTCGAAAAAGGCTCAGTGCCGTGATCCTCGCAAGTTGAGGTATTGAAAGGTATTGAAAACAGGGGTGTCAATCATTTCTGACCAAAAAAGACAGATTGTTCTTCACCATACATGGTACTGTAGACCTGTCCTCAGCCAAATTTCTACTCAACTCAACGTACACTAGGTTAAGTGCTCCAACACAAATACTATGTTAATGACACATATGATACCAATACACCCTCGTTATACAGAGAAAGTGAACACTCTAAAAACTCCTGTTAACACATAGGCTCTCCCCAATGCCACTCTATTCTGTATATAGTGCACTACTTTGGACCAGGACCCATAGAGCTCTGGTCAAAAGTAGTGCACGATATAGGAATAGGGTGCGATTTGGGACGCAGAAATATCCACCTTTCCTTGTCGGCTCTTCTGTTTTTACCTTTGACCCCTTTCACAGTTAATGGCCACTTCTTGGTGGAGGTTCTAAGGGTGTATTGTGTGTGTGTGTGTGTGTGTGTGTGTGTGTGTGTGTGTGTGTGTGTGTGTGTGTGTGTGTGTGTGTGTGTGTGTGTGTGTGTGTGTGTGTGTGTGTGTGTGTGTGTGTGTGTGTGTGTGTGTGTGTGTGTGTGTGTGTGTGTGTGTGTGTGTGTCACTTTAACAGGCAACGCTGGCACTCCCTCAGCCTTGCCTGGTGAACTGCTCCAGTTACTGACTGGACACAAACACACACACACACAGTTGATGAGAGGACGGAGAGTTGAGCTCCCTCTGTAGTGTAATCAGAGAGAGGGAAATGATGAAAGAGCAGCTTTACCATAGAAAATATGCAGGGAGTGCAAAAGGCCATAACATGCAAATTAAATCATCACAGAAGATTAAGCCCCCCCCCACACACACACACATACACACACACAGCGCAAGTGCATGCACGTATGCACACACAAACACACAAACACAGAGCACCCATTAATCCGCCCAGGACTGAGCTAAGCAGAGAGATATGGGGAGAGAGGGAGAGAGAGGGAGAGAGAGAGAGAGAGAGAGCGAGAGAGAGAGAGAGGCCTGGCTGTACGGGATACCTGATCCTAGAGAAGTGGGGTTTCTCCTCCCTCCAAGAGTCAAGCTAACACAGACAAACACACACTCTCTCTCTCTCTGGAGTTGAAATCCAAGCAGCACTACACTAGCCCCGGCCGTACCAAGGGAGCAGCGGAGCAGGGGATGAGGGAGGAGTGGGGTGGTGGGGGGGCCAAGGAAGGCATTGTGGTGATCGATGGTGATGACAAGCCTTGTAGGAGGGAAGGAGGGAGCAGTAGGGGGCTTATCTATCCTAGATGGTGTGTGTGTGTGTGTTCGTGCGCGTGTGTGTGTGCGTGCGTAAGGTGAATTATTCAACTCTTCCATAGGAAGATAAGAGGGCTTTCGGTGACAGAGGACCCCTCTGTGAGGTCGTCACAATGTCACAGGACAGGGCCACACACTATCATTTCTTCACACTTCACAAGGTAGACATATAGAACATGTTTGCATTTGGTTCACATGTTGTTTGTCATATTCCGTAAAGTACATGGACGACGAAGGTGAAATGCTGAAGCAATTATATAAGTAGCGAGGCCAATGATACACTTGGGGTCACGCATGAGTATCATGAATCAGATTTACATGAGCTTCTGCACAAACCATTGTTTGTCTTGTTTTTAGTCCAAGTGAAGCCATTTGCCTTGCTTGTATTTTGTTATAGGAGGACAATCTTCTCATAAATAACCAACTCATCAGATAAGTGCTCTTCATCCAGTTACATTTACATTACATTTAAGTCATTTAGCAGATGCTCTTATCCAGTTGCTACATCTATTGTGTAAAGTAAGCTCTTTAATGTATGGTAAGTGTGATAAACAGACATATAGATATCCCATGTGAATTCCATAACTTTGATCAACTAAAAGCATGACAACATTGAATCAAGTGCAGGCCTACGCCGCCTAGCAATAACCCTGAATCACACATTTTTTTTTAAAGCACAACTGTCACCATCAAATGAGCCAATACATTCTATGAAACAAAAACATGTCTCAGAAAATGTAGGCCTACATAGTCAGAAATGTCTGACATTGCTGACCAAGTAGCATTTAGGGAACAATGCCTCGTTAAACGACACTGTCTTGTCTCCTTCTTGAAGAATTTGTTGATCATGAAGTTCATTATGTTCCTCTGCTTGTTATGAACACAACCCACTGTCTTAGTAGTGCACTTCATAGGGGACAGGGGGCTATTTGGGACATAAACAGACATTGTGAAGACAGGAACATAATAAACTTCATGGATCAACTAATTATTCATTAAGGAGACAAGACAGTGTCGTTTAACGAGGCATTGTCTCCCTCTATTGTCCAAGTAATGCTCTATCCAGTCTACCCCGACCATATGGACCCTGCAATATGGCGCCATGGGCCATCCACACACAAACAACACTTCATCAAATTATAATAATAAAGAACGTCTTCGCTTACAATATATAATTGAGTCATTCCACATCATCAGCATGTGTGAGCGCTTGTGTGTGTGCTGCCCCTTCATTCCACGACTGGGAGGGGGAGGGGGGGGGCGCGCATTCGGCGCGGGTATAGAAGAAAAGCGGTCTCAAAAGACATGACCGTCTCGTTTGTGCGCACGAGGGGTCTCAAAGCATTGATGACATACAGCGGGAGAGCAGCATCCGCCGGACAGAGGGGCAATCAAATGTAAAACGAACGATTCCATCCTGCAGCGTTTCCATAGCACTAGCCTCCTATTACAGTCCTTTTGATGTTTCTATCACGAATGAATCGATGACGAAGAAGAATAAGAAGGAAAAGGAAGATTGGAGGAGATTCGCTTCTCTCATAACGGGGTACCGGTGAAAGAGGGGCAGTAACCTACCTATTAGTCAAAAACGTCAAACGAGAATAGCCGCACCATCATCAGTCGCGTCTGTTTATCGTGAGATGACAAAGGTGGGTGATATAGAATAGATCATCATAATGTTTTGTGTTTGTAACAGCACCCTTTTTTTATTCCAATACCCGTTCATCGCTATCTCCCCAATTTTTATGAGAGTATATTTATCTGGGAATTTTTGCTGGCATTGCTCCCAGTAGTCTACAATAGAATATATTATTGTGTCGTTTCATTGCTTTTCCAACGTCACCGGGCTGGTGCACCCAGCACCCCACTGCCCCGGGTCTTAATTCTTTACAACGCCTGCCTCTGCGGTGTTGTGTCAGTCACTGACCGATGATCAAGCGACGACGGTCTCAGGCATAGGCTGTTGTGACAAGTACGTTTGTCATTTCAGCCCGTCAGTCATGCCGGTTCGCAATTCATCATTAATAGTATGCCCTTCGGAGTTTATTTTTGTATGAATTAATTATCCCAAAATCTTGACATGTGGGTTTGGATCTAGGTGCCGTGCTCATATTCTCCCGGTCTCGTCCTGTCCTGTGATTATACCGCGGACGGTAGGCTACTTTAAGAACTCAATAGATTATGATAATCTTCAGTGCTTTCAGAAAGTATTCATACCCCTTGATTTATTCTACATTTTGTTGTGTTAACGCCTGAATTCAAAATGGATATTAAAAAAACTATGACGAAATAAAAACATGTTTTTAGAATAGTTTTCATATTTATTGAAAATCAAATTCCAAAATATCTCATTTACATACATATTCACACCTCTTTGCTATGACATTCCAATTGTAGCTCCGTTGCATCCAAATTCCTTTGATCATCCTTTAGATGTCACTACAACTTGATTGGAGTCCACCTGTTGTGCAATTGTTTGGACATGATTTAGAAAGAAACACACTTTTCTATATAAGGTCCCACAGTTGACAGTGCATGCAAACTATACCAGGAAGTCAAGGGAACTTTCCGTAGATCTCCGTCGAGGCAAATATTTTTTGGAAGAGTGTAAAACCATTTCTAGAGTGTTGAAAGTTTACAAGAACACAGTGGTCTCCATCATTGGGAAATGGAAAAGATCTGGAACTACCTAGACTTTGCCTAGAGCTAGCTGTCTGACCAAACTGAGCAACCAGGCAAGAAGGACCTTGGTCAGGGAGGTGACCAAGAACCCAATGACCAATCTGACAGAACTATAGAGTTTCTTGGCTGAAATGGGAGTACCTGCCAGAAGGACAACAGTCTCTGCAGCACTTCACCAATCTGGGCTTTATAGGAGTGTGGCCAAATGGAAACCACTCCTGAGAAAAAGGCACAAGACACAGCACATTAGGAGTTTGCAAAAAGGCATGTGAAATACTCTGAGATCATAAGGAAAAATATTCTGTAGTCTGGTAAGACAAAAATGTAACTATTTGGCATGAATGCAAAGTGCTATGTCTGGATAAAACCAGGCACAGATCATCACCTGTTAAACACCAACCCTCCCGTGAAGCATGGTGGTGGAAGCATCATGCTATGGGGATGCTTTTCAGCGGCAGGGACTGAGAGATTGGTAAGGATAGAGGGAACAATGAATGGAACCAAATACAGGCACATCCTTCTGCAGGGAAGAATGGAGAAAAATCCCCAAATCCAGATGTGCAAAGCTGATGCAGAAACACCCGCCAAAGGTGCTTCTAGTAAGTATTGTCTCAGGGGTGTGAATAGTTACGTAAATGAGATATTTCTGTATATTTCTGTATTTCATTTGCAAACATTTCTAAAAACATGTTTTCACTTTGTCATTATTGGGTATTATGTGTAGATGGGAGAGATAAAAAAACAACAACAATATAATCAATTTTGAATTTAGGCTGTAACACAACAAAATGTGTAATAAGTCAAGGGGTATGGATACTTTTAAGGCACTATCTTCCAGAAGGAGCTGAAAGCCATTTGATTGATTATTCTAGCCTATCCATTATATTAGATTAAATTGGTTTAACACTCTCTCCGCTTAATGAAGGCCTAATTCATTTGCACGATACAGGAAATAGAAAACATATATTTAAGATGCATTTAGGCCTATGAATAAATGCAATGTTTTCGCAATATAATAGAATTGGCTATTTTGTTTCAGCCTAATTTCCTTTTTTACCAACCTATTTCAATTAGTTTGCTATGGGTTAATTAGAATGAAACATGATATCTGTCAGTCATTCTACCAAAGTGCATCTTGTTCTCACCCTATCATCTATAAGGTTAATATTAGTGTGATTGAGTTGAAAGTGCTGTCAGAATAGATATACCCTGAGTGTACAAAACATTTCATGACAGACTTACCAGGTAAAAGCTACTGTTCCTTCAGAAAGTATTCATACCCCTTGACTTACTCCACAATTTGTTGTGTTACAGCTTGAATTCAAAATGGATTAAATAGAAAATAACGCAATCATTTTTTTCTCACCCATTTTTCTACACACAATACACCATAATTACAAAGTGAAAACATGTTTAGAATTTTTAGGTAATTTATTGAAAAATTAAATACAGAAATATCTCAATTTACATAGGTTCACACCCCTGAGTCAATACATTGTAGAAGCATCTTTGGCAGCTATTACAGCTGTGGGTCTTTCTGGGTAAGGTTCTAAGAGCTTTACTCACCTGGATTGTACAACACTTTGTTCATTAGTATTTTAAAAATTCTTCAAGCTGTCAAATTGGTTATTGATCATTGCTAGACATCCATTTTCAGGTCTTGTCATAGATGTTCAAGCAGATTTAAGTCAAAACTAACTTGGTCACTCAGGAACATTCACTGTCTTCTTGGTAAGCAACACCAGTATAGATTTGGCCTTAAGTTTTTGGTTATTGACCTCCTGAAAGGTGAATTCATCTCCCAGTGTCTGTTGGAAAGCAGACTGAAGCAGGTTTTCAGCTAGGATTTTGCCTGTGCTTAGCTCCATTCCTTTTTCTCAGTCCTTAACGATTACAAGCGTTCCCATAACATGATGTAGCCACCACTATGCTTGAAAAATATGGAATGTGGTACTCAGTAATGTGTTGTATTGGATTTGCCCTAAACATAACACTTTGTATTCAGGACAAAAAGGGAATTGCTGTGCCACATTTTCTGCAGTATTACTTTGGTGCCTTGCATGAGCAGGATATAACTGCAATGTTGTTGATCCAGCCTCAGTTTATCCTGTCAGCGCCATTAAACTCTGTTTAAGTATAAAAATAAATAACAATTATGTTAAAACACTATTATTGCACACAGAATGATTCCATACAATGTATTATGTGGATTTTTAAGCAAATGTTTACTCCAGATCTTATTTAGGCTTGCCATAGCAACAGGGTTGAATACTTATTGACTAAAGACATTTCACCTTTTCATTTTTATTAATTTGTAAAACTTTCTAAAAACATAATTCCACTTTGACATTATGGGGTATTGTGTGTAGGCCAGTGATTAAATCAATGTAAAATGCAGCCTGTAACACAACAAAATGTGGAAAAAGGGGTGTGAATACATTCTGAAGGCGCTGTATGATCCCTTATTAATGTAACTCGTTAAATCCACTTCACTCCGTGTAGATGAAGGGGAGGAGGCAGGTTAAAGAAGGATTTCTAAGCCTTAAGACAATTGAGACATGGATTGTGTATGTGTGCCATTCAGAGGGTGAATGGGCAAGATAAAAGATTTAAGTGCCTTTGAACAGGTATGGTAGTAGGTGTCAGGCGCACCGGTTTAAGTGTGTCACGCTGCTGGGGTTTTCACATTCAACAGTTTCGCATGTGTATCACAAATTGTCCACCACCCGAAAGACATCCAGCCAACTTGACAGAACTGTGGGAAGCATTGGAGTCAACATGGGCCAGCATCCCTGTAGACAGCTGTTGACACCTTGTGGAGTCCATGCCCTGACAAATTGAGGCTGTTCTGAGGGCAAAAGCAGGTGCAACTCAATACTGTTCCTAATGTTCTGTACACTCAGTGTAGTTTGGTGTGAGTGAGGGATATGCTATGTAATTAGTCTAGCAGTCTACAGTGCATTTCATTCACTACTGTAGAAGTTTGAAGTTAACGTTCCCATTTGTGTGTGGTTCAGGTAGGTTCACTTCTATTAGATTGGATTTATTTTTACTTAAATCGCCACTTGTTTCATTATTAGCCTATATTGACAGTACAACTATTTATTGGCAATCAAATGATTTAAATGGAACAAAATTGAGGTCAGTGTTTGCGTGTGTGTCACAAAAGAGCACAAACTGAGGACAAATCAAGTATATTGAGAATGTGGCACCACAGTATAGAATTAAAGAGATTCTCCAGTACTTGTGCATACTTTTTATCCAGTAGTTCTGAAAGTAGTGCTCACAAGCCAAAAGTGGTCCACAACTGCATTGCACTCTCTCTCGCTGTGTGTGCATGTGGTGCCTCTTGAGGGGCTGAAGCTCATTGGTTGAATTCAAATTGTTAGGGGGCTGGCTGAATTGGGGGGAAATGTAGGGAAAATTCAGATAAACCCATTCACACCACTCTAATGGTATAGCAGTGTGTTCTCTTTGAGGGCGGGCCAAATGATTAGCCAAGCAAGGGATATGGGATATTTGCAACATAAGCCCCTCAGCCCTCGATTTTAGTTGAGTTTGCCGAGTGTACAATCATGTTCACTTCGGGGCCTGAAACTCCCCATAATTCAATTTGTGACGATTGCACATCTGCTAAGAAAAGTCAGCCAAAAATTTAAACCTAAAACATGAATATATGGAGTCAACATAAGTAAAAACTAATGTAAATAAGTTAGAACTTGTGCTACTAATGCACATGACGGCACAAACACGTCTCATAAAAGTAATTATGTTTGTTTGGTTAGCTTTTGGAAATTGTATAAATAAAAATTGTTTCCAGCTAGGCAGGGTAACGTTATTTAACTAATTAATTTGCTAGTTATTATACAGTAGGCGTATATTAATAATTATATATTTAATGTAAGTAGGCATGCAATTATAATTGACTGTAGCGCATATAAAGCAACCACAATACATATTATTATTATATTATATTAACCACAAGCTACCGGTGGCTGAAAACACAAACATCACGGGATGAACGAGTGACAAATTCCCGGGCCATCCCTATCCCCTCAGCCCACTTTATTTGAGGGCTGAGGGGATAGGGTGTGTTTGGACTGCATCCGTTGTCTTCCTGCCTGGACCTGTGGGAACACAATACAGAGTAATGAATGCATGCGAATGCATGCTCTTGAAGTGACAATGCAGGCTTATGAATAACAGTGATAGCATCCGCAACACACACACACAAAACATCTCTCTCTTTCTCCTCCCCCGTGCGTGCGCAATCGCCATACCTGGCAGACTGGGAAAAAGGCACAATCGTGTGCGTGAGCGGTTTCCCAATAGTGATGGAACTCATGCCCCATTTACATCGTGACAAACGTATTTCATTGCGCCATACGTCATCTTTATCCAATCTCGTTCCGTTACTGGACAGAGTATAGGGAGGGTTTAATAATGCAAGAAAAGATGGACAGCCTAGTCTCTTGTCAGGGATCGCATTTTGGGGGGAAGATTGTAAAATAGGGACCTTTTCATTCAAGACAGAAGAAACATTGTTTCAGTTGATAATAAAACATGTTTTTGTTTAGTTACTTTTTCCTCAACTTCCTTCTATAACTTTCTAGCAAGTCAAGCTAGCATACAGAGCAGCTAGCTAGCTAAAAGCTAGTCTATACTGTAACTTGCGACCTTCACCTAATATTTATCATAAAAAACAAACGTCATTACCATCACAATAAACTAAAACGGGAGGCAACAGTCAGTATAATTGGTTTAAAATCCAATGTGTATTATTTTTTAACATACTCTAAAAATAGTACTCACTTATAGGAATGAGTAATTGTTTACAAGTTGCTAGCTATCCCACAAACCCAAACACATATTTTCATCTTCTTCTATGGTTTGGTAACTTTAGTCTTCGACGGACCTTGGCCGGACTAAAGACGTAGAGTTCGGAAAAATTGTGCTCATGATTCATGTGAATGGGGTGTCAGGCTTACAAGTGTTTTAATATTCATCTTTCCTACAACGGCCAAATATGTAACATGCGTTTCCCAAAACACAATGCAGAGAGAGCGTTCGCTATGTGCGATGATATTATAATTATTTCACAATACTGACACGGATCAGTACCTAGAGAGATATTACCACCGACAGCTGCAAATATTGAATCGGTTTACTTGAATGCTTACCAAATAAAAATGCACTGAAGCACAGATTTGGCATATCATTGCGCACATGTTAGGCTACACATCATAAAATACACTGAGTGTACAATACATTAGTAATACGAGCCAATGCTAACGAGTGTTAGAGCTATTGCTATTGTTTTGGGAAACAGCTCAGCGATTTAATAATGCTCCTAAACGGTTTTAACAATGAACTTAGCCTTAAGATGCTTTTTGGAAACCGGGCCCATATCAACAGGCGCAACCAACGGATAGGGTGGGGGGTGGCGATCATGACAATGACTTGAGGGCAGTGGGTTCCAAACAATTACATAAAATGTATAGCCTAGAAAAACAAACAAGAATTGTGGAAATTATACCACAACCTGCACAGGTAGAGCTCTATTTGTGCACGTGCTTGCATACATACCAAACATACATGGAGGCATGGCAATGATAGAGCAGTAGGTTAAAGCAGTGGTTTTCAAACCTCTCCTCAGGGACCCCCAGACGTTTCACAACTTTGTTGTAGCCCTGAACTAGCTCACCTGATTCACCTATTCAAAGGTTTGATGATTAATTGCAAGTTGAATCAGGTGTGTGGAATAGTTCAAGCCCAGTGCAGTCCAAAACAGATATATATATATATATATTATTTCCACACTATGAGGTTGTGAAAATGATGATAATGCCCTGTCTGAAAAGATAGCCTGAAATTTCAGCCTGTTTTGGAGGGATGGAGTTTAAGCCTTTCATGGTGATGTCACCATGTGGTAAATTAGTTAATAAGACCATTAAGAAAGAGAGTTTCAAACCTCTCTGTCAATAGCAGAACATTTTAAGTTTTCCCCTCCCCACTCATACCTCCCAGACAGTCCTAACTAAATTCATGCTTGAGAAATGTCCCTTTGCTAAGTAGTTATTTTGGTGTATTTTTTACCATTTTAATAAAACACAATTACAGTAAGGTACTTAATTGTTACCCAGAAATGATTTGATATTGAAAAAAAAAGAAGCTGCATTGGACCTTTAAAATACATGGGTTCCAGAAGAGAGGTTTGAAAACCCCTGGGCTAAAGCACATACAGGTCTGGTGCAAGGATACGCTAGCTGCGGACTTCAACCCTGGTCCTGCATAGCCTTAGGGTCCTGACCCTCATGCCACTACCTCATCTCTGTGTAATTGGGTGGTGGGCTCAGGCTAGCCCTCATACAACTATCTCTTTCTGTAGTTGTGTATTTGTGTGGTGTGTATTTGTGTGGTGTGTGGTGGCTGGGCTCAGGGCAGGCCCTTCTCTATAGTTGTGTGTCGTGTAGTTGTGTGTGTGTTGTAGTTGTGATTAAATCCGCAGAGGGGGGTGTGTATATGAGAGAGGTGAAAACAATGAGGTAATGGAGAGGCAGTACTACAATTATGGTCCTGGAGTTTTCCCTGACCAACTTACCCTGACCAGGAAAAATTCCTGGCCAACTAGCAATGCAGTCGTTCTCTATAGTGTGCCCTTTGCCAGTGCCAGACCAACGTGGCAAAGCAGATATAAAAACAGATGGGCAGGGTTTGCAGAGCCAGGGGTGTGTCCAGTGGGGCCGGGCTGCTCTTGGTGTGGCAAAACATTATTCTCATCTCCTTGTAGATGTACAACATCACCATCCATGGGGACCTGGATTAAATTGACAGTCGGGAATTGACCGTTGTGGATTATTGGAAACACGCACACACGCACACACGCACGCACGCACACACACACACACACACACACACACACACACACACACACACACACACACACACACACACACACACACACACACACACACACACACACACACACACACACAACAGTATAATTTTAAACCGTCCCCTCGCCCATACCCGGGCGCGAACCAGGGACCTTCTGCACACATCAACAACAGTCACCCTCGAAGCATCGTTACCCATCGCTCCACAAAAGCCGCGGCCCTTGCAGAGCAAGGGGAACTACTACTTCAAGGTCTCAGAGCAAGTGACGTAACCGATTGAAACGCTATTTAGCGCGCACCGCTAACTAAGCTAGCCGTTTCACATCCGTTACACACACCTTTTGATTTGAACGAAACCTTCCATACATATACATACCCATTGTAGATGTGCTCAGAAAGTGGCTTTTTGGACCACCACAGGTATGAACGTTTCCCCTGGGTACAGATCTAGGATCAGCTTCTCCTGCCCCAATCCTAACCTTAACCATTAGTTGGGAAAATGCTAAACTTACCCAAGATCAGCACCTTGGGGCAACTTCACACTACATCCCAGGTTTGGCTGGAAGAGTGGGCGTGACCGTTGGAATTGCCCTCCGGCTCCACCGCTGTGGTTCCCATGAACCCAAGGAAAGACTACCCCCTCGGAGGGAGGAAACACAAACCCTTTCTCCACATGGTAAGAACATCAAAGGAAGACATCTTCTGGCGCTGCCACACCAATGCCATATCTTAGCCCTGCTCCCAATGATGTAACTCCGTGGTTCTCAAACCTCTCTTCGGGTCCTCGGGGACCCCCAGACGTTTCACAATGCTGTAAACTAACTAATCTGATTCAAAGTAGTCAAGGGCTTGATGATTAATTGGCAAGTCGAATCAGGTGTACGTACTATCTCTGGAATAGATCAAATACATGGAATGGCTGGGGGCAGAGAGGAAGAGGTGAAGTGAGAGGGATAACAGGGCCCAACATATGTCTTTTTCAACAGGTGGTGTTTTTGTGTGTTTTCTTCGCTCACCAACCAAGGAATTTTTGTGTGGAGGTCAATGCGAGTGTTGAATTGGTTAACAAATAGTTGAATGGCTTATTTGCTACCTGTGGCTTATTTGATCGAATATACAACTTTGAGATAAATATATTAATATCGATGTTGTGCCTGGTTGTCACTAGTTACCACAGCCACAACATTATAAACCCCGCCTATTTCGACAATTTATCTTCTTAACGTGTGATTTTAAACCTAGCACTAACCTTAACCACACTGCTAACATTAACCCTAACCTCAAATTAACACCACAAATATTATTAAAAAATGTGCATGCATTTTTACGATATAGCTCATTTTAATTTTGTGGCTGGGGTAACTAGTGAAAAAGTAGTGTCTGTTGTTCAAACCCACCTGTTGTTCTGCCCTCTCATTGGCTAGAATGGTCCCTCCTGATCTGGCCTTCTCCCGACTACCTTTCATTTTTGAAGACATTTATTTTCATTGTTAGAGCGGCCACTAGAGTATCTGGCCAATATGTGCTTGGGGTCCCGACAGAGAGGTTTGAGAACCACTGATGTAACTGAACAACACCAGCAGCAATAGGCCATCTTGGTTCACACCACCCTATAAGAACACACTGGATTGCCTGTCTAGTTAAGGCTTCAGCATACATCAATTTGGTTTGCTCCTAGCAGAACTCGGCATAGCTAAACGACCATCTGTGCTCTCATACTCCCTAAAGACCTTTGCTTGAAAAACGAAAAAATAACAGCAATATTACTGTTGTGCCTCTTGAGCCACCCTCACAACGACATAGCCATAAACACTTGCAAAATAGTCAGAATTAATCTAAGATGAATCAAGAAATCTGTCATTAACGTTGATGTTTTTGTAAATTATGTCTTAGTCGCTCAATTTTACATCGAACTAACGTGTTTTGTGCGGTAATTCTCAAGTGACAAAATGTGTATGAAAACGTACCCCATCTCATTGAACGACAACAAACACTTCACGTTCCCACTCCTACTAGAAGTAATACTGTTGACCAATCACTGACGGAGGGGCAACGACTTTGACTACCGAACTTCGACTTGCCTCAATTAAAAAAATGTGTGTGGACGAACAAGCCGGAGGAAAAAACAGCTGAAGACAACAAAAAAAAAAACGTCACAAAATGTCAACGTAATATAAGCGCAAACTGGTTCGACTGGGAAGTGCACGGTAAGCTTTACAGTGTCCAGTATCGGGACACTGTAAAGCTGCATACACAGGTGTCCCAATAGACAACTAAGCAACTGTTGTCCAAACAATGTCATATTTCACTGCAGAATATAATCCAGCAGAATGTTTCAAAAAGCTTTTTCCTATTCAAAGAAATCCTTACCAGTGGCAGCAGGACACGACTTTCAGATTTTTTTTTAGGTTCTTCAACACTTAAACAAATCCTCAGAGTAGATAACTTTGAGGTGAAAAAAACACAGATACAAACTGCTGTGTACAGTACAAAATAATGATTCAAAATACTGAATGGCCCCAAAATCCCCTTGGGGCCATGACTGTCTGGCAGGGGTCAGTAATAGATTGTCTCCCTACTGACCCATCTCAGTGCAGAGTGGTGTGCGTGTCTGTGTGGTGCAGAGCAACCCTCCCTTAGGGGGTCTGGATGGATTAATGAATCTCTCCTCAGATGGAGGGTCTCTGTTACCTATGGGGCGCTGTTTATAACATGTAAGAGTATATTGTTGTGAAAAATATGTATTCCGTGCATACAGTTTGTGAAAAATATGAATTGCTTCCTCCTGTTCCTCTTCTTCCTCCTCCTCCGTCTGGCTGGCAGTAGAGGAGAGTTCGAGGAGCAGGATCTTTAAAACCACCACAGTTAGAGAAGACTGGAGTGGAATCTGATTACAGTCTTTAACAGCACCTTTTGTGGCGGCGGGGAGATATCACATTTGCCTCTCTCTCTGTCTCTCTCTGTCTCTCTCTGTCTCTCTCTGTCTCTCTCTGTCTCTCTCTGTCTCTCTCTGTCTCTCTCTGTCTCTCTCTGTCTCTCTCTGTCTCTCTCTGTCTCTCTCTCTCTCTCTCTCTCTCTCTGTCTCTCTCTCTGTCTCTCTCTGTCTCTCTCTGTCTCTCTCTGTCTCTCTCTGTCTCTCTCTGTCTCTCTCTGTCTCTCTCTGTCTCTCTCTGTCTCTCTCTGTCTCTCTCTGTCTCTCTCTGTCTCCCCCTCTCCCTCTCGTTATTATTTCTCTCCTCTTTCTCTGCCCCCCTCTCTCTTTGTGCCTTCCTCCCCACTCTCCATCCCCATCTCTTTCCTTCCCTTCTTCTCCTACACTAAAGCTCTGCCAGAGGCTATATGCCATCTGCTCTGACATTTTTAGAATAAGGAGAACTATATTAAAAATTGTTGCATCACAATTAAGAATTCAACCAACCCCACTGGCAGACTTACAGGCATTAGCATGAAACCAGATCTGTTTGTGCTGTCTTGCCAACTTATTGGAAGTCATTGTCAAGCAAGACAGCACAAACACATCTGGGATCAGGCTATGACTCCTTACAGTTCAAGACATGGTACACACCCTACAGAGGAGGAAAATACCAAGGAAATGACCCCATTCATCATTATCAGTTGGACCTATGACCTTTACCCCCTGACCTTTGTGGCTTGATTTGCATAGACTCAAATAGTCACTGTGGATGCCCAGCGTGTGTGTGTGCATGCGCATGGGTCTTTGGATTTGAGGATGTTATTTGCTTCTTAATCGAGTCATTTTGTTCCTAGATCCTTAGAGGTGATTTAATTAGTCCACATATATATGACAACTGGCCAATGCTTACCTCAAAAAGAATCAACACACTTTACCAGCCAATTCCCTCCATTATATAATTGCGTCTGGACGGAGTTCTCTTTAAATGGTGTTTAATCATTAAAATATGTACAGACATATTGATCCAGCCATCTGTTTCCATATTAGACATCATTAGAAGTAATGGGATAGTTGCAACCATAGCCTCTCATATTAATAGATTTATTATAGTATTAGTCACACTAGTATTAGTCGGTGTGTGTGTGTACACGTTTTACTATACGTGTGAGTACCAGAAGTCCTCAGTAATAGTAAACCAACTAAAATTCAGAGAAGTGAGGACATTTTGCCAGTCCTCACTTTTTAAAAGGCTATTTTAGGCTTAGAGGTAAGTTATGGGTTAGAATTGGGGTTAGGGTTTAGGGGTTAGTGGTTAGGTTTAGGAGTTAGGGTTAGATTTAGATTTAGGGTTAAGGGTTAGATTTAGGGTTAAGGGTTAAGGTTAGGGTTAAGTTTAGGGTTAGGGAAAATATAATTTTGAATGGTCCCCAAAAAGTCCTCACAAGTATAGTAAGACATAACTATGTGTATGTGTGTGTGCGTGTGTGAGTGTGTGTATGTGTGTCCTACGTCTTGCTCCAACATCCAGTTAATGGTGTGTTTATTTTTCTACCTCCACGTCAATACAACTAAGTGATGAAAGAAATCTTCAATCCCTTTCATATGTATACAACCCACACACATATTCTACAGCTACACACCAACCAACAAACCAAAACCTCTTTCATGTTCTCACTGTCTATAAACTCAACAGTATGTTAATTGGAGCGTGTGTGTTTTCACCTCTCTCATAGAACATACACGATCTCACACACACACACACACACACACACACACACACACACACACACACACACACACACACACACACACACACACACACACACACACACACACACACACACACACACACACACACACACACACACACACACATTCCTTCCTTGCTGCTGCTCTTCCGATTACACTGTGGAAAAATAAACTACACTCAAACAAATCACAGTCTAGCTGCCTTGGCTGGCCACACACACACGGATTGCCTTTGGCCTGGAGAGTGCTGGTAATTGCTGTTGTACTTAACAGCAGGGTTAGGCTGTGTGTGTGTGTGTGTGTGTGTGTGTGTGTGTGTGTGTGTGTGTGTGTGTGTGTGTGTGTGTGTGTGTGTGTGTGTGTGTGTGTGTGTGTGTGTGTGTGTGTGTGTGTGTGTGTGTGTGTGTGTGTGTGTGTGTGTGCATGTGTGTGTGTGTGTGTGTGTGTGTGTGTGTGTGTGTGTGTGTGTGTGTGTGTGTGTGTGTGTGTGTGTGTGTGTGTGTGTGGTGTGTGGGTGTGCGTGGGTGTGCGTGTGTGTGTGCGGACGCTTGTGTGCTCGTGTGTGTGTGTGTTCTATGAGTAGGGTGAAAACAATGAGGTAATGGAGAGGTAGTGCTACAATTAGGGGGGAAAATCCTGGCCACCTAGCAATGCAAGTGTTCTCTGTGTGTAGAGAGGGCAGTGTGGAGACCTTGATAATGTAGTTTTATAACAGAGTACTGTTTACAACACTCGCTAAATTGGACGCAGGCGGGACCGATAGCATCGTGGTAACTGGCTGTGCTTGGCAGGGTGTGTGTGTGTGATTAAAGTGGGTTTTGGAGAAGAGGGACCCAAAATGTAAACTAATTTGGCGATGAGGATGTTTCTTATGTAAATGAACAGCTGATCTGTCAGTTTGATAAGCAGCACTGGCCTGCATGCTTTTTTTAATCCTTCTGCTCTCAAAAACAAAGAAAGTAGAGCAAGCTTTTTTAGTGTTTTAGAGAATTGGGTCTATTTCTGGGTTTTACTTTTGATAGAAATTGAGGCAGTCGGTAATGGTCTGTCTGGGTGATTCAAAAGACTCACAGACCGTTTTTGTAGTTAATTTTAGAATAGGCCTTGAGAAAAGGGTGATTGCCTGTGTTGCTCCAAAATTAATTGTATGTTTGCTATTCAATTGTATTTTTCTAGAAATGGCACTGTCATATTTGGAAAAACATTAGAGTTTTTATATAGCTTGCTTTTAGTCTCTCTGTCTCTCTCTCTCTGCGGGGGGTCGTTTAGGGAGAAGTGTTGTTTCTATGAAAGTCCTTCATAGAGGCAGCAGAACAGTAATGAACCTCTCAGGACCACAAAGAGTCTGTCTCAATGTGTGTCTGGCTAACGGGGTGTGGCCCAAGACAAAGACTGTGTCCCAAATGGCACCCTACTCCCCTATATAGTGCACTACATTTGACAAGAGCCCTATGGGTTCTGTTGTTTACGATAAATGGAATAGGGTGCCATTTGGGATGCAGTCAATACACTGCTGGGAACGGGTCTGAAAGTGAATGCGCTTATTGTAGGGAGAAGGGGTTAGGATGGGGGGGTAGATATGTAGGGTTGGTGAGGAGAAGGGGAGAAGTGGTTGGGCTGGGGGGAAGAAAGAAGGATGGCGGGTGGGTAGGAGAAGGGGAGAAGGGGTTGGACTGGGGGGAGGAGGAGGGGAGGGGTAGAGATAGGGGGATGGAGGGTGGGTGAGGAGAATGAGGGAAGGGGTGGGGGGTAGAGGTAAAGGGTAGAAAGGAGGGATGGAGGGTGGTTGAGTAGAAGGGGAGAAGGGGTTGGGCTTGAGAGGTAGGAGGAGGGGACGGGGTAGAATTTAGGAGAAAAGAGGGATGGAGTAGGAGAAGAGGGGGATAGAGAAGGGATGTAAGGTGGGTGAGGAGAAAGGAGAAATGAGAAAATATGAATGTAGGGTAAGTGAGGGGATGGAGGGGATAGAGAGAAGGGAGGAGGAGGGATGAGGATGTTTTTCGGAAGAGCAGATAGAGAGAGGATGGGTAGAGGGCAGATGAGGAGAGAGGGAGAGAAGGATTGGGAGGCAATGCGAAGTACAATTTCAAACCGTTGTATATCAGGTTGATTCTGAGGATTCCAAGAAAAATATAATACTTAAGACTTATGTAAGCAAACAGCCCCCTAAGAACTGGGGCCGTACTTATCAGGCATATCAGAGCAGGAGTGCTTATTTAGGATCAGTTTAGTCTTTTAGACCACAATGAAAAGATTACACGGACCTGATCCTAGATCAGCACTCCTACTCTGAGTGAGACGCTTGATACATATGGCCCTGAGTCCCTGTGAAAATGATGTCACGTTTAGTTGAGTTTAGTTTGTTTGATCGTTTAAAACAAGGTACACATACAAAATGATGCATTTGATTAAGAATTATCGAGGATAAACAACAAAAAGTCAGACTTTTTTCCTTTGGGTTCCTCTTTCATGATAGAATTGAGCAAGTTTGGCATATGTGGCAGGATTTAAAAAAACGGAAGCTAAAATGCCACGTCAATTTGGTTATTTAGCCATATAAACACAACAACATATACATAGCATACACAAAGGAACTCTATTTGGTCATCCTCATTGGGCTAGGAGGGATTGCTCACAGAGGCACCCTCTCCATCAACCAGGATATCACCTCCCTTTGAAAGCTACACAGTGTTGGAATAGTTTGAACAGGCAGAGGCAGACTTTTCCAACACTCAGAGGATCCTGAATATGAAATAGTACCTTTCCCTGTCAGGCTTCTGAATCTATATACACACGCACATACACACACGTTAGTTACCCTAGTTCTAGCGTTACGGTTGTGTGAAGAAAGGGGTAAAGTTGTGGTTTTACTTTTTTGGGATGTGCCTCTCTGGATTTGACGATTACATCTGTACGACATACAAGATATAAGAAGGGCTATGATAGGGTGGCTGTCTTTCTCTCTCGCTCCCTCTTTTTTCCGCCTATTTCAATGCAGTTCTCAATTGAGTACATCCACTGTAGTCTCTGACAGATGGCTGAGTTTCTCAACTCCACGATATGTACATCACATCAAAGGGGTTGAGCGGAGACGACTGTGGGCAGAGTTTACCTCTGACTACATTGAGTCACTGTCGGTCGATATTTGCAAAAAAATGTCAATTCCTAAACCGTTGCAATGTACCTATGTATTTTCCTCTCTGTGCCTTTCAATGTTTGCTGGAATCCATACAATTGAAGTAAAACCCTTTGTCAAATATAACCACTGACTGTTTCCTCGTATCGACTGACAGCGACTGGATGTAGTCGGAGGTAAACTTCGCCGACAGTCGTCTCCGCTCGACTCCATTGATGTGAGAAACCCAGCTATTAGACAGACCGACAGACAGACAGACAGACATAGACACTGATCTATAGCGTTTCCATGATGATGCCACACACACACACATATGCACGCGCACACACACACACACACACACACACACACACACACACACACACACACACACACACACGCACGCACACACACACACACACACACACACACACACACACACGCACACACAGGATGCGTGTTTAGTGCTATAGCGTGACATCTTCTGTAATAACTACGGTGACTGGTCCGACCGGAATCTCTGGAATATCTTGTTTTGATCAATTGGTGTCAGAAGGAGATGATGGACGTCTAGAATTCCCAGATGGAATTCTGTCACAGACTATAGTCCATTAAGATCTTATGATCGTGTTTTAATATGTTCTATTTAGCGCTGCGCTGCTGTCACCTTGTCTTGTGTCACTGCAATACCATTGAGACGTATTCATCCCTTCATCCCTCTCTCACATCCCTTCATCCCTCCTCTCCCCTCTATGTGCCTCTGTAACCTTCAAGTGGAACACGCTGAAAGAGAGAGAGTTTGTTACAGAAGTTCTCTCTCTCTCTCTCTCTCTCTCCACGTGGTCGCTAATAGGGGACGGCTAAAGCATCAAGGTTGGGTTGGAGGGGGATTAGACTGTGGGAACGTAGACCCGCAACCAATTGCGGCCCTTCATGATGAGTTCAGATTTTTTTCTGTCCCCCACCTCCATCAAAGTTGCCCATTCCCGGACTAGAGAAATAGAGCGAGAGAGACATGAGAGAAAAGAGAGAGGGTACAGAGAGAGAGGTGAGAGAGGGAAAGAGAGAGGGTAGAGAGAGAGAGAGAGAGAGCGAGAGAGAGAGAGCGAGAGAGAGGGAGAGAGAGAGTATAGGGAGAGGGAGGGTAGAGAGAGAAAGAGAAAGTGAGAGAGAGGGTAGAGTGAGAGTGAGAGAGAGAGAGTAGAGAGAGAAAGAGAAAGAGGGAGAGAGAGAGGGTACAGTGAGAGTGAGATAGAGTAGAGAGAGAAAGAGAAAAAGGGAGAGAGAGAGAGAGAGAGGGAAGAGAAAGAGGGAGAGAGAGAGGGTAGAGTGAGAGTGAGAGAGAGTAGAGAGAGAAAGAGAAAAAGGGAGAGAGAGAGAGAGAGCGAGAGAGAGAGAGAGGGTAGAGGGTAGAGAGAGAGACAAGGAGAGAGGATATAGAGAAAGAGTGACAGAGTGGGGGATAGTGCAGTTAGAGAGTAGATTCCCCATGCCCTTGGTTGCCGCCGGAGACGCTCGCTCCTTCCCCAAGCTCTGATGATGGGTCATCTCCCCGGGGGCAGAGTGCTGAGTGAACAGCTGGAGCATCGCATGTCAGTCAGCCGCGTGTGTGTGGTATTACTGTAGCAGTGTGACCCCTACCACTGGTTGACATCTGTTCCTACGCCAGTCATATTTTATAACAGAGGGAGGGAGGGAGGGAGTGAGGGAGGGTCATTCATTCCCCACTTAGCACTGTAGTAAAGGGATAGTTCACCCAAAATGCATTTATAATAATTTATAAAGGATTTCTAATCATTATTAGGTGTTACCAACAATGTTCCCTCAAAGCCGCGCACTTCCTCGGACTGCCACGCAAAAGAAATGCCAGGCCTCGCAAAGACGCAAAAGATTGAAATTCACTGAGTTCACCCTATTAGTTTGCACTATATAGATCAACATTTTTTTCTGTGATCAAATCAACATTTTAAATGCAACAAACCAAAACAAATCTAACTGCAAGATTGAGTCTGTGATTTTGTTGTAGGCAGAGCCAGAACGCAACGGAGTAGAATCATATTGGCGAGGGTAGCCCACGAGCGGTCTTTCAATCACCTTTGAGTGAATGCTCTTTTCAGATCAGTTCAGGTCAGAGTGCATGTGCATGTGCACATTTGTTGATATTCTTTGCTAGTTAGCGAGTAATTAGCCTGGTTTTCGATAAGTATAGGTCAGCAATGGGGAGTTACTGCTTCTTACAAGAGCACAAAATGTGTAGGCTACATTTAAAGCTGTCTTTGAGAAAAAGCTTACTCTTAATTAAAGAAGCAGTGTTGTGTTTTGAGGCAGGCTTGAATGTGCAAATAAGCCAATAGGCAGAGGGGTAGTCTACATTGTCTAATTCTCTGTATAGTAAAAAAATAAATACAAATATTTCATAAAGTGGCTTCTTGCATCATACAACACAATTCAATGCAATTTACAGTCACCTATTTGGCCCATGGTGTTATAATTAATTAATGTCAAGACCTTCATAATGTAAAAAAAACAACGTTTTTTAAAAGTCTCATGCAATGTAAGCCTGCATTGAACACCCCATATACAGTAGGCTACTGTAGGCTATATCATAGATATCAAACGCTATTTCCATGTGAAAATGTTATGGGATTTGCTCCATTGGTTTTGTTGGTAGGCCTACATGATGCTCAAATAGCCTATTGGCTACTGTCTAAAACTGTAAGGGTACAGCCTCAGTGTTCACTGTAAACGCGCTGGAATTTGCACAACATATTCACAATGTTCAAGTTTCTGTTCACAAGACCACAAATTTGCTCAGTGCCCCAACAAATTAGAGAGAACAGTGTGGAGGTAAATCGAATCTAAATCATAGGCCTGTTGCTTCATCCTGAACTGACCAATTTGATAATAGGTTTGTGGGTCTTGTGTCCACTAGAAAACCTAGTGAGGGAGGTCTCTGACAGAAAGTAATCTACGGTCGTACAGGGTCAAAGGTTAGGGGTCGACGTATGACGTCAGGACAAGACTATAAGCATCTGCCATTGGGCCGGAGGGAGTTGAGAGTTAGCTAGCATGAAGGTCTGCTCATTACTTCATTAAGGCTAGCCTCAAATAACTTTTATGTCGGTCACGCTAGAGGTGTGTTGTTCGTTTCACGGTGTGTTTGACGTACTTTGACTCCACTGTCTGACAATGATTGGTGTAGAATTATTGTAAAAGAAAATAGAGTGCTGGAGGAATAAAAAGGGAGAGAGAGAGAAAAGAAGATAGAGGGAGGGAGAGATTGAGAGAGAAAAGGAAAGGAAAGAAAAGATAGACAGAGAGAAGCAACAGAGAAATGAAGAGAAACTGACCGTTTGAATTCCTTCACGTCACACTGAAATAACTGTGACTTTAGTGAAAGACACTGATGTAAACAGCTCTAACATGGACAAATAACTCTCTGCCCTTTTTCTAAAACTAAGCTGATCACATAATGGATGGCAAGGCTTTATTTACGACTCCGTAACAAAAGAGATTGTCGCAAAATCTTTTTTTAGGTCAAAACACACAAAGACGGAGACAGACACAGACTCTGGCCATACTAGAAAGGAGCCGTGTTTAATTAAAAAGGCCTGATTGAGTTTCACAGCGATTGGCACAGATATGACAGCACAGGAGGCTGACACCCAGCACCCACTACACGACTATGATTTAGTAGTAGTAGTCTGTGTGTGTGTGTGTGTGTGTGTGTGTGTGTGTGTGTGTGTGTGTGTGTGTGTGTGTGTGTGTGTGTGTGTGTGTGTGTGTGTGTGTGTGTGTGTGTGTGTGTGTGTGTGTGTGTGTGTGTGTGTGTGTGTGTGTGTGTGTGTGTGTGACCAGAATCTGGGGCTCACTGACAGAGAGCCACTTAAGTCCCTTTCTTATTAACTCTCCATGACACCTGATCCACCTCGCGGGGTGGCTCACTCATAGACACACACCACACACCACACACACACTCACTGCTTAAACCCACGGCTCATCTTACCGCTGCAAAAAATGGTGTGTGTGTGCGTGTGCGTGTGCATCTGTGTGCCTTTGGGCCCTTTATGTCTGCTGTTATCTGGGCGATATCTCATCAGTCTAGTCTGTCTGTCTGTGGCACTAAATGAAACATATGTCTTGGTAAGTACACTCGTGCTCTTCAATGGAGGTCAATGGGGCCATATTGTAACTATATAGCAATCTGCTAGGGCTATATTCTGGACATACAGTACATTGTAATAGTATGGGCAACGTAGATCTAGTGGTGGTATGAGCAGCCATTTTGGGGAATTCAGAACACATGGATTAACACCCCTACACCAGCAGCAAGTGCCAATGGATCCTTAGTGACCACAGTTGGTCAATACCTTGGTTTAACCTCCCATCCGAAGGACAGTTAAAGCTTGGAGGAAACTAGAACTTTCTTTCTAAACCCTGGCCCTGGGGACCCAAAGGGATTAAGGCCACCGCACGTATATATCGGGTGGCCAAGGAGGAAGAAGGAGAAGGGGAGCAAAGTGAAAATGACACGGCTTGAGAACACCTCTTGGAGCCTGTGGTCTGAAAGGGGAAGACTGGGTGAAAGCATGAAGAGGTTTTTAGGGCCTTTATTTTTGTGGAACCCAGCAGGAAAGTATCCTGAAGGCATAGAGTCAGGTGAACAGAGAGTGGGAATTGTCATGTTATCAAACTTTGGTTTTTACATTTACATTTACATTTAAGTCATTTAGCAGATGCTCTTATCCAGAGCAACTTACAAATTATGTTGTAAAACATGCAAGCTTTTTATTAATTGTTTAAGGAATATGCTCTTAATCATTAAAATATCCAATTTGTATGGTTACCTAAAAGTGAATATTGTGGTGAGGGAACAAGACTCATTTTGAAACAACGAAAAACTTTACTGATGCTTGGACCATCACTTGACCTAATCTGGCTATGCTAGTATGTCTTTGCCTTTTTTACAAGCAGGTGTTGGCATTGACATAAGTCTATATATAATTATGCATAGTTACACCCTTCTATTAATATGCGTTGTGTTTCTCTTTGCTTTTCAAGTCTTGTGCTCTCACTCTCTTAGGAACCAGAAGCTGAAATGGAGAAAGCCAAAAACTCCAGTTGAAATGTCATGCTGTTGTCCGATGAGAGATAGAGATAAGAGTGTGCATAGTGTGATTATAGATCAGTGGCCATACGTTTCGGAGTTGTAAACCTAATCACTAACTGTGAATGTTAATCATGTTTTTTAAATGTTTTATTATCATTGTTTGTTCATTTATAAGTAATTTCCAAGTTAATTTAATGTTGAACAGTATGGAGTTAAATGTTCAAAATGGGGGACTGATGAGTTCTGACTCTAAACTTGAAATATTGTTAATTATCAGGTATCCTATGGAAATATTGAGTGCCATAGTCTGGTTTCTACACCAGAAGTTAATGGTTATGTAAGGGTAAGTAACAACACATCCGCCACGCTGATCCTCAACACAGGGTGCCACTCAGGGGTGCGTGCTCAGTCCCCTCCTGTACTCCCTGTTTACTCATGACTGCATGGCCCGGCACGACTCCAACACCATCATCAAGTTTGCTGATGACACAACAGTGGCAGGCCTGATCACCAACAACGATGAGACAGCCGACAGGGAGGAGGTCTGAGACCTGGCCGTGTGTTGCCAGGACAACAACCTTTACCTCAATGTGATCAAGACAGGAGATGATTGTGGACTACAGGAAAAGGAGGACCGAGCACACCCCCATTCTCATCGACGGGGCTGCAGCGGAGCGGGATGAGAGCTTCAAGTTCCTTGGTGTCCACATCACCAACAAACTATCATGGTCCAAACACACTAGCTGTCTATCGTTGTCTCTGATTGGGGATCATATTTAGGCAGCCTTTTTCCCCACCTATTGTTTGTGGGATCTTGTTTTTGTATTGTTGCTTTTGAGCCCTACAAGGCTGTATGTTCGTTTGTTTGTTACTCTTTATTGTTTTGTTGCTGGTTCACATTTAAATAAATTATGATGAACCCAAACCACGCTGAGCCTTGGTCCACTCCTTATAACGATCGTTACACATGGGGGAAACAGAGGGTAATATACATTTAGTCTGATGAGGGGATGTGAACCAGGGAAAACGAGACAAAACAAATGGAAAATGAAAGGTGGAGCAGCAATGGCTAGAAGACCAGTGACGTCAACCGCCGAGCGCCGCCCGAACAAGGAGAGGGCCCGACTTTGGCGGAAGTCGTGACAAAAAGACTCCAGCCACCCTAGTCATGGACTGTTCTCTCTGCTACCACAAGGCAAACGTTACCGTAGCGCCAAGTCTAGGTCCAAAAGACATCTTATTAACAGCTTCTACCCCCAAGCCATAAGACTCCTAAACAGCTAATCAAAGGGCTACCCAGACCCCTCTTTTACACTGCTGCTTACTCTCTGTTTATTATTTATACATAGTCACTTTAACAATACCTCCATGTGCATATCACCTCAATTACCTCAACTAACCGGTGTCCCCGCACTTTGACTCTGTACCGGTACCCCCTGTATATCGCCTCGCTTTTGTTATTTTACCGCTGCTGTTTATTTATTACTTTCAGTTTTTCTATTTTTTACTTATCTATTTTTTTACTTATCTATTTTTTACTTAACACCTTTTAAAATAAAACTTCTTGAAGCAATTGTTGTTGAGGGCTTGTAAGTAAGCATTTCACTGTAAGGTTGTATTCGGCGCATGTGACAAATACAATTTGATTTGATTTGACGCGGTGGATGCAATTAAGCTTGGAATGTACTGAGTAAAGGAAAAGCAATCGCATGTTGGAAAGCACTGATGGAAAGATGTAGTTTAGTGAGGAAGGAAGACAAGGTCAGGTCACATTAAGGGAGAAGTTTTTAACTTCCTGCCTCTCAATAAACATGTATTGTTCAAAGGGGAGGAGGATGTTTGTCTATATACACTACCACCGGGGGAAACATGTCTTTGTGTGGGTTGCACCAACATGGATGAACTCTTATACTGGGTTGAATCAAGGTGTATCTATTATTCTTGTTGCACCAAATGTTAAACTTAGTTTTAAATGAATCATAGTTAAATTAAATGTTTCCTTTAATCTAAATGTAGTTTCCACTTTAAACCTAGATACATTTTAAGGCTGTTGCTCAAAGAATTCTTGTTAAAAATATAAACTTAGATTGGAGATTAACTATAAACTGCCACTTGAGGTGGTTTAACTGATCAAATGGCAGCATAACTACTGTGGAGAGACCAAAAGGACAGAGTTCCTCAGAGAATAATTAGAGATAATGATGCATTTTCAAGGACTCTGTAATGCAACTGGAAAGCATGGGAGTGATAGAAACGCGGCTGCACTGCTTTTGGTGACCCTACTGTTCTACGCAACTGGATGTTCTCCAGATGATGGATGAGGATCTTTTTGGACTCCACAAGTCAACCGTCTACAGGATTGTAGTCAGGATGTCCAATGTTATTACCAGTCTAAAATCGAATCAAATGTTATTTGTCACATACACATGGTTAGCAGATGTTATTGAGAGTGTAGCGAAATGCTTGTGCTTCTAGTTCCGACAGTGCAGTAATATCTAACAGTAATCTAAAAATTCCACAACAACTACCTAATGCACACAAATCTTAGTAAAGGGATGGAATAAGAATATATACATATAAATATATGGATGAGCGATGACCGCATAGGCAAGATGCAATAGATGGTATAAAATACAGTATATACATATGAGATGAGGAATACAAGATATGTAAACATTATTAAAGTGGCATTATTAAAGTGACTAGTGATCCATTTATTAAAGTGGCTAGAGTTGAGTCAGTATGTTGGCAGCAGCCCATCAATGTTAGTAATGGCTGTTTAACAGTCTGATGGCCTTGAGATAGAAGCTGTTTTTCAGTCTCTCGGTCCCATCTTTGATGCAACTGCACTGACCTCGCCTTCTGGATGGTATGCGGGGTGAACAGGCAGTGGCTCGGGTTGATGTCCTTGATGATCCTTTTGGCCTTCCTGTGATAACGGTGATAAAGCCCGACAGGATGCTCTCACTTGTGCATCTGTAAAAGTTTGTGGGTTTTAGGTGACAAGCCAAATTTCTTCAGCCTCCTGAGGTTGAAGAGGCGCTGTTGCGCCTTCTTCACCACACTGTCTGTGTGGGTGGACCATTTCAGTTTGTCCGTGATGTGTACGCCGAGGAGCTTAAAACTTTCCACCTTCTCCAGTGCTGTCCCATCGATGTGGATAGGGGAGGCTCCCTCTGCTGTTTCCTGAAGTCCACGATCATCTCCTTTGTTTTGTAGACGTTGAGTGAGAGGTTATTTTCCTGACACCACACTCCGAGGGCCCTCACCCCCTCCCTGTAGGCTGTCTCGTCTGCAAACTTGATGATTGAGTTGGAGACGTGCATGGTCACGCAGTCATGGGTGAACAGGGAGTACAGGAGGGGGCTGAGCACGCACCCTTGTGGGGCCCCAGTGTTGAGGATCAGCGAAGTGGAGATGTTGTTTCCTACCTTCACCACCTGGGGGCGGCCCGTCAGGAAGTCCAGGAACCAATTGCACAGGGCGGGGTTGAGACCCAGGTGCTCAAGCTTAATGATGAGCTTGGAAAGGTACTATTGTGTTGAATGCTGAGCTGTACTCAATGAACAGCATTCTTACATAGGTGTTCCTCTTGTCTAGATGGGATAGGGCAGTGTGCAGTGTGATGGCGATTGCATCGTCTGTGGACCTTTTGGGGCGGTATGCAAATTGAAGTGGGAATGGAGTGGCAAGTAAGGTGGAGTTGATATGATCCTCGACTAGTCTCTCAAAGCACTTCATGATGACAGAAGTTATTTAGTTCAGTTACCTTTGCCTTCTCGGGTACAGGAACAATGGTGGCCATCTTGAAGCATGTTGGGAAGGCAGACTGGGATAGGGAGAGGTTGAATATGTCTATAAACACACCAGCCAACTGGTCTGTGCGTGCTCTGAGGACACGGCTAGGGATGCCATCTGGGCCGGCAGCCTTGAGAGGGTTAACGCGTTTAAATGTTTTACTCATGTCGGCCACGGAGAAGGAGAGCCCACAGTTTGTCTGGAAGTAAGACGTCGGTGTCCGTGACATGGCTGGTTTTATTTTTGTAGTCCGTGAATGCCTGTAGACTCTGCAACACACTGTCTGAGCCGTTGAATTGCGACTCTACTTTGTCCCTATACTGACATTTCGCTTGTTTGATTGCCTTGCTGAGGGAATAACTACACTGTTTGTATTCGGCCATATTCCCAGTCATCTTTCCTTGGTTAAATGCGGTGGTTCGCGCGGATAGATGGCGGGAGGGCGGGGGAGTGCCTTGTATGCATCGCAGAAGTTAGAGTAGCAGTGATCCAGTGTATCGCCCGCACGAGTGCTACAATCAATCAATATGATAGAATTTAGGTAGCTTTGTTCTCAAATTTGCTTTGTTAAAATCCCCAGCTACAGTAAATGCAGCCTCGGGATATATGATTTCTGGTACATAAGGTTCAAGCCTACAGAGGAAACAGCAGCCGGATTTTACAGGAGAGCTAGATTCCCAGGTGTACTATGGGCAATAGACTGTACTCACATTCCTATTCCCAACCCTGGTGGTGAGAATGGAGAACTCTTCCGTAATCGTAAAGGTTACTGCTTCGTCAACGTGCAGGCTGTCTGTGATGTCCAAGGTCAGCTCACCAACATTGTAACTAGATGGCCGGGATCCACCCACGACAGCAGAATCTATGACAATAGTGGTCTGTGTGCAATTCTGCAAAGGGGGCCATATGAAGGCCACCTACTGGGTGACAATGGATATGCCTGTTGTGGGTACCTTATGACTCTCCCTTTAAACCCCCAGTCACCTGAAGAGAGAGAATACAACACCTCTCATATCCTGGCAAGAGGTCACATAAAGAGAGTTTTTGGAGTGTGGAAAAAAATATTTCCCCTGCCTAAAGGAGGGCCTCCGCACGAAGATGGACACTACACTGACAATCATTATTCCAGTGGCGGTACTGTATAACTTTGGCAAGAGACAAGAAGACGAGCTACCTGAGGAGGCTGAGGAGGACCTACCTGAGGAGAATGCAGAAGATGGCCAGGTGCAACATGCTGCCAATGCAAATGGAAATGCTGTGAGGAGAACCTTGATTGAGAACCATTTTGCAGCCTTAGGTGTGTATAATGTAACATTGGTAACATGTAAAAATAAATATTATATTTTCATTGGCACATACAATTCCTAATTAGGCTAAATCTATTATTAAGACTGTGTTATTCTCAATACCATACAGGGTGGAACTGGAAGCACCAGAACACAATTGTGGGGATAAGACTGGAGGATACCAAATTGCTTGGGAAAGCATTGTTTTAAATAATTGCTTAAATAAATAAAAAAAGATCAGCATTCTTTGCACAGTGGGCATTTGTTTCCCTGAAGGAGTTTCTGTTTCTGAATTTGCAGTAGCTCTTATTTGTAAATTCAGGGCCTCAATCTGCAGTAGATTATTCTCTCTCTCCAGCTCTATAACATCAATAGGAGCTTGGTTCACGTCAGTGCTGGGGCGTTTGCTTGGCCTGTTTGGTGTTTTTTCTGCTGGTTCAAGATCCAGGCACTGCTGTTTCTCCGCGGCACAGGGTCTCAGCTCAACTAAAGGAAAGGAAAGAAAGAAAATGACCTCGTTATTCGTAGGCTATTTACGTGCCCAACAATTGAATTGGGGCTTATGATGTGTCCAGCCTTGGTACGAATTATAATGTTATGCAACATGCTGTAAGGGGGCTGATAACGGTAACATTGTAGTGAAGTAGCATTAACGTTAGTTTTAACGTGAGTTATAGTCATTGATATTTACCAGTTATTTATGCTTAATAAATATTGGTGGGTCGAGTTGTCCGTCGTCATCATAGGGGTTAAGGAGAGGGGAAACTGCTGGGGAATCATCCTGCATATCTTCTGGGAGAGAGGATCAATTCCCTTGGACCGAGGCCCCCCTCCGGTCTGATATAGCCCCCGCCTCTCCTCTGACGCATCCTTTTTGGCTTTGTCTTTTAAGTTTTTCCAGCACGCCTTCATTCCAATTTGGGTCTCTCTTCTCTTTAATCCGTGTCGATCCATTAAATCTGTCCTTCTTTTTGAGTCTTGTTGTCCGTCTTTTTATCCTCCATTACTTTTCTAAATTCCTCCATCAGAGCCAACAATAGTTTTTTTTTCATAAGCAGAGACATTTGAACCTCTTTGACGTGTCATGATCAGGTGGCTTGCAGACAAATAATAAATGCCTAAATAAGTAATAACGATTATAAATGATATTTTATGCTAGCTAGCATGGTTTATAAACTAGCTAGCTACAGTTGCTAAAGTTAGCTAATGAATTAGTTTTCTGTCTAGTACTGGCTAAATAACAGATTTTATTTCAAATCAGCCAACCCATGAGAACCTTTCACGTTGGAGATGCAGTAGTTCTAACGTTACATTGTTATTATTTTATCAAGCAACAGCAATTTTGTGGCCTCATTTGTCAAGTAGGCTAGCTACTTCGCTTCAACTCACGAAATACCTCATATATTGGTTTGACATGTCACTAATCATAGTTTAAAACCTTTGATCATAGATTTACTGATCCAGATTTAAAACTAAGTGGTGCAACACATCTCTGATGAATTATTAACCTAGATGTACAAAACCTAGATTAGCTCTAATCCTAGATTAATTTAAACCATGTTGGTGCAACCCACCCTTTCTCTTATGCAGCTGTGTGACCCAATGGGTGAATAAACTTGGTTTGAGCTTTACTAATCGTCCGTGAGCTTTTATAAGTTTCCGTTAGAACCTAACACCCCCTACACTAGCGACAAGTGCCACAGTGACCACAGTGGGTCAAGACCTCGGATGAACCTCCCATCCGAAGGACAATTAGAGCCTGGAGTAGACTAGAGCTGTCTTTCTCAACCCTGGCCCTTTGGGTCCCAAAGGGATGTTCATTTCCGTTTGTTGCCCGAGCACCACCAACACACTTGATTCAACTAATCAACTCATTATCAAGCCTCTGAAATAGAAATGTGTTAGATGCTAGGGCATAAACAAAAATGTGCATCAGTTTGGGTCTCCAGGCCCAGGGTTGAGCACTGCTGGACTAGAGGAAGTAGTTGTGGAAATGTGGTTACAATGTCGGTGAGTAACCCGACCTGACGTGCTGAGGAATGGGATAGTGTAATCAAGAGGCGACATTGGCAGGAGGCCATTATTATGCAGGAGGAGAGGAGGTTGGCTTGGAATCTTGAGGTGAGGTGACATAGGCAACCTGGAAGCTGTCACTGTGTACCACTCTCACTCACTCTATTCCATTGAATGAGAACATGTTCTAATGTTCTACGTTTTTATTCTATTCTACCTGCAGGGTGTGTTTTTTTTTAAACCCAATTTCGTGGTATCCAATTGGTAGTTACAGTCTTGTCCCGTTGTTGCAACTCCCGTACGGACTCGGGAGGGGTGTAGGTCAAGAGCCGCGCGTCCCCCCGAAACACAACCCAGCCAAGCCACGCTGCTTCTTGACACAATGCCCCGCTTAACCCGGAACCCAGCCGCACCGATGTGTCGGAGGAAACACAGTACACCTGGCGACCGTGTCAGTGCGGATTTTTGCACCGGCGCATTTTGCACCGGCCCGCCACAGGAGCCACTAGTGCGCGATGGGACAAGAACATCCCTGCCGGCCAAACCCTCCCCTAACCCGGACGATGCTGGGCCAATTGTGCGCCGCCCCATGGGTCTCCCGATCACAGCCGGCTGCGACAGAGCCTGGACTCGAACCAGGATCTCTAGCGGCACAGCTAGCACTGCTAGCACAGTGCCTTATAGACCACTGCACCACTTGGGAGGCCATCAACAGGGTCTGCTTACAGTAATGTACGCATCTTGATGAGTCCTAGGAGGAATGAGCTAATGGATACTCAGTATTCTAGCTAGGTACATCCAGTCCACTGCCTATTATGAATATTCAAAGAGGCTAATGAGAAGGACCCGATGCCACTATCATTCAAATGGGACAAAAGTCAAGTCACTACACTCTTGCTTATGGATGAGGCCAATTATACGTTAAATAAATCTCCCTCTTTCGCTCCTTTGGTTTTGCATATCCAGTACGTTTACCCTTTCTATCGCTCTCCCTTTCTCACCTACTTATCTCTGTATCTCCCTTTTACCTTATTCCCATTTTGTCTGTCCCTCCCTCCTCTCGCTCTCCTTTTTCTCTCCCTCAGTGAAGTGGCGGATCATGTCTCAGAAGAAGATATTTCTGGTCTTTGTGGCAATCAGTACCGTCAGCCTACTGCTGCACCATGGTGGCCATTTCAGCTGGTGAGACACACACACGCACGCACACACACACAGAATTTGTTACAGGAAATAATCAATGCCACCTGCTCAGGTTAGCATAGGGCTAAATGTGCCAGGTAATGAAATGGGAACAGCTAACATGTAGCGTCAATGATTTTAATTGGCTGATGCGCACTTAAACCTTTTCTATTGTAACCAAGTATGGCCCGCCTTGTTTGACAGAATACAATAATAATCATTGTCACAGTCCCTGTTCCTCTAGTCTGGCATCAATCACTGTCAACAGATTTAATCCATAACATACAGCATCGAATCGTCAACCCAATCATGTGTATTAGAGACAAGGAAAATATATAATTATGCTAACCATTGTGTTAATCAGTCAAAACTGAATGGGAACTTTATTCACCTTAAAGTTCCTCATAAAGTGTCCCCCCCCCCACCACCTCTCTATTTTTCTCATCTAGGACGATGGAAGCCTTTCACCTCGGCTGTCCGTCACTACGCACCCAGCTGTCCTCCTCTCTCAAGCCCAAACACACCAACGTGGCCTTCCTCAAGACGCACAAGACGGCCAGCACCACCATGCAGAATCTGCTCTTCCGCTTCGCAGAGCGCAACAACCTGACAGTGGCGCTCCCTGTGCAGGCATGCGGACACCAGTTCTGCTACCCGCGCACCTTCAACGTCCACCTCGTCCACCCGCACACCCTGCCACCCAACGTGGTCACCAGCCACATGCGCTTCAACCGTGCCGAGATGCAGCGCCTCATGCCTAACGATACCATCTACGTGACCATACTTCGAGAACCAGGGTCCATGTTTGAATCGTTGTTCAGCTACTATAACCAGTACTGTCAGAGTTTTAAGAGAGTTCCCAATGGGTCCCTGGAGGCATTTCTGGACGAGCCGTGGCGGTACTACCGTCAGGACGAAAAGGACTCCATGTACGCCCGTAACACGCTGACCTTTGACCTAGGTGGGGATAAGGACCGTCCGGCGGCAGACGCAACAGCGTACGCCCGGGCCTTTGTTGCCGAGACAGAACGCGTCTTCTCCCTGGTGATGATCGCCGAGTACTTTGACGAGTCGCTGGTCCTCCTCCGTCACCTTCTCTCCTGGGATCTGGAAGACGTGCTCTACGTCAAGCTGAACATGCGAACGTCCGGCTCCAAGCACAGCCTCTCGCCAGGCCTCCCCTTCAAGATCCGCGCCTGGAACGCCTTGGATGCACGCCTCTATGATCACTTCAACGCCTCCCTGTGGCGCCAGCTGACTGCCCTGGGCCCGGCGTGCGTGGCCAGGGAGGTGCGGTTGCTCCGCAGGGCCCAGGAGAGGCTGGTGAGGGGCTGCTTTGGAGGACGGCTTCCCCAGCTCCGCTCTGCTGCCCAGATCAAGAACAAGGAGCTGCGGCCGTGGCAGCCCAGTGCAAAGGTGGACATCGTGGGCTACGACCTGCCGACCAACACCAACGCCACGTGGCCCGGAAGTCTGGCCCACGAGCTGTGTCTGAAGCTCATCATGCCAGAGGTCCAGTACACCAGGGTCCTGCTTCGATCACAGTCGCTACGCTACAGACGCAGCTACCCGCTCCGCTCCCCTCAGCCCCAGCCGCAGCAGCCCGTACGGTCGGTCCTGCCACGCCACCAACAGGTGGGGATACAGCAGATACACCGGGAGGCCCTTCCTCCAGGACTTGGTCCCGCCTCTAGCCCCACAGCCACCTCTCGACCTGCAGGGACCCAGAGCAGGGCCACCAGGGTGGGGCTAAGGCCCTCGGGCCCCCAGAGGCAGACGCCATAACTTAAGACTGCAGCACCAGCCTTGAATATAGAAAGACTGAATACAGCCGGACTAAATACAGGCATGCAGGCAGACAGACAGACTGTCCTCCAGACTTCAGCCATTTGTCCCCAGGGACTGTATCAGGGGGTTCTGGAGGAGATAGGGAGAGGGGGGGACACCCCCAGATTGGGGCTGGAGATTGGGGTAGGACCCCACTCTCATTAATTACAAACTCTGTATGGAACAATAAAGAACTGTTACTGTCGCTTTCAGTCCTGGGCCTCTCACCCAATGACTTTACCCCCTCCCACTGAGTGTTAGGCCCGAGGACAGGTCAAATGTCAAAAGTTAGGCCAGCGGTCCTTAGACTGACCCCCCCCCCACACACACACACACTCGCAGCCCTTACACCAACTCTCTCCCTCCTGCCCACCCTGCTTTAGAACAGCTCTCTCTGCTTCTCCGACCCCAGCTCATCTCTCTCGCCCCTCCACCAGCAACTGAACTAGACCATGGCGGCGGCTGCTGACAAATGGGATGTTTTTAGATATGGGAATTGTGTGTGTGTGTGAAAGCGTTTTTCCTATGTATTTTGTTTATCTGGGGCGTTATCGCAATAAAGTTTTATGTAAAGTCTTATGTAAAGGTAGGGATCTTATAACCACAAGACACACACACACACCGGACTCAACCCGTTGTTGGTTCTGCAAGCCTGCTAAAAGACATGATGAGTGAGAGCTACAGTGTTTGAATATTTAATTATGTATTCTTAATGAGGCTCTCTTTGGAGAGACCTTCCACTTGGGTTACACAGTGAAACACACACACACACACACACACACACACACACACACACACACACACACACACACACACACACACACACACACACACACACACACACACACACACACACACACACACACACACACAGCAGTGTGGAACATGCCAAAGCAGCTTACTTATCCGAAGCAAAGCATAGGGAGGAAATAACTACGATACTGGGAGAAAGCAGTAGAAGAAGAGAGAGTCTGGGTCCTGTTCATTTGGACACACTGCGGAAAACATATTAAAACATTTTGCAATGGGAATTCGAAACATATGTGTTTCTTCTTCGACAACTCCATATACTATTTATTCCCTTCCTGTTTCAGTCCTTGGTCTCCCATTTGGTGCCTAATGAACATGGCCCTGGTGTGGTGGCTGTCATGTGGAGGTGTTTTGCCACTCGTTTCATTATGTGGTACATTTTTTAGGCAGTTGGTTGTTCATGTTTAACCTAAATGGTATGCTTCGACCTGGGTGTCCTTGAGGGTGTGTGTGTGTGTGTGTGTGTGTGTGTGTGTGTGTGTGTGTGTGTGTGTGTGTGTGTGTGTGTGTGTGTGTGTGTGTGTGTGTGTGTGTGTGTGTGTGTTTCTGAGTATATATTATTTATTTTCTTCATCACTGGAAAACAACAGTCTGTTTATGTTTACCTTCAATGTATATTTCCGATTTTGGAACAGGACATTGTATTGTGGACCAAACCACTAATGGCAATACACACTTGTGCTGTACATGGCATGTTCTGATGAATAAAATGTCAAATTTCTACATCGGCCAACCACAAAAGCTACTCAGACAGCACCAAGTGTAATCACTGAGCAATGAATTTTATTGTGTTTTAAGTGCTTCATAATGCTCTAGAGTGCATCCCAAATGACAGCCTATTCCCTACATAGTGTATTATTTGTAGTGCACTATGTAGGGAATAGGGTGCCATTTGGGAGTCAGTTCTAGTCTAGTGGACAGAGGACAGGGTAGAAAGATAACTTTCCGAAGGGCCCTTGACCCGTGAAATCCTCCATGTTTGACTGCTGTTCATTTTTAAAGTGCTCTTTGATTGTACTTTATTTTTCATCCCAAATGTCACCCTTTAAATAGGGAATAGGTTGCCATTTGGGACACAAGGTATCAAATCTAGGCTGATTTCTTGGTTTTGAGAGACATAACTAACACAGAATGGTGGTTGTGTCACTTACAAGTCAGTGTTAGTCAGCCTTTTTAGGAATGCTAGAATTAAGCAATAAGGCCCGAGGGGGTGTGGTATATGGTCAATATACCATGGCTAAGGGCTGATCTAAAGCAGGATGCAACGCGGAGTGCCTGGACACAGCCCTTAGCCGTGGTATATCGGCCATATATCACAAACCCCCGAGGTGCCTTATTACTATTATAAACTGGTTACCAACATAATTAGAGCAGTAAGAATAAATGTTTTGTCATACCTGTGGTATATGGTCTGAAATACCACAGCTATCAGCCAATCAGCATTCAGGGCTCGAACCAACCAGTTTAGAATAGCTGTTTTACTACTGTACATCTTGTCACTTTATTTGTCAAACTCTCTTTTAGAACGACGTGGAACAAAAGTGTTCTTTTAGAATGAACCGTGTTCTGTTTTTAGAGTGTCTTTCTCAACAAATTGTGTCTTTGTTAAGAGAAAGTGTCAATGTGACACAAAATAATGCGCTTGATCTTTTTTCCGTGACTATATTTCCAATGACATTGTTTCTCTTTCCATGGCATTAATTCATTCTCGTACGATATTTATTGATGTATTTGAACTGAAAGGGGTGTTTCTGTTTTTGACTGGGGGGCTCTGATCATACAGAAGTAAGGTAAAGTTTTCCTTAGAAGCGTATCTGAGGACAGTTTAGCATTTTCTCTGCTAATGGTTAAGGATAGGATTGGGGAGGGGGAGCTGATCCTAGATCTGTACCTAGGGGAAACTTTACCTAGATCATACAGCTAGAGACAATCAGAGCTAGATGTCCCAAAGCTTTGTACTGAGGGATGATGGGGGAAAAGCAAACCCTTAAAAGTTGAATGATTCAAATCAATGTTGTTTGTTGTCATTTTTCATTTTACATGGGGTATCGGTTTTTAATTACTTTAATTGATAAGCCATTATAAATGGTTATACATCGTTTAGAAATGTTTGTACATGTTTATAAATGGTTATAAATGCTGAAATATGCATTAATAATAGTAAACACTAGCTGTAGATTTATAAGACTTATTCATAAAAGCTATTACATGAAAATACACATGTACATCATTAAGAAGATACATATGTATACAACAAGAAGGGATTCAAATCCCCAAGAGTCTCAAGCTGCCATGAAGCAGCCTAATATGCAAATACACAAATATCTTTCTCCTTTTTCAATGGGAGAACCCGATACAAATCAAATGTGTTTGATGTTTACTATGATTACAGCAATCAGCTGTCCCCCTTGCCAATGTTTTATTGTTACCGCTGTTGTTGTCATGGTTTTATCACGAGCTGAAGTGGTGAAGCTGTGTGTGTGTGTGTGTGTGTGTGTGTGTGTGTGTGTGTGTGTGTGTGTGTGTGTGTGTGTGTGTGTGTGTGTGTGTGTGTGTGTGTGTGTGTGTGTGTGTGTGTGTGTGTGTGTGTGTGTGTGTGTGTGTGTGTGTGTGTGCGTGTCTGCCTGGCTGACTGCACTGCTCAGATCTGTGTCACTTCAAACGGACGACAGAGCCACTCTCTGCCAGAGCTCTAATGAGATGCTAATTGAAAGGAGCCGGTGAACATCCATCTGCATCCCAAATGGCAGCCTATTCCCTACTATAGGAAATAGGGTGACATTTGGAATGCAGTCACAATCTCATTCAACCGCCCCCCTAATCAAGACAGTTCCATAATTATTGGCACCCTTGATAAAGATGAGCGAAAAAAGAATGTATAAAATAAGTCATTCAAATTCTGAGTTATATTGTATGATCTAATAAATGTGAACATTATATTATTTTATACTAATACAATTGCTCAGAGAAAGATATTTGTATGACTTGATTGGCACCCATAATGATTATTGTAAATAAAATCTAACAAAATAAAATCTGGATTAACATTCTACTTTTTAAAATTCATCTCAGTTTAAGGAACTGTATTGTGGCCTTCCATGGCTTCCTGTTTCACTGGGGTATAAAAATTAGGTAACACACATGTACAATCCCTTTGTCACACATCACTGTGGCAAAAGTCAAAGAGCTCACAAACAAAAAAAGACAAATGGTTGTTGACCTTCGTAAAACAGGAAATGGGTACAAAAAATAGCAAAAACATCTGAAATATACCATTTACCACTATTAGGGCAACAACTAAGAAGTTTAAACACACTGGAACAGTGGTGTACTTGCCTGGTATTGGTCAGAAGTGTATCTGGTTGGTTCGGAAAGCAAAGAAAAATCCAAAATCTAAAGTTGGAGAATTACAGAACTTGGTTACATTTTAGGGTCGCCAGGACTCAAATCTACAATTCGATGCCACCTCCATGCCAATAGACTCTTTGGAAGGGTTGCCAGAAAAAAAAGCCTTGATTAAGAGCAAATGTAAATGGAGGGTGAGGCATACATTTGTATGCGTCTCTGTGTGTGGAGTAAGTTTGCTAATAGGCATTGGCACTTGGATTGAAACCGGTGCTACTGTATAGTCAGATGACCCGAAAATAGAGCTATTTGCCAGCACACACCAGTGGTGGGTTTGGCTTCAAAAGAAGGATGCATATGGGTAGTTGCCATATGGCCAAAATAAAAGTGAAACATTTTCTCTAACATTAAAGTAAAAAAACATATAGTCACAATAAACTATGTCTAAACAACTCTAACTGTTATATGGCTAGCTTCAACTTTGAATTTATATCAAATGTTTTTTTATTTAAAAAAAAAATTATTTCACCTTTATTTAACCAGGTAGGCTAGTTGAGAACAAGTTCTCATTTGCAACTGCGACCTGGCTAAGATAAAGCATAGCAGTGTGAACAGACAACACAGAGTTACACATGGAGAAAACAATTAACAAGTCAATAACACAGTAGAAAAAAAGGGGGAGTCTATATACAATGTGTGCAAAAGGCATGAGGTAGGCGAATAATTACAATTTTGCAGATTAGCACTGGAGTGATAAATGATCAGATGGTCATGTACAGGTAGAGATATTGGTGTGCAAAAGAGCAGAAAAGTAAATAAATAAAAACAGTATTAAAACAGTATGGGAATGAGGTAGGTGAAAATAGGTGGGCTATTTACCAATAGACTATGTACAGCAGCAGCGATCGGTAAGCTGCTCAGATAGCTGATGTTTGAAGTTGGTGAGGGAGATAAAAGTCTCCAACTTCAGCGATTTTTGCAATTCGTTCCAGTCACAGGCAGCAGAGTACTGGAACGAAAGGCGGCCAAATGAGGTGTTGGCTTTAGGGATGATCAGAGAGATACACCTGCTGGAGCGTGTGCTACGGATGGGTGTTGCCATCGTGACCAGTGAACTGAGATAAGGCGGAGCTTTACCTAGCATGGACTTGTAGATGACCTGGAGCCAGTGGGTCTGGCGGCGAATATGTAGCAAGGGCCAGCCGACTAGAGCATACAAGTCGCAGTGGTGGGTGGTATAAGGTGCTTTAGTGACAAAACGGATGGCACTGTGATAGACTGCATCCAGTTTGCTGAGTAGAGTGTTGGAAGCCACTTTGTAGATGACATCGCCGAAGTCGAGGATCGGTAGGATAGTCAGTTTTACTAGGGTAAGCTTGGCGGCGTGAGTGAAGGAGGCTTTGTTGCGGAATGGCCCTGGCCCTAGCCCTCACCCTGTAATTAATATTTTCATGCATTAGTGCCTTGAATTTGTCCTCTGGTGTGACATTACATTTAATGTGAATACATATATGAGCGCAGCAAGAAAATAAGCGTCCTCTCACTGTCAACTGCGTTTATTTTCAGCCAACTTCACATATGTAAATATTTGTATGAACATAACAAGATTCAACCCTGAACAAAGGGGGGGTCAATATCAAAAGTAACAATCACTATCTGGTGTGGCTACCAGCTGCATTAAGTACTGCAGTGCATCTCCTCATCATGGACTGCACCAGATTTGCCAGTTCTTGCTGTGAGATGTTACCCCACTCTTCCACCAAGGCACCTGCAAGTTCCCGGACATTTCTGGGGGGAATGGCCCTGGCCCTAGCCCTCACCCTCCGATCCAACAGATCCCATACTTGCTCATATCCCAAGATGGCGTAGCAGTAAGTCGTCCTGTCGTATCGTCTCTCTGTATATATCGTCTCTTTTTCGTTTTACATATTTTTCTTTGCATATCTTTAAAAACATTTTGCTAAACCTAAGCTTCCAAATACTCTCCTGCAACCCGCCTCACCCAATGTAGCTACTTTTTCCTAAAGTATTTATATTTACTTCGGAACCGGAACCCCTCAACTGAAGCTAGCCAGCTAACCACCAGCTATGCTAGCGGTCTTCAGCTAACCGGTCATCAGCTAACCTTTAGCTCGGAAAGCTCTCGCCAGTTCGAACAACGCGACGCTAACCAGAGCATAACGGACCTATTTATTTTTTTATCCCCGGATTCCCACCGCAAACGGAACATTTTTCAGCTGGATCTTCACAACTAGCTATCGAGCTAAACCGCAACCCTGGTTGATTACTCCTGGCTAGCGTTTCCACCCACGTAGCTTGAAGCTAGCCCGGCCAGAGCCCCTGTGCTGCCACCGTAGCATACTCCTGGGCTACAATACCCGGACCCACGACCGGTCTATCGATGTCACCGCATGAAGAGGAATAAACAGACTCACCCCATCGCGACGTCCCCCAAAGGCTAACTCTCTAGCCCTCGCTATCTCCTTGTTTGCTAATTCGGCCTGCTAACTGCTAGCTTGTTTAGCCCAGGTCCGCTAACTACTACCTTGTTTACCCCGGCCTGCTAATCTGTTAGCTTGTTAGCACAGGCCTGCTAACCGTCTGCATCGCCGTGTCCCAAACACTCAGTGGCCCATATGTACTTTCTATCTCTTCCCGATTTTTAAAAAATGTGTTTATACCTTCCGGAAACCTGCCTCACCCAATGTGATACGGAATCGCTATTATTTTTAAATTTTAGAACACACTCAAGAACCTCCAGAAGCTAACCAGCTAACTAGCTACAAGCTATTTAGTCATTGTTCGTTTTTTAACCTGGATAACACTCGCCAGTCCAGCTCCCCTGCCCCATCCACCGCTGCCCCCTGGACACTGATCACTTGGCTACATAGCTGATGCACGCTGGACTGTCCATTAATCACGGTACTCCATTCTGCTTGTTTGTTTTATCTGTCGGCCCCGTTGCCTAGTCAACGCCATTTTACCTGCTGTTGTTGTGCTAGCTGATTAGCTGTTGTCTCACCCACTGTTTTAGCTAGCTTTCCCAATTCAACACCTGTGATTACTGTATGCCTCGCTGTATGTCTCTCTCAAATGTCAATATGCCTTGTATACTGTTGCTCAGGTTAGTTATCATTGTTTTAGTTCACAATGGAGCCCCTAGTCCCACTCCTCATACCCCTGATACCTCCTTTGTCCCACCTCCCACATATGCGGTGATCTCACCCATTACAACCAGCATGTCCAGAGATACAACCTCTCTCATCATCACCCAGTGCCTGGGCTTACCTCCGCCGTACCCGCACCCCACCATACCCCTGTCTGCGCATTATGCCCTGAATATATTCTACCATGCCCAGAAACCTGCTCCTCTTATTCTCTGTCCCCAACGCTCTAGGCGACCAGTTTTGATAGCCTTTAGCCGCACCCTCATACTACTCCTTCTCTGTTCCGCGGGTGATGTGGAGGTAAACCCAGGCCCTGCATGTCCCCAGGCACCCTCATTTGTTGACTTCTGTGATCGAAAAAGCCTTGGTTTCATGCATGTCAACATCAGAAGCCTCCTCCCTAAGTTTGTTTTACTCACTGCTTTAGCACACTCTGCTAACCTTGATGTCCTTGCCGTGTCTGAATCCTGGCTCAGGAAGGCCACCAAAGATTCAGAGATTTCCATACCCAACTATAACATCTTCCGTCAAGATAGAACTGCCAAAGGGGGAAGAGTTGCAGTCTACTGCAGAGATAGCCTGCAAAGTAATGTCATACTTTCCAGGTCCATACCCAAACAGTTCGAACTACTAATTCTGAAATTACTCTCTCCAGAAATAAGTCTATCAATGTTGCCGCCTGCTACCGACCCCCCTCAGCTCCCAGCTGTGCCCTGGACACCATTTGTGAATTGATTGCCCCCCATCTAGCTTCAGAGTTTGTTCTGTTAGGTGACCTAAACTGGGATATGCTTAACACCCCGGCAGTCCTACAATCTAAGCTAGATGCCCTCAATCTCACACAAATCATCAAGGAACCCACCAGGTACAACCCTAACTCTGTAAGCAAGGGCACCCTCATAGACGTCATCCTGACCAACTGGCCCTCCAAATACACCTCCGCTGTCTTCAACCAGGATCTCAGCGATCACTGCCTCATTGCCTGTATCCGCTACGGTGCCGCAGTCAAACGACCACCCCTCATCACTGTCAAACGCTCCCTAAAACACTTCTGTGAGCAGGCCTTTCTAATCAACCTTGCCCGGGTATCCTGGAAGGACATTGACCTCATCCCGTCAGTTGAGGATGCCTGGTCATTCTTTAAGAGTAACTTCCTCACCATTTTAGATAAGCATGCTCCGTTCAAAAATGCAGAACTAAGAACAGATACAGCCCTTGGTTCACTCCAGACCTGACTGCCCTCGACCAGCACAAAAACATCCTGTGGCGGACTGCAATAGCATCGAATAGTCCCCGGAATATGCAACTGTTCAGGGAAGTCAGGAACCAATACACGCAGTCAGTCAGGAAAGCTAAGGCCAGCTTCTTCAGGCAGAAGTTTGCATCCTGTAGCTCCAACTCCAAAAAGTTCTGGGACACTGTGAAGTCCATGGAGAACAAGAGCACCTCCTCCCAGCTGCCCACTGCACTGAGGCTAGGGAACACGGTCACCACCGATAAATCCATGATTATCGAAAACTTCAACAAGCATTTCTCAACGGCTGGCCATGCCTTCCGCCTGGCTACTCCTACCTCGGCCAACAGCTCCGCCCCCCCGCAGCTCCTCGCCCAAGCCTCTCCAGGTTCTCCTTTACCCAAATCCAGATAGCAGATGTTCTGAAAGAGCTGCAATACCTGGACCCGTATAAATCAGCTGGGCTTGACAATCTGGACCCTCTATTTCTGAAACTATCCGCCGCCATTGTCGCAACCCCTATTACCGGCCTGTTCAACCTCTCTTTCATATCGTCTGAGATCCCCAAGGATTGGAAAGCTGCCGCAGTCATCCCCCTCTTCAAAGGGGGAGACACCCTAGACCCAAACTGTTACAGACCTATATCCATTCTGCCCTGCCTATCTCAGGTCTTCGAAAGCCAAGTCAACAAACAGGTCACTGACCATCTCGAATCCCACCGTACCTTCTCCGCTATGCAATCTGGTTTCCGAGCCGGTCACGGGTGCACCTCAGCCACACTCAAGGTACTAAACGATATCATAACCGCCATCGATAAAAGATAGTACTGTGCAGCCGTCTTCATCGACCTTGCCAAGGCTTTCGACTCTGTCAATCACCATATTCTTATCGGCAGACTCAGTAGCCTCGGTTTTTCGGATGACTGCCTTGCCTTTTTCACCAATTACTTTGCAGACAGAGTTCAGTGTGTCAAATCGGAGGGCATGCTGTCCGGTCCTCTGGCAGTCTCTATGGGGGTGCCACAGGATTCAATTCTGGGGCCGACTCTTTTCTCTGTATATATCAATGATGTTGCTCTTGCTGCGGGCGATTCCCTGATCCACCTCTACGCAGACGACACCATTCTATATACTTTCGGCCCGTCATTGGACACTGTGCTATCTAACCTCCAAACGAGCTTCAATGCCATTACAACACTCCTTCCGTGGCCTCCAACTGCTCTTAAACGCTAGTAAAACCAAATGCATGCTTTTCAACCGATCGCTGTCTGCACCCGCATGCCCGACTAGCATCACCACACTGGATGGTTCCGACCTTGAATATGTGGACACCTATAAGTACCTAGGTGTCTGGCTAGACTGCAAACTCTCCTTCCAGACTCATATCAAACATCTCCAATCGAAAATCAAATCAAGAGTCGGCTTTCTATTCCACAACAAAGCCTCCTTCACTCACGCTGCCAAGCTTACCCAAGTAAAACTGACTATCCCACCGATCCTCGACTTCGGAGATGTCATCTACAAAATTGCTTCCAACACTCTACTCAGCAAACTGGATGCAGTTTATCACAGTGCCATCCGTTTTGTCACTAAAGCACCTTATACTACCCACCACTGTGACTTGTATGCTCTAGTCGGCTGGCCCTCGCTACATATTCGTCGCCAGACCCACTGGCTCCAGGTCATCTACAAGTCCATGCTAGGTAAAGCTCCGCCTTATCTCAGTTTACTGGTCACGATGGCAACACCCATCCGTAGCACGCGCTCCAGCAGGTGTATCTCACTGATCATCCCTAAAGCCAACACCTCATTCGGCCGCCTTTCGTTCCAGTACTCTGCTGCCTGTGACTGGAACGAATTGCAAAAATCGCTGAAGTTGGAGACTTTTATCTCCCTCACCAACTTCAAACATCAGCTATCTGAGCAGCTTACCGATCGCTGCAGCTGTACACAATCTATTGGTAAATAGCCCACCCATTTTCTCCTACCTCATCCCCACAGTTTTTATTTATTATTTATTATTTATTCTGCTCTTTTGCACACCAATATCTCTACCCTGTACATGATCATCTGATCATTTATCACTCCAGTGTTAATCTGCAATATTGTAATTATTCTGTCACGCCCTGGTCTAAGTATTTTGTGTTTTTCTTCATGTATTGGGTCAGGCCAGGGTGTGGCATGGAGTTTTTGTATTGTGGTGTGTTTTGTCTTGGGGTTTTGGTGTGTATGTATTTGGAATTGTAGCTAGTGGGGTTATCTAGCAAAGTCTATGGCTGTCTGGAGTGGTTCTCATTCAGAGGCAGGTGCTTATCGTTGTCTCTGATTGGGAACCATATTTAGGCAGCCATATTCTTTGAGTTTGTCGTGGGTGATTGTCCTGAGTGTCTTGATGTCCTTAGTCTGTGTTAGTTTGCACCAGTTAAGGCTGTTTCGGTTTTCACTGCGTTTATTGTTTTGTAGAGTTTGTGTTTATTCGTGTTTACGTTGTTTAAATAAACATGAATGCAATCCACACGCTGCAGTTTGGTCCGACTCTCCTTCACCACATGAAAACCGTGACATATTTGCCTACCTCCTCATGCCTTTTGCACACATTGTATATAGACTCCCCTTTTTTTCTTTTTTTTCTACTGTGTTATTGACTTGTTAATTGTTTACTCCATGTGTAACTCTGTGTTGTCTGTTCACACTGCTATGCTTTATCTTGGCCAGGTCGCAGTTGCAAATGAGAACTTGTTCTCAACTAGCCTACCTGGTTAAATAAAGGTGAAATAAAAACAAAAAATAAAAAATGGGACTGAGATCTGGGCTCTTCGCTGGCCATGGCAGAACACTGACATTCCTGTCTTGCAGGAAATCACACACAGTACGAGCAGTATGGCTGGTGGCATTGTCATGCTGGAGGGTCATGTCAGGATGAGCCTGCAGGAAGGGTACCACATGGGGGAAGAGGATGTCTTCTCTGTAACGCACAGCGTTGAGATTGCCTGCAAAGACAACAAGCTCAGTCCGATGATGCTGTGACACACCGCCCCAGACCATGACGGACCCTCCACCTCCAAATCAATCCCGCTCCAAAGTACAGGCCTCGGTGTAACGCCTATTCGATAAACGCGTATCTGACCATCACCCCTGGTGAGACAAGACCGCGACTCGTCAGTGAAGAGTTATGTCCTCCAGGTACATCCCCCAATTTAATTATATTACTCTGTCTAAAACCAGAATTTGTAAGATCCTGGTCGAATGAAACAGACGGAAACAGACGGAAACAGACGGAGGCCCAGCTAAATGGTCAACGGAACGTTCTACCCTCAAGAATACAAAACAATTCATTTTATACTGACTTTTCACGCCCACACATACACACAAACATACGCACACACATACACACACATTTTATTATCCAATAGGCCACAAAGTGTCCTATCCCATCCCCCCTTTGATACTTGGCTCCGCCCCTGTATCAATATTGCCGCAAATCTTGTAACGATCGTCTGTGGTGGAAGAAGGTGAGGACGAAAGCGCAGCGTGGTAAGTGTTCATGTTTTTTAATAAAGTAATGAACACTGAACAAAACAATAAATGTGAAGTAATCAAACCGAAACAGTCCCGTGTGGCACAAACACTAACATGGAAAATAAACACACACAACTCAAAAGTGAAACCAGGCTACCTAAGTATGATTCTCAATCAGGGACAATGATTGACAATTGCCTCTGATTGAGAACCATACCAGGCCGAACACAGAAAATTCCAAATTATAGAAAAAAGAACATAGACAACCCACCCAACTCACGCCCTGACCATACTAAAACAAAACTAAGGTCAGAACGTGACAGTACTCCCCCCCCTAAAGGTGCGGACTCCGGCCGCAAAACCTAAACCTATAGGGGAGGGTCTGGGTGGGTGTCTGTCCGCAGTGGTGGCTCTGGCGCGGGACCTGGACCCCACTCCACCATAGTCCTTCTCCACCTCTCTACACGCCTCTGTGGCCTCTTTAACGCGGCGACCCTCGCCGCCGACCTCGGACTAGGGACCCAAGCCACGGGTCCCGAATGGACGGGAGATTCCGGCAGCACCGGACGGACGGGAGACGCCGGCAGCACCGGAGTGAAGGGCGATTCTGGCAGCTCCTGGCTGACGGACGGCTCTGACAGCTCCTGGCTGACTGACGGCTCTGGCAGCTCCTGGCTGACTGACGGCTCTGGCAGCTCCTGGCTGACTGACGGCTCTGGCAGCTCCTGGCTGACTGACGGCTCTGGCAGCTCCTGGCTGACTGACGGCTCTGGCAGCTCCTGGCTGACTGACGGCTCTGGCAGCTCCTGGCTGACTGACGGCTCTGGCAGCTCCTGGCTGACTGGCGGCTCTGGCAGCTCCTGGCTGACTGGCGGCTCTGGCAGCTCCTGGCTGACTGACGGCTCTGGCAGCTCCTGGCTGACTGCCGGCTCTGGCAGCTCCTGGCTGACTGGCAGCTCAGGACAGACGGGAGACTCTGGCAGCTCAGGACAGACGGGAGACTCTGGCAGCGCTGGGCAGGAGGAAGGCTCTGGCAGCGCTATACAGGCGGGAGCACCTGTAGGAAGGAGATGGAGAGACAGCCTGCTGCGGGGGGCTGCCACCGGAGGGCTGGTGTGTGGAGGTGGCACCGGATAGACCGGACCGTGAAGGCGCACTAGAGCTCTCGAGCACCGAGCCTGCCCAATCTTACCTGGTTGAATGCTCCCCGTAGCTAGGCCAGTGCGGCGAGGTGGAATAGACCGCAGTGGGCTGTGCTGGCGAACCGGGGACACCATGCGTAAGGCTGGTGCCATGTACCCCGGCCCGAGGAGACGCACTGGAGACCAGATGCGCAGAGCTGGCTTCATGGCACCTGATGCCCACTCTAGCCCGGCCGATACGAGGCGCTGCAATGTACCGCACCGGGCAATGCACACGCACAGGGGACACCGTGCGCCTCACGGCATAACACGGTGCCTGCCCGGTCCCTCTCTCTCCACGGTAAGCACGGGGAGTTGGCTCAGGTCTCCTACCTGACTTAGCCACACTCCTCGTGTGCCTCCCTCAATACATTTTTGGGGCTGCCTCTCGGGCTTCCAACTGCGCCGCCATGCTGCCTCCTCATACCACCGGCTTTCGCTGCCTCCAGCTCAGCCTTGGGGAGGCGATATTCTCCAGCCTGTGCCCAGGCCGAACAGGCCCCCCATTAACATCAATGGGGCTGAAGTGGAGGGGGTCGAGAGTTTAAAGTTCCTTGGTGTCCACATCACCAACAAACTATTATGGTTCAAATACACTAAGACAGTTGTGAAGAGGGCACGACAACAGCTTTTCCCCCTCGGGAGACTGAAAAGATTTGGCATGAGTCCCCAGATCCTCAAAAAGTTCTACAGCTGCACCATCGAGAGCATCCTGACCAGTTGCATCACCGACTGGTATGGCAACTGCTCTGCATCTAACCGTAAGGCGCCACAGCAGGACAAGCTTACTGACATCCAGGACCTATATAGTAGGTGGTGCCAAAAATTGTCAAAGACTCTAGTCACCAAAGTCATAGATTGTGCTCTCATGGCAAGTGGTACCAGAGCGCAAAGTCTATGACCAAAAGGCTCCTTAACAGCTTCTACCCCCAAACCATAAGACTGGTGAACAATTAATCAAATGACCGACCTCCAGGCCTATTTACATTGACCCCCCTTTTTATACACTGCTGCTACTCGCTGTTTATTATCTATGCATAGTCCCTTTACAAATTACCTTGACTAACCTGTACCTCTGTACATTGACTCGGTACCGGTACCCCCTGTATATAGCTTCGTCATTTTGATGTCGTTTTTGATTATAATTATAATTATTTTTACTTTTGTTTATTTAGTAAATGTTTTCTTAACTCCATTTCTTGAACTGCATTGTTGATTAAGGGCTTGTAAATAAGCATTTCACTGTAAGGTCTACATCTGTTGTCATCTGCGCATGTGACAAATAACATTTGATTTGATTTGATGACCATCGGGTTTTTGGTCACCTCCGTGACCACGGCACTGCTCCCCCGATTGCTCAGTTTGGCCCGGCAGCCAGCTCTAGGAAGAGTCTTGGTGGTTCCAAACTTATTCCATTTAAGAATTATGGAGGCCACTGTGGTCTTGGGGACCTTCAATGCTGCAGACATTTTTTGGTACCCTTTCCCATAGGATGGGGTACCAAAATGTCTCTGTGCTCTACAGACAAGATGTCTCTGAGCTCTACAGACAATTCCTTCGACCTCATGGCTTGGTTTTTGCTCTGACATGCCCTGTCAACAGTGGGACCATATATAGACAGGTGTGTACCTTTCCAAGTCATGTTGAATCAATTGTATTTACCACCGGTGGACTCCAATCAAGTTGAAGAAACATCTCAAGGATTAACCATGGAAACAGGATGCACCTGACCTCAATTTCGTGTCTCATAGCAAAGGGTCTGAATACTTACGTAAATAAGATATTTCTGCTTTAAATTTTTTGGCCAAAAAAATGTTTTCGCTTTGTCATGATGGGGTGTTGTGTGTAGATTGCTGAGGATTTTAGAATAAGGCTGTAATGTAACAAAATGTGAAAAAAAGTCAAGGGGTCTGAATATTTTCCGAAGGCACTGCTTACATTCCAAAGGCATCACACCAAGGACTAAGAAATGGATCCCTTTGATGGCAATGGCAGGGAAGTGCAATGTTTTGATAAATACTTTTGATATAGCCTCCAATCTATTCAGTCCATGTGCTCCAGCCATGTATTCTGTACTTCCTCACTACAAGAGAACCCTCCCTCAGCGCAATGGTGCCCAAATGTTGGCTCATTATTTAATCAAGTAATTGTGTCACACCAAGTGGACATTGATTAAATGTTGTCCCCAAAAGCAATCAAAACTATTTAGAAATATCATTAATAGACTTGGTGACTATCATTTCCTGAAATAATCTTCTGTGTTACTAAAAGAGTAGGTGAAAGGACTTTTATTCATTTTTTCATTCATTTACTTAAGTTCAACGTTCCACAACCTTACCTGGGACAGTCACACCATTGGGCAATTGTCACATTTGGTTAACATGATAAGAAAACAAATAATACACTGCATGAATTTACTCATGATCCAAATAAAAAAGTGTGAATATTATATCACTGTTGTAGCCAATTTAAATTCATTTATATTTGTGTTTGCCATCATGGACAAAAGACAGAGGCTGTTATTTATTAATGAAAACATTTTTTAAAACCTTTATTTAACTAGGCAAGTCAGTTAATTAAGAACAAATTCTTATTTTCAATGACTGCCTAGGAACAGTGGGTTAACTGCCTTGTTCAGGGGCAGAACGGCAGATTTTTACCTTGTCAGCTCAGGGATCCGATCTTGCAACCTTTCGGTCTCCACGCATCGCGCCGACGGAAACAAACTTCTTTCTGGTAAGAAGAGGGGCGGGGGCGTATGCCTTATGGATAACGAGACATGGTGTGATGAAAGAAACATACAGGAACTCAAATCCTTCTGTTCACCTGATTTAGAATTCCTCACAATCAAATGTCGACCACATTATCTACCAAGAGAATTCTCTTCGATTATAATCACAGCCGTATATATCCCCCTCCAAGCAGACACATCGATGGCTCTGAACGAACTTTATTTGACTCTTTGCAAACTGGAATCCATTTATCCGGAGGCTGCATTCATTGTAGCTGGGGATTTTAACAAGGCTAATCTGAAAACAAGACTCCCTACATTTTATCAGCATATCGATTGCGCAACCAGGGGTGGAAAAACCTTGGATCATTGTTACTCTAACTTCCGCAACGCATATAAGGCCCTGCCCTGCCCTCCTTTCGGAAAAGCTGACCACGACTCCATTTTGTTGATCCCTGCCTACAGACAGAAACTAAAAAAAGAAGCTCCCACGCTGAGGTCTGTCCAACGCTGGTCCGACCAAGCTGACTCCACACTCCAAGACTGCTTCCATCACGTGGACTGGGATATGTTTCGTATTGCGTCAGATAACAATATTGACGAATAGGCTGATTCGGTGTGCGAGTTCATTAGAACGTCGTTCCCATAGCAACGATTAAAACATTCCCTAACCAGAAACCGTGGATTGATGGCAGCATTCGCGTGAAACTGAAAGCGCGAACCACTGCTTTTAATCAGGGCAAGGTGACTGGTAACATGACCGAATACAAACAGTGCAGCTATTCCCTCCGCAAGGCTATCAAACAAGCTAAGCGTCAGTACAGAGACAAATTAGAATCTCAATTCAACGGCTCAGACACAAGAGGCATGTGGCAGGGTCTACAGTCAATCATGGACTACAAGAAGAAAACCAGCCCAGTCACGGACCAGGATGTCTTGCTCCCAGGCAGACTAAATAACTTTTTTGCCCGCTTTGAGGACAATATAGTGCCGCTGACACGGCCTGTAACGAAAACATGCAGACTCTCCTTCACTCTCCTTCACTGCAGGAAAGGTGAGTAAAGACATTTAAACGTGTTAACCCTCGCAAGGCTGCAGGCCCAGACGGCATCCCCAGCCGCGCCCTCAGAGCATGCGCAGACCAGCTGGCTGGTGTGTTTATGGACATATTCAATCAATCTCTATACCAGTCTGGTGTTCCCACATGCTTCAAGAGGGCCACCATTGTTCCTGTTCCCAAGAAAGCTAAGGTAACTGAGCTAAACGACTACCGCCCTGTAGCACTCACTTCCGTCATCATGAAGTGCTTTGAGAGACTAGTCAAGGACCATATCACCTCCACCCTACCTGACACCCTAGACCCACTCCAATTTGCTTACCGCCCAAATAGGTCCACAGACGATGCAATCTCAAACACACTGCCCTAACCCATCTGGACAAGAGGAATACCTATGTGAGAATGCTGTTCATCGACTACAGCTCGGCATTCAACACCATAGTACCCTCCAAGCTCGTCATCAAGCTCGAGACCCTGGGTCTCGACCCCGCCCTGTGCAACTGGGTACTGGACTTCCTGACGGGCCGCCCCCAGGTGGTGAGGGTAGGCAACAACATCTCCACCCCGCTGATCCTCAACACTGGGGCCCCACAAGGGTGCGTTCTGAGCCCTCTCCTGTACTCCCTGTTCACCCACGACTGCGTGGCCACGCACGCCTCCAACTCAATCATCAAGGCTTGATTACCAACAACGACGAGACGGCCTACAGGGAGGAGGTGAGGGCCCTCGGAGTGTGGTGTCAGGAAAATAACCTCACACTCAACATCAACAAAACTAAGGAGATGATTGTGGACTTCAGGAAACAGCAGAGGGAACACCCACATATCCACATCGATGGAACAGTAGTGGAGAGGGTAGCAAGTTTTAAGTTCCTCGGCATACACATCACAGACAAACTGAATTGGTCCACTCACACAGACAGCATCGTGAAGAAGGCGCAGCAGCGTCTCTTCAACCTCAGGAGGCTGAAGACATTCGGCTTGTCACCAAAAGCACTCACAAACTTCTACAGATGCACAACGAGAGCATCCTGGCGGGCTGTATCACCGCCTGGTACGGCAACTGCTCCGCCCACAACCGTAAGGCTCTCCAGAGGGTAGTGAGGTCTGCACAACGCATCACCGGGGGCAAACTACCTGCCCTCCAGGACACCTACACCACCCGATGTTACAGGAAGGCCATAAAGATCATCAAGGACAACAACCACCCGAGCCACTGCCTGTTCACCCCGCTATCATCCAGAAGGCAAGGTCAGTACAGGTGCATCAAAGCTGGGACCGAGAGACTGAAAAACAGCTTCTATCTCAAGGCCATCAGACTGTTAAACAGCCACCACTAACATTGAGTGGCTGCTGCCAACACACTGACACTGACACTGACTCAACTTCAGCCACTTTAATAATGGGAATTGATGGGAAATGATGTCAAATATATCACTAGCCACTTTAAACAATGCTACCTTATGTTACATTATTCATCTCATATGCATACGTATATACTGTACTCTATATCATCTACTGCATCCTTATGTAATACATGTATCACTAGCCACTTTAACTATGCCACTTTGTTTACATACTCATCTCATATGTATATACTGTACTCGATACCATCTACTGTATCTTGCCTATGCTGCTCTGTACCATCACTCATTCATATATCTTTATGTACATATTATTTATCCCCTTACACTGTGTATAAGACAGTAGTTTTGGAATTGTTAGTTAGATTACTTGTTGGTTATTACTGCATTGTCGGAACTAGAAGCACAAGCATTTCGCTACACTCGCATTAACATCTGCTAACCATGTGTATGTGACAAATAAACATTTGATTTGATTTGATTTAACCTTTTGCTCTAGCCACTAGGCTACCTGCCGCCCCGTTATACGCATATGCAGAAAATAACTTCACACCTACTGTAAAATATGGTGGTGGATCTTTGATGTTATGGGGCTGTTTTGCTTCCACTGGTCCGGGAGCCCTTTTTAAAGTAGAAGTTTTATTTTTTTTACAACCAATTCACAATTTGTTTACGTCAATGCCATGTTATAGAAGGGTCCAGACACCTTTTTTTGGGATATCACGTTTCTGAGAAACTTACCCCAAACAGGAAATCCCCTCCTCATCCTCGTTGTGTAGTGTGAGGGCCCAGAAGAAAACATGAACAAAAGTTCCAAAAACACTCAAATACAGCCTTTTAGAAACGGCAACTCTCTGTATATTGATGCAGGACTTTATCCGGAACGTTATATTCCATTGTTCATGATTTTTCTGGGGCCCCCCATACTACACAAGGAGGATGAGGAAATTGTTTTCCGTTTAGGTAAAATTTCTACAAAAAATAATGAAATCACAAAAAGAGGATCATCCAGCAAGACAATAACCCCAACCACATAACAAAATCCCCAAAGAAATGGTTCATGGACCACAAAATCAACATTTGCAATGGTCATCTCAGTCTCCGGACTTAAACCCCATTGAAAACCTGTGGTTTGAATTGAAGAGGGCAGTCCATTTGCACAGACCGAAGGATATCAAGGATTTTTAAAGATTTAGTATGGGGGAAGGGTCTACCCCTCCCAATGTGTTCTCCAATCTCGTAAAACATTTTTAGAAAAGGCTCTCAAGGAGAGGGTACCGGATTATTGAAAACAGAGGTGCCAATCATTTTTTTTACATCTTTTTTAGATTTTTGTTTATTATTGTTAAACAAAATCTTGTTCTCTGAGAAATTGTATTAGTTGAAAATAATATAATTTCCCTTTTTTTTAGCATGCAATATATCTCAGTATTTCTATTATTTATTTCATACAGTCTTTTTTGCTCATCTTTATCAAGGGTGCCAATGATTTTGGACCTGACTGTAGATACAGACAGAGAAAACACAAACACACACACACATATAGAGAAAACTGAAAAACACACACACGCACACACACACACTCACACAGATATACACAAACAGATAATAAGGACACACACAAACACAGAAACAGAGGAAGAGAGAGAATAGGGAATCCCTTGTGACACTGCGACAATCTAACATGAATTAGTTGGAACACAAACACAGAGGGAAATAGAGAGGATGATGTGGTGTCACACTGTCAGGCTAAAGTAATGTGTTTTAAACTGAGTGACTGACTGAGGTTCTGTTTTTGATACTGGTTTTGTGCCAAATGGCACCCTATACCTTATTTAGTGTGCTACTTTTGACCAGTACCTACAAGGCTTATTCATTATGATCGATAAGGCAAAACTGGTTTGAGATCAGTAATCATGACATAGTTATAGTTCTGCAGGGAGCAAAAAAATCAAATTTTCTAGTCACAACATTGAAGCATTGTTGCCCACCAGGAGAGTTAGAGCAAATTACATGAGTACACTCTTAAAAATAAAGGTGCAAGTTGGAACCAAATAAGGTTCTTGAGAGCGATGCCATAGGGGAACCATTTTAAGGTCTCTGAAGAACTATATGGGATGATTAGTTGAAGAGCCATACAAAAATCAAAAAACAGAAATGTTTGGCCCTCTAGGACCAACATTTAATAGCCCTGCTGAAGGGTTTTAAAATGTATTTGTATATTTCCCAGGGTGCCTTTCCAGTGAATTGTAGAGTTACTAGTACCACCCATAACTGTGTTTGCTAGTGACTGGATGTTGCATTCATACATTTTCACTTCTATGGCCTTCACCACATGAGAGCCTAAGTGAATATGTTGTCATTAAAATACAATTATTAAAGACAATACAATACATATTTCATAAGGCGTTTTGAGGACCTAGTTTAACCCTAAAAGTGTTCGTAGTTTACAGGTCTCATTAGGCATCCAAGTGATATTATGCTGGATTGCAAAGTGATGTGTAATTCCTATTGGAAGGAGGCGCCAACCTTTAGAATGTTTTACTCCGAATGACTGCCAGAGTTGGGGAAACTAAAATGAGCCTGCCTTCATAATCTAAACTGGGAAAAACCATTTCAGTAACGGATGCAATAAGCCCAAGTAACAGATTGGAAAACTTCAGAAAAAATGTGTTATTTATATTTGAGTAGCATAATATTAATGAATCAATCAATGTACATGCAAAAACATAGATGTTGAAACAAACCATGGTAAAAGAATCAACCTGCAATAGAGCATGCTGAGAAATATAATAATGATGGCCGTATTTTTGATTCAACTCTGGTTATTAACACCAACACTGGAGTTATTTTACACCACTGAGTGTTAATTTAACTCTTCACAGTTTTCATTTAACTATTGAATCAACACTAGAAATGTTTGACTGAAAAATCAACACTAGTTATCACTGGCCAATTTGTGTGCTATGAAAGGTTTGCTGTGTGTTATAAAAAGGGATACATCTGCAGGCTTCCATACATTTCAAGAACCTTTTAGAATTCTGAAGATGCCACGTCAAGAACCCCACACTTAACTCACAGTTTTTTTCAGTGCACCTGATAATGTTCTCTTTCTCTCTACTGAACACTTCAGTTTACCAGAGGTGCAGTTTGGAGTGCTGGCTCTGGATCACTCGCTCTTTCTCTTTTTGCGTCTCTCGCTCTCTCTTTTTCTGCCAGTGGTGGGTGGTCGTGAAGGGTTATCCATCAGACATGGATGCAAACACTATTAGTTTCCTTTCAAATACTTCATCTGTGCTCCATTGAGCTTGTATGGCCGCAATAAGAACAGTGAAATTGTCCCAGAAGTGCAGACCTCAAACCCTGTCGCACATCTGGTACTCCAGACATCAAGCTCTAGCGAAACTACCTTTTCAAAGTAATTGTAAAAGATTTCCAATACTGTTTGAACCCAAGTGGTATGGTGTATCAGTGTGTGCGGCAGGCAGGGTCAGTGCGGGGGAGAGAGAGTAGATGAGACTCGTCAACAGTAGGCAGATAGAAGAACAGTAGCTTCAGGGGCTTCAAGTGGCTGTTTACATCAGCGATTGAAGTGGGCTATGGTCCATGGCTCTGTGACCGAACACATTAGTTCACACATCAAGAGGACACTAGAGGCATGTGTGGGGGGAGATAGCTTGAGAAGCTAAATGGACTCTGAATAAACAACACACACACACAAACATATACACACACACCCACAGAGAGAGAGTAATAGACACGCACACATGCACACACAAAAGTGAGAGATAGAGATTGAGAAAAAAAACGCAGTTGAAGAAGAGAGATACTTTGAATAAGATGCAAATGAGCTGACACAAACGGATGAGTATTATATGGAGAAATCTGGAGGGAGGACCAGGTGGAGAGGAGGAATATTGAGGAGACGTAGGTGGGGAAGGAGTGGGCATGGAGTGAGAGAAGGAGAGAGGGAAGATAGAACCAAATAATATTTACAAACTCAAAGGAGACAGCCAGCCTTGACACACGCACACACACACACAAACACGCACAGTATTGGCGATTGGACATTTTTCAAACTGTCATTCTGTTGGCTGCCGATGCTCTATTCTAGTTCTTTTGGATGTCAGTGCATGGCACATTTCAGACAATGGATCATAACATCTCTATTGACCGGCTGGAGAGGTGGGTGGGAATCTCTGCCGTTGCCCTCGACTGATTCAGGTCATTTCTATGTGGCGGACCTTTCTCAGTGAGCATGGGTGGCTCTGTATCGTCTCCAGCACCTATTCACTATGGTGTCTCTCGGGGTTCAATTCTGGACCCCTATCCTTTTTTTCCCCTGTACATGCTTCCCCTTGGTGACATCATCCACAATCATAACAATCAGTGTCACTGCTGTGCGGACTAAAAACATTATTATTTACCAATCAGACCCTGTGAACAAGCTAGCATAGCTACCCTTCACAAGTATTTTTCGGACATCAAATGTTGGATGTCTGACCATTTTCTCCTGCTCAATGATAAGAAAGCAGAGGTTGCTTTAACCTTGGTCATTTGTCCACCAATGTAAAGCCTACGGCTAGAAATCTTGGTTTCTTCTTTGACCCTGACCTACACCTCGGGCTAAATGTAAAGAAGGCTGTACAGTCTTGCTTTTATCATCGATGACATATAGCTAAAGGCCAATCTTATTTCAGTTGCTGATCTGGAGAGTTAAACATGCTTTTACTTCGTCGTGCCTCGATTACTGTAACTTTTTGTATACATGTCTCAATCAGAAAATCACTCCATCGTCTACAGTTAGTTAAGAATGCTTCAGCTCGGCTTTTAACAGGGATGAGAAAATGTAACCATATCACACCTGTTTTAGCTTCTCTACATTGGCTACCAGTCACTTTTACAATGTCTTTTAAAATTGTATTAATCACGTTTAAGGCTAGGCTTGGTTTAGCCGCATCCTAAATAACTATGAGATCCTCCGGCAGGTCACCGTTGACCATTCCAAGGTCTAGGTTGAAAATAAAAAGAGACCGAGCATTTGCCATTAGGGGCCCTAGACTTTGGAATTGGTTTGCCAGAGGAGATCAGGGTTGCAGATTCAGTGGCTCTTTTTAAATCCCAGCTGAAGACACTCAATCTCGAGATTGCTTAAAATGTAGGATTTGAAATATTTGAATTGGCTCGCTTTTTTTCCTTCTTAATCCTCCTGTCTCTGTTTCTTTGTTAGTACTTTTATTTTATTATTTTATGATGTGAATCACTTTGTTACTTTTATTGAAAAGCACTATACAAATACAGTTATTAATATTATTAGGGATTCCACAGGGAAGCCTCATATCCACCGCCCGTTTGACCTAGAGACTTTAAACTTTATATGTAGGTGTCTTTCCTCATGTCCAACCAATTTTGCCTCAAGGACCCATACGCTCTGTCAGGAGAGATGTTCCTACATCTTAGAAATGTTTGAAAATATCACCACATTCAGTATGTAGATCCCATGGATGCTAAAATTTGAAAATGTCAGTTTGTCATTGACGTGTAAGCCAAGGAACTTGAAGAGTGTGGCAGGTAAGGTGGAGGTGATATGATCCTTGACTAGTCTCTCAAAGCACTTCATGATGACAGATTTCAGTGCTACAGGGCAATAGTCATTTAGTTAAATTACTTTTGCTTTCTTAGGTACAGGGACAATGGTGGCCATCTTGAAGCGGCACTGTATTATCGGCACTGTATTATCCTTAAAGGTGGTCCTTCTGTAGCTCAGTTGGTAGAGCATGGCACTTGTAACGCCAGGGTAGTGGGTTCGATTCCCAGGACCACCCATACGTAGAATGTATGCACACATGACTGACTGTAAGTCGCTTTGGATAAAAGCGTCTGCTAAATGGCATATTATTTATTATAAAGCGAGCGAAGAAGTTGTTCAGCCTGTCCGGAGGCAAGACGTCGGTGTCTTTGACGTGGCTGGTATTCCCTTTATAATCCTTGATTGTCTGTAGACCCTGCCACATACGTCTCATGTCTGAGCCGTTGAACTGGGACTCAACTTTGTCCCTATACCGATGTTTAGCCTGCTTAATTGCTTTGCGGGGTGAATAACTACACTGTTTTTATTCTTCCATATTCCCAGTCTTCTTGCCCTGGTTAAATGCGATGGTTTGTTCTTTCAGTTTTGTGCGAATGCTCCCATCTGTCCACGGTTTCTGGTTGGGGTAGGTTTTAATAGTCACATTGGGTACAACATTTCTTATGCACTTCCTGATAAACTCATTCACCGTGTCGGTAGATGTGTCAATATTATTTTCTGAAGCTACTCTGAACACATCTCAGTCCACGTGATCAAAACAATCTTGAAGAGTGGATTCGGATTGGTCAGACAAACGTTGAATAGTCCTCACCACAGGTGCTTCCTGTTTGAGTTTCTGCCTATTAGAAAGGGAGGAGCAAGATGGAATAATGGTCGAGGGTTTTAGCAGCACGAGTACAGCAATCAATATGTTGATAGAATTTCAGGAGCATTTGTTTGTTCAAATCCCCAGCTACAATAAATGCAGCCTCGGGATATGTGTTTTCCAGTTTGCATAAAGTCCAGTGAAGTTCTTTGAGGTCGTGGTATCCGCTTTGGGGGGGGGCAATATAGACCGCTGTGGCTATAATTTACGAAAATTCTCTCGGGAGATAGTACGGTCAGCATTTAATTGTGAGATATTTTAGGTCGGGTGAACAGAAGGACTTGAGTTCCTGTATGTTATCACAGTTACACCATAAGCCGTTAATCATAAAACATACACCTCCACCCTTCTGCATTCCAGAGTGATGTTTGCTCCTGTCGGCGCAAAAACTGAGAACCCAGCTGGCTTTACAGAGTCAGACAGTATATCTCGAGAGGGCCATGTTTCCGTGAAGCAGAGTATGTTACAATCCCTGGTGTCCCTCTGAAAAGCAACACTCGCCTTGAGCTCATCAATTTTATTATCCAGAGATTGGACATTAGCGAGTAAAATACTCGGGAGCGGAGGGTGGTGTGCACGCTTCCTGAGTCGGACCAGAAGACTGCCTCGGTTACCTCTCCTTCGCCGGCGTTGTTTTGGTTCAGCCTCTGGAATAAGTTTGATTGTCTCTGGAGTGTAAACAAAGGATCCACTCCAGGGAAGTCGTAAACCTGGTCGTAATGAAGTTCTGGTGAGTTACCGCCACTCTAATATCCAATAGTTCTTCCCGGCTGTATGTAATGACACAAAACAATTCCTGAGCTAATAACGTAAAAAAAAACAAATAGTACATAAACAACAAAATACTGCAGAGTTGCTTAAAAGCTAGTTGCGATGCTGCCATCTCCGTCGGTGCCATAATGTCTTTAAAGACATTACCATGATGAACCATGTGAAGTTTGCCATTTATATCTTAAAAAACAAGGAAACTACTAACGACTAACTTTTTTGACTATGTAACGCTAATGCTTAAAATAAGCATAACAAATATTTTCTCATGGACCGAAAGTCAGATTCACTCCAAGTTTGGTATTTGGAATCATCACAATAGTCCCTAAAGAGTTTGAGAAAATAACGTTAATGCATTCAACGACACAATGGCAAAGCTAGCGTGGCGAGGCGGAATACAATGTCCCGCCCTTTTACATTTTGAGCATGTTAGCGTATGTGCTTATATACCAGTAGATGCATATAAGTACATATGCTAACATGCTCTCAATGTTCAATATTCCGCGGCGGGACATTGTAGCTTTCCCCAACACTGTTCACGTCCCTTGCCCATGCTCGCTCAGCCCAATGGTCCCACTGACCACTTTGCTTCCTTTCATTGGAAATTAGTGGGACTCCGTGGCTTCATCACCCCCAATTGAACCAGTTAAGACATACCGTTAGCTCGACTGCTTCTCGACTCTGGAGCTCAACGGGGCTTTAGGAGCCAGCAGGCTCTAATTTGGAGTGTTCCATCTGAGATTTCAATTAACATGGTAATGCTTTCACTGATTACACATAAAGGAAGTTCCTACATGATAGTGCTTGCTTTGTTATCCAACTGATCTTATGTCCTTTCTGTCATCCTGTGAACCCTGTTCATTGTTGCTCGCAGCTATATTTATTATTATTATTTCTCAGAGCTCTGTGTTTTTGCCCTCCCTTGGCAGCATCACACACATGCGCACACACATCGCCCCCTCCCCTTGCACAGAGATACCCCAGGCACGCATGGAAGGCAGGCAGATTATTTCTTTAGAGCCTATCATTTAATTTAGCTTTTTGCCCGTAACTAAGTTAAATCGATGACGGCAGCAGTTCTAGGCCTCATGATGCCGGGGCGTCATGATTTAAGGTTGACACTGTTTCCCAAATGGCGCCCTATTCCCTACTACAAAGGGAATAGGGTGCCAATTGGGGTGTAGATTTAGACACAGCAGCATTGCATGAATGTGTAATCCTGCAGCAACAGGATTATAATTAATGGCAATTTTTGTAGAGGTTGATACATTTTCCATATGTGGGAAAAATGAAGTCTGAAATTTCAAAGCGGAAATAAAAAACTTCCCGAAGCCTTTTTTATTTAAACCTCAAAATGTAAGGAATGACGCTGGAGATGAGAAGCAGGTGCGGGGAGTCAAACATTTCATCGGGAACAGACCTAGAACAAGACAGGAACAGCATCAGGGTAACACGGACATATGACAAACAATGCAGCAGCGAACTGACAAGTATAAGGGAGTATCGCTGATGTGGGTGGCGAGGGAAGGCAGGTGTGCGTAAAATGATGGGCTGCAGGAGGGAGTAATGCAGGGCAGCCGGGGGAAGAGCGGGAGCACGGGTGACACAAATACACGACACTTTTAAAATGTCCTGCATTTTATGTCCTGCAGGTGGTCAACTGAAGATCCTATATCTGTATATCTTCACAGCTCTCTCAAGTACAGTTCAGCAGTTCAGCTCCATATAGCCTGGTCCCAGATCTGTTTGTGCTGTTTTTCCAACTCTTAGTGATATGGGACTAGGGTCCATATTCAGGTCTAGGATATGTTTTGCTATTTAGACCATGATGAATAAGATTACATGGACAGGGGGGGGGCTGATCCTCGATGATCACTCCTACTCTAAGACACTTTGTGAATATGGGTTCAGAGAGCTGAACTGCTAAAGAGCAATGGCTGTACAGGAGAGAGCTGTGAAGATACATGGTCTTCATCCCAAATTGCCCTATTCCCTACATAGTGCACTACTTTTGACTAGGGCCTATAGAGAAGCACTTTATATTGAATTATACAGGGAATTATACAGGGAATATAGTGCCATTTGGGATGCAGACACGGTCTGTTCTTTGAAGTTATTAATATGGTCTGTACTCTGTAGGCTACTGTCTGGGGGAGTTTCTTCATATACATTTCATGAACCTTCACCTCAGCTGTTGGTGGGAAGAAAGTCCACTTTATCAGCAGGTTTGCGTTGGCAGAGGTTGCAAACTCTGCAAGTTTATAGCGATTTTAAAAATCACCGCTTGGCAAGAACCTAGTTGAGATAAGTAGTCTTTGTACCAATTGGACAGTGTGTGTGTGTGTGTGCGTGTGAGAGAGTGCTTGCGTGTATCTGTGCCAGAGAAAGCTCTCTCTACCCAAACACTTGATGTCACTCACTATCCAAGCGGGAGCATCTTGTGTTACCAGCTACTCACAAAGCAAATAACGGCCTCACTGTTGTCGGCCCTGTCGATACCTCAACTGGCCCTCAGAGAGACAGAATGGCCCATCGTACAGGATCCCTGCAGCTCTTTTCAAAGCCATTCTTTCCCCCCCTTCTCCCTCTCTCATGCTCTCCCTCTCTCTCTCTGGCTGTATAGGGTCCCTGTGAAAGCATGTAACTCTAGACTCTGATAAAAGCACTGTGTTATTGGGTTATCGAATGGGGAGGACGGAGAAGTAGGGGAGTCGTTTCAGCTGTCCCACCGTGGACGAACTGGGTGCTGCCGGGATTTTGAAAATGAAGGGGATTGGTAGGGGTTCGGGGGGGTCATGGGTTGTTTTTGTGTCGATGTGTAATTTGACTCCCTATTCACATTAAAGAACTCTCCCTCTGTCTGAGCCTCTCTCCATTCCCCCTCCCTCTGGAAGACAGCTTTCAGAATTGGATTACAGAGACTGAATGGGATTTGTTCCCCCTTCGATGTGTTTTTGTTCAGACCCCCCCCTCCTGTGTGTGTTTGTGTGTCTGCCTCTCTTCCAGGCAGCCATGCCCTCATTAACAGGGTAAATATATGCACGTTGTCTCCATTGTCTGGGACTGAACATCCCTCTTAGAAGATTAATGACAATGCTTGTTGTGTTGTGTTGTGATCACAGTCAATGAACCCTTGTTCTGCCCTGTTGACTGAATCTGAAAGTGGCCCTATTCTCTACAGGCCCTTCTAGACCATAATGCATGTTATTATATAGACCTAATCCTTGAACAGCAGTCAAGAAGGAGGCCTTGTCTAGTTAAATAAAATAAATAAAAGAACAAGTCAGTTAAGAACAAATTCTTATTTACAATGACGGCCTATCCCAGTCAAACCCTAACCCAGACCATCCTGGGACCGAACCTGAAAGTGGCAAGATTCTGTACTGCAGGGCCTGTATTCATAAAGCTTCTCAGGATAGTTGTCCTGATCTAGGATCAGTTTTGCTTTTTAAATCATAATGAATATTATTATATCCTAGATTAGCAGGATTAGCCGAGAAGGACGAAATCTGAAAGTGGCTGGTTCTCTACTGTGGGTCTGGAGGAAACAAAATCCAGTGATTCGCTCACAGGGCCAACAGATCAGACAGGATTTGACAGGTGAACCCGAAGCAAGCGCTGTGTCTCCAATGGCTACCTATCCATAGGGCTCTGGTCAACAGTAGTGCACTAGGAAATAGGGTGCCATTTGGGACACAAATGAGAATTCAGTAAAGAACCACATTGTACCAGTATATTGTATCATTGTACCAGATTTGTTCTAAATCCCCACACAAGAATATTCCTCACTGGAAAATAAAGTTATTTTAATTGAATAAGATTTTTCTACTTTGACAGTATTTACCATATTATCTGTACTATCTGTCGTACCGTCTGTCTCACTCCTGTGAGAATGTGCATGGTTAATTTGATTAGCATGACTCTTTTCCCTGACAGACTTCCACTGCTCTCTCTCTCGTTCACTCTCTCCCTTTCTCGCTCTCTCTGTCCCTCTCTTACTCTCTCTCGGTGTGGGTAGGGTGAAATGGATGGAGGAGGGATTATACAGCTGTAACTATCGTGCAAATGTGTGATTGCTTTTTAAATAATATTGCATTACTGTTGTTGAGGCTGTGTTTTAGCCAAGCCTACTCTGGCAGATTAATTTGGTAGCGGCACAGGGATTACCCCAACATGACTTGTCACAATCATGTTTTTGGTTATATTTCCCATCAGTCACTTGCCTGACTGGCTGACACACACACACATGCACGCACACACACTCTTGCCTGACAGTGTGATGATGTCTCACTTTCATATCTCTCTCTATCTCATCCAATCATGTTATTTTACTATCTGGACTGTGTTTTCTCGTTCTCTCCCTCCATCTCTCCCTCTTCATCAGATCCCTTCATCTATCTCATCAGATCTCTCTCCCTCCATCTCTCTCTCTCCATCTTCATCAGATCCCTCACTCTCTCTCCCTCTTCATTAGATCCCTCCATCTCCCACTCTCTCTCTCTCTCCCTCTTCATCAGTCGTCTTAAGGTATTTTTAAAAAATGTGGTGAGAAACCTATTATGAATGTGTGTGGTGTCTAAGTGTGTTTATTATTTGAGGCGGCACAGTGAGATGACTAATGCTGAGTAATACATACTGTTAATGTGGTTGGAAAGTCTTAAGCAGCCCTTTGGCACATAAGAGACGGGGAAAAAGTAATTGAAACATTTACACACACAGACATGCACACGCACTCGCGCACCTTGGCCGTGTCCAAAATATGTCTATTACTTACTAAAACAACATGCTGTGTAATAATTGTACTACATACTATTTAGAATGTTCCATTTAGTTCAAACGAATGCAGTAAGCAAAAAATATCAACATACTAGGCTCACCTCACAGTAGGCTGCTGAACAGCTCATAATAACATCCAAGATGACTGGATGTTAAATTTCAAGAACCCTCCCCCCATAAGCCTGTATGACGGGTGCAGTGTTTTACCCCCCCTAGTCTCCATTCATAAACATTTTTTTTTAAGTCAGTTAAGAACAAATTCTTATTTATTATTATTATTTATTATTTTACAATGACGTTCTACCCCGGCCAAACCCTCCCCTAAACACAGACGATGCTGTGCCAATTGTGCGCCGCCCTATGGGACTCCCGATCACGGCCTGTTGTGACACAATGCCTTAGACCGCTGCGCCACTCGGGAGCCATGGCTGGTCTTTGCTAATGTTACCAACTAAAATTTCGAGAAGATTAACCATTATTTGGTTTTTGTAAAGACCCCCAAAATACAGAGGAAGTGGGAGAACCTATTTAGTTAAGTAAATACCTTTTTTAAACATAAAAAAAAAATCAATGTAGCTAACTACAGTAGGCCACTTTGTAGGCTAACTCAACTGAGCTTCTAGCTAGCCAATTTTAGACACTGTTTAGCTAAGTTAATTAAATATCAGCTAGCTAACTTCCTATTAGCTAGCTATCTTGGGGTAATCATTGTAAATTAAAGTCAGTCTCTAAATGCATTTGTAGATAACAGCCATGGAAGAGGGTGAAATTGCAGCTCCAGCTGTCAGTAAAGAGAGAGTGTAGACTCCTGGATAGGGCAGGTAACTTTGTGTGAGGACATTGTGAAAAGATTCTCCAGTTCCTGTCCATAAAGGGTTCAACTTTGAGGACAGAGAGATAATAGCAACAAAATATTCAGTGCTGTCAAATTGAGGATATCAAAGCCAGTTTCTTTATGTTGTTTTCTACCCTCAGATATGGAAAGCCTGTTTGCAGATGAAGAGAAATATCCCAAGATACTACGGCTATATCGTATATACCGTGGGTTATATGTGTAGGCCTACCTACAGTATGTTAGTAAATGTTGTACACAAAAATACAGTTTACATTTACATTTAAGTCATTTAGCAGACGCTGTTAAACATCACACACAATGTATAAACCAATTACAATTGGAGCAGGCCAACCCTGCTGGAGGTCTGCTGGCCCAGCAATAACACACCCGATTCAACTAATCAAATCTAATGAGTTGATAATCAAGTGTACGGATTGCTGGGCTGGTAGAAGAAGATCTGGGATCAGCGGAAAAAGTTGGCCACCGCTGCAATGGAGTTTTTTTTGGTTCACCTGAAATGGATGCTTTAGTAATCAGCCTACCTGTTACTACTCAATTTACAAGTAAGCCATGTAAATACGAATTTGTTCTTAACTGACTTGCCTAGGTTAAATAACAAATTGAAAGGTTTGCTGATCCCCCCCCCCCAAAAAAACCGAATTGTTGCCTAGCTACTTAATGTCCCTCATGCTAGCCTTTACAGCCACATATCACAAGAGAAACGTCCAAATTCATATTATCGATATGGCCAGCATTGTAGACCATTTCTCCCCTCTTGATGCAGATTTAACTCATCTCGAAATACTGTGAAAACCAGCGTGCTGCAAACGCTAACAAAAAATGTTTTATCCTCACGCACTGCAGCTCCAACTGTACCAATCTGCTGAGCAGGATTAGAGCTCCGCCCCAAGCAGGGCATTTGATTGGGTTGACGTTTGCGAGGCGTCACTGATTTCTGCCGCGTTCAAAACAAAACTCATGACGTCAATGATTTTCAGGTCGGAAAGTGGGAGCTCTAGAAAGTGGCCGGAGTTGTAATTCTAAATTGGATGACCGTTAAAACGATTTTACCCAGTAGGAGCTCGTGGTTTTGAACGCTCGGAAGTCGGATATTTCCGAGTTCCCAGTTGTTTTCAACGCGGCACTACACCGGGTTCCGATCCTCTTCAGCTGATTTCTACCATGGGATTTCCCCAGGCTTCCGGTTATAGGAAAGCCTGGTTTACGACAAGGATCACCCATCTAATGTGCAATTGCGTTGTTTCCTGCCATTAGTTCAGCTAGCGCATCCCCTTATCTAAAAAATCAACTGTTGTCAAACTGGCAGTGCTATTATGAGTCCTTGGGACGTCCTACCCTAATGCCACGTTCAAACACTGGGAACTCGGAAATCAATTCAAAGGGCTTTATTGGCATAAAACACATATTGTAATGACCTAGCTAGATTATAAATTAACACATCCAGAAAGAAGATTGCGTTAATACATTTCTGGTTTATTAACCTAACTCAACACGGGCTATTGTCTGGCCTTAGCCCACGCCAAATAAACAAAGGAAAACAGTGACCCATCACTTGTTAAGACCAGATGTAAAGAGAGAGAACAATGGCTAAGCATGGTCTTAAATTTGTGGTGCTCCCCCCGCCTCTCCCCCAACCACAAGGATGTCCGCCACCGGAACACTCCAGGCATTCCCGTAGTTGGCAGATAGCATGTTGACTGGCATGTCGGAACCCGCAAACACTGGGTCTTGGAAAGTACAACAAAACAAACGAACAGCATAACTCATAATGTCTGTGCGGGTGGCTACAATATGTTTACATTGCCAAAGCAAGTGAAAAAGATAATAAACAAAAGTGAAATAAACAATACAAATATAACAGTAAATATTACACTCACAAAAGCTCCAAAAGAATAAAGACATTTCAAGTGGCATATTATGTAGTGTTGTAATGATGTGCAAATAGTTAAAGTACAAAAGGGAAAATAAATAAACAAATATAGGTTGTATTTACAGTGGTGTTTGTTCTTCACTGGTTGCCCTTTTCTTATGGCAACGGGTCACAAATCTTGAAGGTGAACGGTAAACATTACACTCACAAAAGTGAGAAAAAAAAATATATTTTTTGGAAATCTCCGACTTCAGTGCTTTCAAGACAACTGGGAGCTCGGAAAGAATACTAGCCCCGACTGGAATTTCAGCCTGTTCAGGTAGGATGGAGTTTTTGGCCCACAGCATGACATCACAATCTGATCTGATTATTCTGACCAATGACCAGTCATCTTTTATTTGCATATGTATCTTCCTACTTTGAAGGGGTATGCTCTAGAGCAGGGGTGTCAAACTCATTCCATGGAGAGCCTACTCGTGTGTCTGGTTTGTGCTTTCAGTTAAGACCTAGACAACCAGGTGAGGGGAGATCCTTACTAATTAGTGAATTTAATCAATCCAGTACAAAGGAGATACGAAAACCCGCAGACACTCGGGCCATCTGTGGAATGAGTCTGACGTGCTCTAGAGTAGAGACAATCCTATCGTTCAATCAGGACTGTGTATGTAAATATGTTTACATTTGTATCAACACGCCGCCACACAATCAGACTGAGCATTTCGATGGTAAAAGGAGGCTCAGGGAAATCAATGATTTATAAAAAATACATGGAGTTATTTTCACGAATTTAACACGCTGATTTATTAGACATACAGTGATTTAAAAAAAAAACATGTAAAAGACTGCATGGGGGCTTTCAAGCACACCCCAAAGATACCCCAAATATCTACTATTTAGAGCACAAGTACAGGTATTCCCACATAGCCACACACACACACACACACACACACACACACACACACACACACACACACACACACACACACACACACACACACACACACACACACACACACACACACACACACACACACACACACACACACACACACATCCATTCCCACGCCTTTGCCTTCGATCACTCTCAAACACTGTAATACATTGTTTACTATAATCTTCTCCACTCCACCATTATTTGAGCATTAGCTCTCCGAATCGTTATCATGAATGGCACCCTATCCCCCATGTAATGCACTATATAGGGAATAGGGTGCCATTCAGGACGCTCAGAATAGCCAGAACAGCTGCAGTAGCACATCCCCCCCCCCCAACCCTTGTATTGCATTTGATGTGAGCAATGTTCATGTCCTTGCTATCAGTCAGAGTGAGAGACTTCTACCCCAGCATTCAGACTGAATAACATCACTTTCCTTTTATTTCATACTTCACACTGTGTGTGAGTGAGTGCGACGTGCGTGTGCTCGGGGCTCTCTCTGTCAGCTCCAGCTGACTAATTAATAACCGGCTAGATGGGTTTGGTTTCCCAGCCGCTGTCTGTGTGTGTGTGTGTGTGTGCGTGCCAAGCACAAAGCATCAAGCTGGTTATTTTTCCAGTCAGTGGATATGGAGCCCAGAGTGATCTACTGGCAGGGAAGGGGAAGAGAGTGTGTGAGTCCCAGATGCCACCATATTCCCTAAATAGTGCACTACTTTTGACCGGTCGCCATTTGAGACACAGCAGGGTCTGGTTCTGTCCTGTCATGGCACAAACCCGGGGAAAGTTGACTGTTGGACACATAACATTGTTATTAACATCTGGGTCTGACTGGAGGTTACTTGGTGGATGAAGAAAAACTTTGATTGTTCTCAAATAAAAAGAGACTGTGTACAACGACATATACTTTTGTTCCATTCAAATGTCATATCTTATCCATATGCTGTTACATCCTAATTGGCCAAGAAAAACATATTCAATACTAATAACTAACTTACAGGTAAAGGTCAGAAATCATTAGGCTGTTGAATGTACATACAGTTGAAGTCGGAAGTTTACATACACCTTAGCCAAATACATTTAAACTCAGTTTTTCACAATTCCTGACCATTCCTGACATGCTTCACGGTGGGGATGGTGTTCTTCGGCTTGCAAGCCTCCCCCTTTTTCCTCCAAACATAACGATGGTCATTATGGCCAAACAGTTCTATTTTTGTTTCATCAGACCAGAGGACATTTCTCCAAAAAGTACGATCGTTGTCCCCATGTCCAGTTGCAAACCGTAGTCTGGCTTTTTTATGGCGGTTTTGGAGCAGTGGCTTCTTCCTTGCTGAGCGGCCTTTCAGGTTATGTCGATATAGGACTCATTTTACTGTGGATATAGATACTTTTGTACCTGTTTCCTCCAGCATCTTCACAAGGTCTTTTGCTGTTGTTCTGGGATTGATTTGCACTTCTCGAACCAAAGTACGTTCATCTCTAGGAGACAGAACGCGTCTCCTTCCTGAGCGGTATGACGGCTGCATGGTCCCATGGTGTTTATACTTGTGTACTTTTGTTTGTACTGATGAACGTGGTACCTTCAGGTGCTTGGAAATTGCTCCCAAGGATGAACCAGACTTGTGGAGGTCTACCATTTTTTTCTGGGTTCTTGGCTGATTTCTTTTGATTTTCCCATGATGTCAAGCAAAGAGGCACTGAGTTTGAAGGTAGGCCTTGAAATACATCCACAGGTACCCCTCCAATTTACTCAAATTGTGTCAATTAGCCTATCAGAAGCTTCTAAAGCCATGATTTTCTGGAATTTTCCAAGCTGTTTAAAGGCACAGTCAATTTAGTGTATGTAAACGTCTGACCCACTGGAATAGTGATACAGTGAATTATAAGTGAAATAATCTGTCTGTAAACAATTGTTGGAAGAATTACTTGTGTCATGCACAAAGTAGATTTCCTAACCGACTTGCCAAAACGAGACATTTGTGGAGTGGTTGAAAAACGAGTTTTAATGACTACAACCTAAGTGTATGTAAACTTCCGACTTCAACTGTATACTTTATATATTATTATTATTATATATTCTAGCCATAACAATAACATTTATACCGTACGTGTCTTAAATGTGGTATATTGCGACCTCCAGCGGATGAATGCGGGATTACAAGGTGTAATCTACCCATTACGCACCTATCTATGTCTCCAAAATCTCAATGTGCGCCGCGCTGCGCTCGACTAGTGCTGCATCCCTTCTTCGGACACGACTTTTCCCAATCCCCTGCAGTACTATGCATAATCAACTTCAGATGTGTGTACACATTTTTAAAGACATATATGTGTCCAGAAATGAAAACTAACGCATGCATTATTCCAATTTGGATATCCACCCATCCTTAAATTACCTCACCTCTCCGAATTAACAACTAGACAACAACTACATATATTTAACATTAGTAGAGGAAGATACTAATCGTCTTTATCTTTGTTGAAGTCATCATTATACAAATTGGATGCAAAAGCCGACCACCTACATTTAAAATGAGTACAGGTACATTCTTAGGTATAGGACACAAAAGACTTGGCTGATATTTTACTAGAGTTCAATAGAATGTGAACGAGGAGGGGGGAGAGAGAGAGCGAGTGGTTTGAGCGGACCTTTGGGGAAACATTCCGTCCGTGGGGGGATTGGAACACAATCACTACAGAACTCATCACGCTATGATACAACGGCGCATTCCCGAAAAGACCATTCACAGCATGGCACTCACTGAAAGAGAGACTTTCGCCAAAGGGCAAATGTTGCTGTTACCTGTATCCCCAAATCCCATGGATTTTTAACTGAACAAGAAAAAACATCCAACGAACATCAAGTTAAGCATCTTAAGAAGAATATAAAAAATAGGATAGCAGAGGTAAGTAGTTAAATGTAAGTATGTGGGGGCACCTTTGAACTGCTCTTTCGAAATCACCTGAAGAGCGAGCGGAGTGCCATTTATGCCTGTTTATTGTCAGACCTATCGTTACGAAAGAGAAGTTACGGGGAATTGGTAATTACTCGAACTTACTCAGTCGGAACTGCCACGCGCATCATCATGGGGGTGTAATTATATTGTTCATTATTTTTCTTCCTCGCTCTCAAGAACTGTTCCTTCCCCAATCTTCATGCCCGGAAACTTAAAGTCGCGTTGGCGACAGCGTTTCCGGACACTAGGCTACCTCTTGGCTATTTTCAGTAATTTATGCACACTTTGTGTCTAACTTCTATCTATTCCAGGCCACTATAATCATCTATGAGTCATGTACAATAAGTGTTGGTTGTTTTTTGCTATTATTGTTCTCACATTACGAAAATAGCTGTCTGATGGCACACACAGGTATGGAGCTTCAAACCTGTATCCTTGTCTATTTGATAATAAACTATATATACAAAAGTATGTGTACACCCCTTCAAATGAGGGGATTTGGCTATTTCAGCCACACCGTTGCTGACAGGTGTATAAAATCGAGCACATAGCCATGCAATCTCCATAGACAAACATTGTCAGTAGAATGGCCTTACTGAAGAGCTCAGTGACTTTCAACATGTCACCGTCAAAGGATGCCACTTTTCCAACAAGTCAGTTCATCAAATTTCTGCCCTGCTAGAGCTGCCCCGGTCAACTGTAAGTGCTGTTATTGTGAAATGGAAACGTCTAGGAACAACAATGGCTCAGCCGCAAAGTGGTCGTCCACACCAGCTCACAGAACGGGACCGCCAAGTGCTGAAGTGCGTAGCGTGTAAAAATTGTCTGTCCTCAGTTGCAACACTCACTACTGAGTTCCAAACTGCCTCTGAAAGCAACGTCAGCACAATAACTGTTGGTTGGGAGCTTCATGAAACGGGTTTCCATGGTTGAGCAGCTGCTCACAAGCCTAGGATCACCATGCGGAGTGGTGTAAAGCTCACCACCATTGGACTCTGGAGCAGTGGAAACTCGTTATCTGGAGTGATGAATCATGCTTCACCATCTGGCAGTCTGACGGACAAATCTGATGCCAGGAAAACGCTACCTGCCCGAATGCATAGCGCCAACTGTAAAGTTTTGGTGGTGGAGGAATAATGGTCTGGGGTTGTTTTTCATGGTTTAGGCTCCTTAGTTCCAGTGAAGGGAAATCTTAACGCTACAGCTTACAATGACATTCTAGATGATTCTGTTCTCCCAACTTTGTGGCAACAGTTTGGGGAAGGCCCTTTCCTGTTTCAGCATGACAACACCCCCGTGCACAAAGCAAGGTCCATACAGAAATGGTTTGTCGGGATCGATGTGGAAGAACTTGACAGGTCTGCACAGAGCCCTGACCTCAACCCATTCGAACACCTTTGGGAGGAATTGGAACGCCGACTGCGAGCCAGGCCTAACTGCCCCAACATCCATGTCCAAACTCACTAATGGTCGTGGCTTGATGGAAGCAAGTCCCCGCAGCAATGTTCCAACATCTAGTGGAAAGCCTCCCAGAAGAGTGGAGGCTGTTGTAGCAGCAAAGGGGGAACCAACTCCATATTAATGACCATGTGTTTGGAATGAGATGTTTGACAAGCAGGTGTCCACATACTTTTGGTAATGTAGTGTACATGTAGAAGTATAAGGAAATGGCCAAATTTAAGCAATCTGTTCTGGATTGGTAACCAAATTAAACAGGACTGTTTTCCTGTGGTATCACTCATCAAAATAGTGTGTGTTACATTGAAAACAAACAACCAACAGTGATATTTTGGACGTCCGCTGTTCAGGGACAGTCAGCAGGTCTGGCTATTGTCTGTGTCCTTATTGACACATTAAAGTGCACAACATTGTCTAGGGAATAACTAGCTTCTTAATAGTAGTATTTGCATACACTTATGTTGCTTTCAATTGTATTTGGTTTGGAATTTGAGACAAAACATAAAAAGGATCGTATTATTGAACAGACTTTCCAAACGTGGGTCCTCTGCTTACCTCATGTCAAAATAAGTCCCCCACGAGTTATTCCTTCTTTTTCTTTGTCTACATATGGTGCACGTGCAGGACTGATTTTGTGACACGAGTTAAACCTAGAGGAAGTTGAAACAGTAAGTTGAAATGGAATTGTATTTAACCTCTGGCTTCCTGTGGACTGATTTTGTGCAACCCAGTACAATTGAAAGCAACATTAGTATATGTAAATACACCCGCGTTGCTAAGAAATAGCTAGGGAATAGCGTGCCCATCCCAAATGCCTTTACTTTTGACCAGATTCTATAGGGCTGGCGCTATATAGGAGCCATTCCATTCAGACTGGCTATTGTCTCTGTTCACCGGGTACCTCAGATTGTGATTTCACACGATTGGATTGTTATATAAGTTTAGCAGAGTGCCATCCTCCTCTCATCCATCCTGCCTGTCTGCGTAGGAGGGCCTCTACTGTTCCACCTCTCCTTTCTATCGTTGCTGTAAAAATCCATGTACATTTGATGTGCTTGAAAAGCTTTTACTCTGCTCTGCATCATGGTGTGAAACATCACACTGACCAAAAAAAAAGTCATTTTGAAATCAAGTTAATACACTATAATTGATCGATATTGAGCATCTGTCACAACATATTTTTGTCATATGGAGAATGAATGTGCTGGTTGATGTTATGTTAATATATGGAGAGGCTTGTCAACCCCTAGAGTCCCAGTGTGTGTGTGTGTTTGTGTGTGTGTGTGTGTGTACTGGGGGAGGATGGGGCTTCATCCCAGCCTGTTTTGAGGGGGTGGAGTGTGAGTGTGATAGCAGTGTGAAAAGGCATAATGCGGATCTCTCTCTCTCTCTCTCTCTCTCTCTCTCTCTCTCTCTCTCTCTCTCTCTCTCTCTCTCTCTCTCTCTCTCTCTCTCTCGCTGCTCGCTCGCTCGCTCGCTCGCTCGCTACACACGCACGCACGCACGCACGCACGCACGCACGCACGCACGCACGCACGCACGCACACACACACACACACACACACACACACACACACACACACACACACACACACACACACACACACACACACACACACACACACACACACTAATGTGCAGTCTGCTGTTCTACAAGTGGTGCCTCAATGAACACTCTAGTGTACTGTACTCTGCTGTACTCTGACTAACACACAGTATGGCAACCCCACAGTCACCTACTGCTGACATCATCATAGCCATGGCTGATGTCACACCTACCACTGTAGTTGGAGAGCCAATGACTGACTTTTAAAAAAAAGTCCCAGTGCAGATTTTCCACATTGAGGTTAAAATATTATATATATATAAAAATTATGATAATTCCCTTTTAGTGTAAGAGCTGTTTGAAAAGATCACCTGAAATGTCTGCCTGTTTTGGTGGTGTGGAGTTTTGGCCTGCCTTGTGACATCACCAGTCAGTAAAGTAGTTAGTAGACCAATAAGGAAGGGAGTTCTAAAACACTCTGCTAATAACAGCTAGTTTTCAGTTTTCCCCTCACCACTCAGACCACTCCCAGACAGTCATAGCAAAATTCTTGCGTGAGAAATGTCTCTGCTGAGAAGCTATTTTTGTTTATTTTTTTACCATTTTAATTGGAAACAATCACAGTAAGGTCCTTAATTGTGTCCCAGAAATGATTTGATCTTGAGCTAAAAACGGCTACATTGGACTTTTTTTAACCTTTCTTTAACCAAGAAGTCCCATTATCGAGGGAGACCAGGCCAAGAAGTGCAGCTCAATAAAAAACACAAGATCATTCAACAGGGTGAATGAAGGAGGTTACAAAATGTTCATACATTCTCACTTTCTAGTGCTTTTCCTATCTCTATTCCTCTGTACATTTATTTTTTTTTAAATCATTACTATTTCTGCGAGGACTGAAACTTTCCTAATATGTCCTGAAAAGCAATTTTGAAAAATTATTTGTTTCAGATAAATATAATATTCACTCTCACTCCACATCAAGTCAAAATCATGTGACATTATCCTACAGTCCATCATTTTGTATTTATTGTTGTTGTTCCAAGTGCTTTAAAGCCCATCCCTGTCCATCCAGTATTATTAATTGACTAAGTCATAAGATAGAGGTCTGAACATCCATTAACTGTGAGTTTGGAGATATTTCCACCCATCACTTAGTGACGCATCACTTTATCTCAAGAGGTCTGTTGGCTATTTTCTCCCTCTCTTAACACAAGCGTCAGCCAGGCAGCCTGGTCCGTTCTGAGCGCTAAGTAAGAGGGTGAGGGGGGTTTGTAATGACTGCATATGGGGCTGTCGTCACTGATCCAGGACCTGTTTATAACTACAAGTGCCTCAGCCCTGTCCTTAGCCCTTGGATGGAGAAAAAGCTAACCTGATCATAGATCAGTGCACAGGGAAAATGTATCGTCTACACGCCATAATCTGTTATGAGCTTCTCTTGATCAAAAACATTGACACACCTACTCACTCAATTACTCTCACTCGCTCGCTCACTCGTTCACTTAAACACAGATAAAGATAATAGATGTTAGCCAGCTATCAATGAAGATTTAAAACTGTTGATCTGATGAGATAAGCTGAGATGGAGTTGGGTACTTATCATCACAATGCCTGGTTGGTCTGAATCACTGTCCTAGCCGTTGGCCATTTCAGGTCTAAAATTATGAATATTCACAGTTATGCTAGCAGGTCTTCTCTCCTTGCTACTTCTCCCACAGCCTAAGGGATGGTCTGACTCACTCTGCTACTGCTGCCTGCCTCCCTATCGCTCTCTCTCTCTCTCTAAATTACAGAAAAGTCCATGTTAGAAGAAATGGCAAACAAGACAAATAAATTAACTGATCTTCGTAGAGGTATTGCACATGAGCGCCCCCCCACCTCTCCCCCCTCTCGCTCTCTCTTTCTTTCTCACCTGTCACTCTTCCCTTAAACTCCCCAACAACAGCTCTATATTTCAGGCACTCAAAACAGACACCTGTCTGACGGACCCCTTTTCCCCCCTACTCTCCTCACATACACACACAGCGGAGTCAAGCATATGGCTTTGACTTAATTGGCTAGAAAGTGATGACATCCAATGACACCCGATCTAAAGATGGGCAATTCCACGGTAACGGAATTGCGCTGAGACTCAGATTTGTCACTTTAAATATATGTCAAACAAAGAACATTTGACAAAAACACATTTACTGGAAGAATGTTTGTAAAATTTCCCTCTGCTTTTTGAGTCCACCTTTTCCAAAAACTATCTGCTCCGAATGAAGATTCAACAATTTCTGCAGATAGAATGATCTGACGTGACACCTTGACTTGAGCATTGAGCCTTTTGTTATTTAACGACACTAAGTGAAGGGGATTTACATCCATTCATGGAATTGCGGTAACAGAATTTCATCATGGCTCACTGATCTGTACTACACAGAAACACATATTTATGGATATGAATGTTATTCTCTTCTGTATCCTAAATATGTACACAAAAGTATAAATATGCAATATCCTCCTTTGCATATTTGAGTATTATTCTACACACGGGCTATTATTTTAATTAGCTTTGCCCCCAAACAAGACCAAATTTGGTTGGTCCAAAACTGAACCAATCATAGATGTCTATGTTTCACAAGTTTGGACAAAGTACAGCTCAGTAGAGTACAGCACAGAACAGTAGAGTTCAGTAAAGTACAGTAGAGCATAGTACAGCAGAGTACAGTACATTAGTGTCCTCAACTCTGGTGTGCTCAACTGTGTACTGAACTCTACTGTACAGAACTATACTCTACTTTTCTTTCCTGTACTGAACTGTGCTGTACTGAACTATACTCTGCTTTTCTTAACAGTGCTGTACTGTACTGTGCTGTTCAAATGTGTAAAGCCATCTGTAGTTTGTGACTACAATGATTTTCCATTGTAGCCCATTCGATTGCAAAAATGTGTTTGATTTTTAAAATTTTAATCACTTAATAATTCATAAACAAAATTGATATCAGTAAAAACACGAACTAATTGATAGGTCTACCTTTACTTTCATTATCGTCTCTCATGAGGGAGAGAAATTAGAAAAGATCTTAAAGTTATGTGGGATTTTGGCAATGGAATTTCAAGGTACCACACAATGTATCTTAAACTTACAGAAGGCAGAGCATTTCTCCAAAACGAAATCATAAGTGTTGATATTAGTTGGCAGGGATCTTCAACATTATCTGGTTTTGATGTATTTCTAATACGTTTTAAGACTTTTTTTGTAAGATGCCTTTTCCATCCGTTTGACCAGAAATCAAAGCATTTGCTTTATTTTATTTTTATTTTTTTGGAAAGTGGTTGAAAAATGTATATGCCTTCATTTCTCAAATATAGACTCTTGCTTTCATTTGAGTCCCAATTTGATATGCTCTTATAAACCACATTGGTGCTCACGGGACCATTTACATGAAAATGACCAGATATCATGTAGTATGTCCCTATTCTGACGAGCAGTTTCACTTTGCCCTCTCCGTAGTCAACGGACGACTTCGCCATTATCATCCCCAGACATTAGAAAGCCTGCATTGTTATTCAGAACGTATTCTCAGTCATCATAAATTAACAGTATTCCAGAATCTACTGTTTACACTCCAAATGTCAGAGTTCCAGAATAATAAAACAAGGTACTTCTACCAGGTGCTTTCCACTCTATTCCAATACACTGTAAATAATACTCAAGTGTCTCCCTCATCTTCTCCCTAACTGCCAACCGTATTCTCCATGCCTGACATTCACTGCCAGGTTTTCTTATTCTCTCTCTCTCTTTCTTCCCTTCCTCTTCTCAGCCCCCTCATTTCCTTTCCTCTCTCTCTCTCCTCCTTCGCTGTCACTGCTGCCTGCTGCTCACTTTCTCACTGTGGTGCCGTAGACAGACATGCGTCTTTTTCACTCTATCGCTCCACTTCTTACATTCCCTTGCTTCCCTGGGGGTCTCCCCTACCAGGCATGCCGCACTTTCATCCAGGCGCTCTCTTTTCCTCCTCCCTCTTCATGCTCTGTACCCCTCGCCTCTTCTCCCTCATTAGCAAGCTAGATCTCTGCATACGGTACCAAACTGCTCTACAACATCATCCTGTCGACCTCTGTTGAAGAGTGGAAACCACTTTAAGTAGATTATATGCTTGTCATTGTTCTCTGTCAATCAACTTTTCATATAGACCAGTTGGCTACCCCCTCCGAAAATCAAAAATGTAATATGGATGCCAATGTTTTGTTCTGGCTTTGTGCACACACATTTGCTCTACTTCCCGTCTGGGGCAGCATGGTGCCCATATTGCAAGGCTGATTAGATACACAAACAGGTGTGAAACACAGACTGGTGTGCGCGAGAGTGAGAACACGACATGCAATCCATGTTCGGTTTTGATTTGGAGAGGGGGGTGTATCATGTAAAAACTGGATTTAATAGCATAGTCTTGTGACGGTGAGGCGTTCTTGTGCGCTTTTGAGTAAATTGTGTCATACCAACTTTTTAAAACTGTTATTAAACCTTCCTAGTCTGGTTTTAAATATGCCTAAAAGTGCAACATGTTCCCAGAACTGTTTGTGCTTTTGCCTACTCCATTGTCATTGTTTTTGCATTAACATTCCATTAGGAGTTGAAAGCAGAAATAGACTGGCACCCAGGCTGAACAAGTGCCCAATTAGCTGTGTAATTAGAGGGAAATACTTTTTCTTCAGTTTGTGCATTTATTTTCGACTGCCTACTTTGTGTTTGTCATGTGACTGATGCTCCACTCTTGCACGTCCTCGTTCTACTATGAGGAGCGTCCGCAAACATGTGCGTTTATATCCGCGTTGCTACCCTTTTTTCCCGCTGGTTTTATCATTTTGGTTATGTGCACCCCTGTTTGTTGAGGCAATGGTTTTGCCCACAGAATCTCAAGGTGTTTCTACCTGGTTTTGCCGCTGTTCTGTAATCTCGGAAGAGCATTTTGCTTTAATTGTAGCCTATCCACTCCTGTTTATTTGGCCTTTTCCGCCTAAATTATTATTTATCCTAACCACTGCTACCATCACAACCATTAGTTTGTGAATGAAACCACAGTTTTTGCACTGTCATTATTATTTCCCTTCCAGCCTGGACTCGTTCTTTAAATGTTATTTTTTATTTAACTAAGCAAGTCAGTTAAAGAACAAATTCTGATTTACACTTTACGGCCTGCCCCGGCCAAACCCTAACCCAGACGACGCTGGGCCAATTGTGCACTGCCCTATGGGACTCCCAATCCCTGCCGGTGTTGTAATACAGTCTGGAATCGAACAGGGGCCTGTAGTGACGCCTCTAGCACTGATATGCAGTGCCTTAGACCGCATGCCTTCGTTTTCATTATAAAATGCTAGCGGCCATGACTGAAGCCAGGCAAACAAGAGTCATAGGGGTGTGGTTTTATGTTGATGTGTCATTCAATCACAACAAACAAGTGCAGTAGTGAGTACAGCGAGGTAAAATAAACTAGCGTTTGCTTTGGGAGAGAACAACGTTTTGAAGTTGAGGACTTCTCCCCTCCTGACTGACTCACCCAATCTCAACATGGTCAGCTAATTCAGTTCTATGTGTAGGCTAAAGCGTGCGTTGACCATGTGTTTAACCAAGATGACAGCATCTTGCTAGCACAGCTTGGTGATAGCTGTTTTGTGTCATTGTTGTTTTTTAGCCAGGTGATAGCTGCAGCGGGCAATGTTATCTGGTTGTTATTTTTTCTGTCATCCGTTATTTGCAAGAGCCAGTATCTGGAATGTGTTTCATAAAACACTCGTTTTACAACGCCTTGCTACGAAAGTATCTTGCAAATTAGTTTAAACGTTTCATCAAAGACGGTACAGTATGAAGCTAAAAGTGCTTCTCCAATAGAAATCTCCGGTCACACTTGTAGGGCGAGGTCATACCGACGTGGCTCGCTAAACTCATGCATAGAACACGGTCTAACGGTCGTCTAGCGCCGAACTGCGCGTGTGCAGGCGGTCAAATCAAAGCCACTAATTCGATAAAAGTTGTTTTTGACAAAAATGAAAACGTGTCAGTTTGTCGCTTTCACAAGGTTGGAGTAATAACATGTTCAACTACTTAAGACATTGTCTCAAATTTATACTTGCCTTTAGATTTCAAGAAAATGAACAACTAAAGAATACTTTTTTTCCTCAAACCCCGGCCTGGGGTGTTTCGCAAGCCTTCCTGGAAGTATGAGGTTAAGGAACTCTGGTTTCATCACGCCATGTAAATACATATTACCGTGGAAATGATACAAACTACTGAGTGTTGAATGCCCGTGGTCTTCAATCAGCTCAAATGTCCAACAGCATAATATTCTATAATGTGAAAAAAGAAAAAAAATGTTTTGTATTCTATCAGAAGAAATACATACTTGACTTTCAGAAAAACATATTGGTCAAGCTCAGGCACTTAAATCCTAATAAATATAGGCAGGTTGTTCACACATGGACCATGGGCTATTTCACACCTGTTAGGGACATACACATAACTATCTGAAAGTGTGTTAACAATGCATGTATATATCTAGAGTTGGATTTTCTAAGACATCAAATGTCCCTTACTTTATTCCGTTAATTTATTTTCTTCAAATAATTATAAATCAATGATTATTGAGCGAAACATGTTATTTTCAGAACCTGGGCTTGCTTCATGTGCATCACATTTTTTTGTAACAGAATTTGGTCAATATTTTTGAATATGTAGTTGACACCTTCTATCTCTACAAATTACCACAAAGATATGCATAACATTTGATGTTATTGTTCAATTATGATTTTAAATTACTGACCTAACAGGGTGGAATAAAGCATAACAGGGTGGACAGCCACCCAGCCATTTTATGAACTTTGAAATATGTGAAATGGTTAAAAAAAACAATCATTACATTTATAATTAGAACAACTTTCTATTTATTTAATTTCAGTAAATATTTTGTCTTTTTAAAAACATTGTCAACATAAGTTTGTGAAACAACAAAAACAGATGATTAAAACACGTGTATTAGAACAGCATAGCTAGATGTAAAACAATTGGAATCTTTTTGAAAATCACTGTTAGTTAAAGTTGAATGACACTACTCATTTTGCTAAAAAAAATCAAATTCCACAGTTCAAGCTTAATAAAATGGTCATTCAAAAAGTTTTCAACAGCATTTATAAAATATGTCATACATAAAAAGATACATTAACCTTTAAAAAGTTTCCCACTTCTTCCCTCTCACCTCCTTGCCACTTCACTCCCTTCTGAAACCCTTTCCACATCACCCCTCTCGCCTTTTCACCACTCCACTCCATACCCCCTCCACATACTGCAAGTCCCTTTGCTCCAGTTGTAGCTCAATTGTTTCTAAAGTAGTCCTCCAAGTACACTTTTCCATTTGTACAGACCTTTTATTAAGTGCCTGTGGCGCTGGGATCAGGCATACTACCTGGTGGTCAGAGAACCAGCTGATGTCGTCGCGTGGGCTTGGCCAGAATACATTTTTTATTCCATTATGGTGCATGCACCTGGATGTTATCCTCCTCCACATCTGTTATGATTCCTGGGTATGGCTCATTGTCGTAGCACACCACTGACAGAAATGCTGAGAGTGAATGGCCTCTGGTCGCCTCGGAAGCTTCTAGAGTTTTTATTGGAGCCTCCGCAGCTTCTAGAGTTGATATTGGAGTCTCAGCAGCTTCTAGAGTGGATATTGGAGCCTCGGCAGCTTCTAGAGTTGATATTGGAGCCTTCGGCAACTTCTAGAGTTGATATTGGAGCCTCGGCAGCTTCTAGAGTTGATATTGGAGCTTCGGTAGCTTCTAGAATTGATATTGGAGCCTTTGGCAGCTTCTAAAGTTGATATTGGAGCCTCGGCAGCTTCTAGAGTTGATATTGGAGCCTTCGGCAGCTTCTAGAGTTGATATTGGAGCCTCGGCAGCTTCTAGAGTTGATATTGGAGCTTCGGTAGCTTCTAGAATTGATATTGGAGCCTTTGGCAGCTTCTAAAGTTGATATTGGAGCCTCGGCAGCTTCTAGAGTTGATATTGGAGCCTCGCCAGCTTCTAGAGTTGATATTGGAGCTTCGGCAGCTTCTAGAATTGATATTGGAGCCTTTGGCAGCTTCTAAAGTTGATATTGGAGCCTTGGCAGCTTCTAGAGTTGATATTGGAGCTTCGGCAGCTTCTAGAATTGATATTGGAGCCTCGGCAGCTTCTAGAGCTGATATTGGAGCTTCGGCAGCTTCTAGAATTGATATTGGAGCCTTTGGCTGCTTCTAAAGTTGATATTGGAGCCTCGGCAGCTTCTAGAGTTGATATTGGAGCTTCGGCAGCTTCTAGAATTGATATTGGAGATCGGCAGCTTCTAGAGTGGATATTTGAGCCTCGGCAGCTTCTAGAGTTGATATTGGAGATCGGCACCTTCTAGAGTGGATATTGGAGCCTTCGGCAGCTTCTAGAGTGGATATTGGAGCCTCGGCAGCTTCTAGAGTTGATATTGGAGATCTCCAGCTTCTAGAGTGGATATTGGAGCCTCGACAGCTTCTAGAGTGGATATTGGATCCTCGGCAGCTTCTAGAGTTGATATTGGAGATCTCCAGCTTCAAGAGTGGATATTGGGGCGTTGGCAGTTTCAAGCATTGATATTGGAGCCTCGGCAGCTTTTAGAGTGGATATTGGAGCCTCGGCAGCTTCAAGCATTGATATTGGAGCCTCAGCAGCTTCTAGAGTTAATATTGGAGCCTCGGCAGCTTCTAGAGTGAATATTGGGGCCTCTGCAGCTTCTAGAGTTGTTTATTTTAACTCAAAGCAGGGACAGGCCATGACCCCTCATCTCTTTGGCAGAGACAGGTTATGTCTCTGTACTTGATGTGACCTGGCAACACACTTATCACTTGATGCATCTTCATTGTGCCTTTCACTGCAGTTTTTGGACGATAAACACCCACGGATGTAAAGGCTTCCGTTGGTGGCGCAAACCAAAATGGCCTGAAGGTGCAAAAGAAAGAGTAGGAGATCGAGCCTTCTCCTGTGTAGATTCTTCCTTGGTTGTCAGCAAACTTTTTTTGCCTTTTCTGTTTGTTTCGCGTGACCATTTGTTTCTTCTCTGTAGTCATGCGACTCACATCATCCCTTCTTGGATTCAGCAGATGCGCGGTTTCTCTTCGTCCACACAAAGGTACAAAGATCTCCATCCAATCCAGCCCTCTTCTTTTAAAAACCTAGTGTAGTCTGGGCGAGCCTTTGCAGTCGGTATTGCTTCACTGTGTTCCCAATAGTTACTCTTGCAATCATCTGCCTCTCATTTTCTTTTATGGTGTTGCAATATTTAGTTCTAATGTTTCGACCAATGATGAGTGCAACAGAATGATTATTCTAATGGTTGGGTGACAGTCTTTCTGGCCTTTTCTTCTCTCCATTTTTTCCCCTTAACACACTTCTCTCTCTAACTGACATCTGCTATCCTCCTTTTCCCTGTTTCTCTGACATCTGTCTCTCTTTCTCAAAATACTTGAGTCTTTTCTCTGGGTCTGCATCACAGTGTGCTCAGTAACACCACTGCATTTCAGGAGCCCTGAGTGATGATGCCATTCCCTAACAAATGCATGTAACCATTTTAATATCTTATAACACACACACACACACACACACACACACACAGGAGGCTGCTGAGGGGAGGGCGGCTCACAATAATGGTTGGAATAGAGTGAATGGAATGGTATCAACCACATCGAAAACATGTTTGATGTGTTCAATACCATTGCATTTATTCAATTATAGCTATTACTATGAGCCTGTCCTCCCCAATTAAGGTGCCACCAGCCGGCTGTGATACACACATATATAGTTTCTAATTACATTACAATTTAATTATTATAATTTCATATACATTGCAATACAATGACATATCACATTTATGTAAATGTAAGTAGTCCTATTCATTGTAATGTAATTTTGAAACAAATATATCTAAATATACATGTATTAAATAAATGGTAATAAATATTGACATAAGTAATTAATTTTCTAGCTTTTCTGACTAAATGTCCACCCTGTTAGATGCATGTTCCACCCATATCCCTAATATGGAACCTAACAGGGTTCTAATTTGGAGGCTAAGTTAGCCATAGCACTGTGAATGATCAAAATCCAGCTTGCATAATTGTTAACGCTGATACTTTTGTACTTTTCTGTCAAACATATTTTGAAATTCTAATGTAGCCTGACAGGGCAGAAATGTAAGAGTGAGACATTGTTACGAGAATTATGTTCTCAATGTTCATAACCTAATTCAATTAAACTACTCGGTCTGCAACCCAAAATTTGTAAGATACTAGTTGAATGAAACAGACAAGGCCCAGCTAAAATTTTCAAAATGTTTATTCACGAGAGCGCTGCTTCGTTGTACAAAACCATTCATTTTATACTAGCTCCTTACGCACATACTTTCACACACAAACAGAAGGTATCCTACTCACATACTGTCTCCCTACCCAACCGACATAGATTATGGAGACCGTGAGAAGCACTCCGTGTCCTCCCCCAAGATTAGGGATGCCGTGAGAAATACTCCCTGCCCTCTCCCAAATCTCTCAGTGGCCCCCAACCAAGGTCGGCACCGAAATTTGCTCAGACAGTCTGTGTTTAAGATACTACATTGATCAAAAAAATAAAGGGAACACTTAAATAACACAATGTAACTCCAAGTCAATCACACTTCTATGAAATCAAACTGTCAACTTAGGAAGCAACACTGATTGACAATACATTTCACATGCTGTTGTGCAAATGGAATAGACAACAGGTGGAAATTATAGGCAATTAGCAAGACACCCCCAATAAAGGAGTGGTTCTGCAGGTGGGGACTACAGACCACTTCTCAGTTCCTATGCTTCCTGGCTGATGTTTTGGTCACTTTTGAATGCTGGCGGTGCTTTCACTCTAGTGGTAGCATGAGACGGGGTCTACAACCCACACAATTGGCTCAGGTAGGGCAGCCCATCCAGGATGGGACATCAATGCGAGCTTTTTCATTTGCCAGAGAACACCAAGATTGGCAAATTTGCCACTGGCGCCCTGTGCTCTTCACAGATGAAAGCAGGTTCACACTGAGCACATGTGACAGACGTGAGAGTCTGGAGACGCCGTGGAGAACGTTCTGCTGCCTACAGCATCCTCCAGCATGACCGGTTTGGTGGTGGGTCAGTCATGGTGTGGGGTGGCATTTCTTTGGGGGGCCGCACAGCCCTCCATGTGCTCGCCAGAGGTAGCCTGACTGCCATTAGGTACCGAGATGAGATCCTCAGACCCCTTGTGAGACCATATGCTGGTGCGGTTGGCCCTGGCTTCCTCCTAATGCAAGACAATGCTAGACCTCATGTGGCTGGAGTGTGTCAGCAGTTCCTGCAAGAGGAAGGCATTGATGCTATGGACTAACCCACCCGTTCCCCAGACCTGAATCCAATTGAGCACATCTGGGACATCATGTCTTGCTCCATTCACCAACGCCACGTTGCACCACAGACTGTCCAGGAGTTGGCGGATGCTTTAGTTCAGGTCTGGGAGGAGATCCCTCAGGAGACCATCCGCCACTTCATCAGGAGCATGCCCAGGCGTTGTAGGTAGGTCATACAGGCACGTGGAGGCCACACACACTACCGAGCCTCATTTTGACTTGTTTTAAGGCCATTACATCAAAGTTGGATCAGCCTGTAGTGTGGTTTTCCACTTTAATTTTGAGTGTGACTCCAAATCCAGACCTCCATGGGTTGATAAATCTGATTTCCATTGATAATATTTGTGCGATTTTGTTGTCAGCACATTCAACTATGTAAAGAAAAAAGTATTTAATAAGAATATTTCATTCATTCAGATCTAGGATGTGTTATTTTAGTGTTCCCTTTATTTTTTTGAGCAGTGTATAAAGACATTTTGTACAGAGATATTGTTTTACCCTAATTCTGATTAAAACTACACACATCATTAATAATCATTTTATGATCCTACTCAATTTCATACAATCATATGGTTTTGGGGTGGAATATTCTAATCATTCATTTAAACATATAAATTCCATTAACAATCCACCCTTAATGACTAAATAATACATACTGATACCTCAAATACTATATGGAAACATCAATGGTACACAAGAATAATTCAAACCAATACATGTATGTACATTCGATATTCATCAATGACTGTTATAGACCAACATCCAATCATAACGCTTCCTGTTAAGATTTTTATTACAATCTTCATTAAAAAACAGTCTTAAACATTAAAAATTGTCTCATCCAACATTGGCTCCTCATAGTTAAAAGAAACAGAGCCATCTCCTAGGCTTGGAGGCCTGTATGTGTCATCCCACTGGCCGGAGCTCGGAATCGTTCCGTATCTCACCATCTGTTGCGTCATTGACCTCTCCAGTCCTGGTAATCAAACCTCTCACACAGGGGACAAAACAACAACCACACAGAACCAAAACACTCATACAGGTGAAAGTTGCCCACAACACAGTGATTACGACATTTTTCCAATTCCCAAACATACTGTCAAAACAATTTGTTAGAGAATTATCCACCTCAGAGTTCTCTGCTAATTCATGAGCTAATGTGGTTAAACCAGCCAGGGCCTTGGTCACTGATCCGTCTGGAGCTGTGTTATCGGGGATGATATGAAAGTACAACATTCTGATCCGAATATCATACACACCCAACCCTTTTCAGCCAGTAACATATCCAATGCTATTCTATTCTGCCAACCCTTTTATCGCCTCTCTAGTATAGTTGATGAAACGCTGTTGGTTATAGTAGATATAATTGATCCAATCTACATTTTTATTGAGAGTTGACCACCAGAAGATGCTTGATTCCAATCCAGCCCATATCTGATTCCTATCTTTGAACTCATCAGGCACCCCCCTTGGAACTCCAATGCTATCAATGTAAACTCTATTGTCAAAAGATCCTGACAGCGCACTCCTTCTTTCTCTTCGACCTGGCCCTAAGTCTTTGTGTTGGATAAGGGTGAAGGGCCTGCCTAACTGCGCTAGTGCACAAATACCGGTCCAATTTGTAGGCAGGTTAGGCCACAGCTTCATACTTCCACACAACCACCAGACATCTGCTCTAGGCCTTTTTATCTTACTAAAGTTCTCGGAACTCAACCATCCAGTTGTCTTGTCGGTTGTAACATTCTCTGTCCTATTGCATGTTCTTACTTCCACCACATGCCATCCGTGTGTGATGTATCAAGCCATACGATATTAATTTCCTCCTGTAACTGTGAAAGGGGGAAGTCTGGATGTAATGAGCACATGGGGATACAGATGAGTGGAAAGGGGATGGTTGTCAACTGAGGTTTTACTGTGGCGCAGGCATAACATTCTTCTTTCGCTACTGATCTGGCTGTATACTGAATCCATCCCAACCATAGGTTGGAATCCCCATAACCAGTTTCCACCTCAATCACTTCCTTAAGATCTTTCGTCTGGACTATCCGCACCGGTCCTTGGCTCTGGACTACTCCACGGTCAGGATCTGTTTTGTCAGGGGCTCTGCTTGTACTCTGGCTGACTGTAGAACTATCACCGGCCCTAACCTCTTCTACCCGGAATGGTAATATGGTGTCAACCGAAACCTGATCCAAACCAACATACCATAACCCGAGATCCTCTTTCTTTACGTTATTAATGGTAATTCGTACCTTTATGCAATACTTCCCTCGCTCTGGATTACAGTCAAAAACCCTCACCTTCACTATACTCCATCTTCTTCCATACTGGGTATGTGGATTTATATAGTCCTCTCTCTCGCTGTGAGCTATGACCTGTTTCCATGAACTACACGGGGACCTGCACAGATATCTTCCATAAAGGCTCATAGTTCTAGACTGCCAAGGGGTCAGAGACCCCATTTGGTCTACATAGAACTCAACTGAGACATCCTTCCCTATCACTTCCTGTTTACCCAGATTAAGTGATCTTTTATGCCTCATCGTCTACACTATGGGTTAACATATACCACCTTCTGTCTTCTCGGGTGGGTCATGGTGTACTAGGAATATTGCTCCCACAATCAGACAGCTCAGACCGACCAGCAATCCTGTAAAGCCGAACCCTTTCCCGGAGAACATATCATCAGCTAGAGGCCAGCCCATACTTTCACTTCTATGAACGCACACAGGGAGGATAGGGTGGGTTAGGGAATCTTCGTTAGAGAGGTGACTCCGAACCCTATTGGTATTCGGTTCTTCTCTTAACTCTGTGATTGTTCGCCAGTGTCAGGGTGTCTTACCCTCTTGCAATGTGTGACATGAACCCAGGTAGTACTTGGTATGGCCCCTCCCACCGTGGCTGCCAAGTAAGTTGGGAACGCTTCTACCCATTTGCTATATCTATTATATATATAAACAAAACAAACATGTTTTTTATTATCCAATAGGCCACAAAGTGTGTCCTAACCTGTTGATACATGGCTCTGCCCATGTATCAATTTGCCGCACATCTAAACAATTACTTAGGTAAGCCTAGGTAAGCCTATGTGCTTGTCTGTGTAAATATTCACCTTTCTCCCCTATCTTATTTGGCAGGCACTCGTCAATGCTACTATTTCGGCCTGTTGTGCAGAATCATTTCTGGGCAATGGTTCAGTGTCTAATACCTTATTTCCTGAAACCAACTAAGCTTTCATTCCCCTTTTGTCTCCACTCAGTAACTGTTATCTACCCATTCTGTGTCATTTCTATCTTCTTTCCTCATGCTACTCCCCAACCCTCAAGGTCTCAGTAGTGCGGACAACCCATTCGGTCTGTCTGCAAACAGTCTCTCGAAGTGCTTGATATGAATACCCTGCCATTAGACACCCACAACTGTGATTAATGTGCACTGCCCCTGCAAAATAAAATTAACTCAACCGGCAGCCACTTTACTGACCTGACATTGTTCCACATAACGAAAACAGATCATAATGTTAGAATACATTAACTTTCTGTTCCAATGCACTGGTGTTACCTAAACAATCAAACCAATAATCAATAATCAAAACTATCACGAATCATAAAGGTTTTAACTACTCCGACCTGTATTCCTCTCAACCAAAAACCAACTCACCTATCCTTTCCCGCAGGCGAAAACATAACCCCTACTCAAACAGAGTTCTGCTTTAATTCTATCGTAAGAGTAAAACCAAACTTTCCAACTTTCTCTTCTCTTTTGGCGTTACCCTTATGAAATGTAAAAAAAAATGTAAAAGTACCATGTACTTCGCTAAATTTATAACATATGTCAGTCAATCCATAAGAATGAAAAACATTTCGGTGGGCACCACTCTATCGCCATTATCTCTCTGCTATTATTTAGAATTTCTTTAATTTAGGTAACTGCCCTCTCTATGATACAGTCATTTAAATACGACTCCATTCTCAATACGTTATTCCAGCAGATAAGTTAGGAAAGACAATGTATTACATCGAAATAGCCTCGCTATTATTTAGAATGAATTAGTCTTTCAATTTAACCTAAACCAGCTATTAAAATGTTCAGTTTATATCTTAAACAAACACTAACAACCGTATCTCTCCCGGCAAAACATATCAATATTTGAATTACAATCCGAATTAATTTTAGTCTATTGGTGCATAGGCTGAGATATGAACCTGATTCTCCCACATTGTTGGCAAGAATTCAACCCCTGGATCACCAACACTATTGGAATGATGAAGATGCAAATAACACTATTATTATAATTGTCTGTAGTCATAAACTCCGGCACGTACTACCGAGACAATTCCCAGAAAATAGCCCTAATTTAAAGGTCCAAGCGTCTCTCTCTCTCTCTCTCTCTCTCTCTCTCTCTCTCTCTCTCTCTCTCTGTATGTCCCCTTACCTTCTCTTTTCCTTTCCTCTCTTGGCCCTTGTCACTCCTTCTATCTCCTACTCAGCATTTAGGAACAATTACTATTATGACTTTTGTTATTAGGTCTCACACACACATCATTTTTTCCCCTGCTGATATCCTTCTTGTAACTTTCACTCACCCTTTCTCTACGCTTGCCTTCTTACCTTATTTTCTGGGATTCAGATAGCCAGGTAGTTAACCCTCGACCTGCTGCTTCCCTTGACTATCTACTTTATCATTAATTCTAACTTTTCTACATCTAGATGTCTCTCAAATTCGTACTTCTTTCTCCATTTTGGGCATTAGATTTACCTCTCATCCCTTGTTAATTCCGGGACCTTTGAGGATTTACTACCCATCGTTAGTAAAACCTTGAAGTTCCTATGCTTATTCTCAAAATCTATGTGTATGTATTTCTATGATTGATGTATGTGCTCTTTTCCCATTATTTTATTCTCAAAATCTATGTGTATGTATTTCTAATTCTGATTAAATTACTCCTATGTGTCTCACTATTGATGTGTATGTCACTACTCCCTATGTGTGGGCCCACAGTTACTATGCTTATTTTGCTATGTCTTAACCTATGTGTGCTTTTCCTTTCTTGAAAGTTTATCTATAGAGGTATCGATTGGACATTAGGTCTCACCCGTATACAACCTATAAGCTATTTTCTAGGGGTCGTAAATCCCTAGTCAGCAGCCTATTTTTCTGTTGTTCCTTGTTATTTTGACATTAATATCTCATATCTCACTCCACTATATTAGGCTTCCCTTCTTCGTTGGATAATAAGACCTAGCGCTGCTTCGTTGTACAAAACCATTCATTTTATACTAGCTCCTTACGCATATACTTTTGCACACAAACAGACTCCTTACGCACATACTTTCACACACAAACAGAAGTTATCCTACTCACATACTGTCTCCCTACCCAGATTATGGAGACCGTGAGAAGCACTCCCTCTCCTCCCCCAAGATTAGGGATGCCGGGAGAAATACTCCCTGCCCTCTCCCAAATCTCTGTGGCCCAAAACATGATTGACATTTCCTGAACGTGATGTCAGTGTGGGAAGGGGCTGTTTTTAAAAGGGTTATTACTGCAAACTAACAGGGTGGAAAGTGAAATCAGGGACACACAAAATCTCAAATACAGCATTGGAGGTTACTGAGGGGAAGACGGCTTATAATAATGGTTATAACCGAATTAACCTTATTGGTCACATACACAACGTTAGCAGATGTTATCGCGAGTGTAGCGAAATGCTTGTGCTTCTAGTTCTGACAGTGCAGCAATATCAACAAGTAATCTAACAATTCCACAACAACTACCTAATACACACAAATCTAAGTAAAGGGATGGAATAAGAATATGTACATATAAATATATGGATGAGCAATGACCGAGCGGCATAGGCAAAATGCAATAGATGGTATAAAATTCAGTATATACAGTTGAAGTTGGAAGTTTACATACACTTAGGTTGGAGTCTTAAAACTTGTTTTTCAACCACTACACAAATTTCTTGTTAACAAACTATAGTTTTGGCAAGTCGGTTAGTACATTTACTCTGTGCATGACACAAGTCATTTTTCCAACAATTGCTTACAGAGATTATTTAACTGATAATTAACTGTATCACAATTCCAGTGGGTCAGAAGTTTACATACACTAAGTTGACTGTGCCTTGGAAAATTCCAGAAATGTCACGAGTCCGACCGAGGGTGTTTCCCCTTCCCGGGCGGTTGGCGCTCGGCGGTCGTCATCACCGGCCTATTAGCTGCCACTGATTGTTTTTCCTCTCCCTCCTTGTATGTTTAGTGGTAGCACCTGTTCATGTGTAATCAGTTAATTAGTTTGTCTTTATTAGACAGCCGGCCCGCCTGGTTGTTGTGCGGGATTATTTCAGTGTAACCTTCGGCTTTGTTGTAGAGGTACGTGTTAGTGCCTGGTCGTTACTTTTTCCGTTGTACATTCTCATTCCCTGTGTTTGGGGCCGTTACTATTGTGAGCACCCTGTGGTGCGTTGGCGCTATTAAAGACGCACAGCTTTGCACTCACTGTCTCCTGCGTTTGACTCCACACACCTACGACACCTGAAGTGTTACAGAATCCCGCACCTAAATCAAATCGAATGGAGTCAGCAGGAGCAGCAGCCAACCCTCTCCCATCGATGGAGGAACGGGTTCTCCACCACACCACCGTTCTCCATCGGATCGGATCCGCGATGGATCAAGTGATGGAGAGAATGGACCGATGGGAGAGGAGTGGTCTCCTCTCTCCACCTTCGGCACCCCGACTCCGGACTCCCCATCACTCGACTCCAGCACCCTCCGTCTGACGCTACCGAGGGCTTATGATGGAGCGGCGGGTTTGCCAGGGGTTTCTGCTTCAGCTGGAGCTATACCTGGCCACCGTTAGACCCACTCCCTCAGGAGCGGAGAGGGTGAGTGTCCTCATCTCCTGCCTCACGGGTCGTGCTCTGGAGTGGGCGAACGCAGTCTGGAATGGCCCAGACTCAGCGCGGAGCACTACCCAGAGTTTTCCTGCCGCTTCCGTGCCGTGTTTGATCACCCTCTAGACGGCCGAGCGGTGGGAGAACGACTTTTTCATCTCAGGCAGGAGAGGAGGAGCGCCCAGGATTACGCGCTGGAGTTCCGGACCTTGGCAGCCGGATCTGGGTGGAACGACAGGGCCCTTATGGACCACTACAGGTGTAGTCTCCGAGAGGACGTCCGCCGGGAGTTAGCGTGTCGGGACACCACTCTGTCACTGGATCAGCTGATTGACATGTCCATTCGACTGGACAATCTGCTGGCTGCCCGCGGCGTTCAGAGAGGGTCCTGTGCGTTCCACCACCCAGCCCCTCCGCTCCCATTCCGATGGAGTTGGGAGGGGCTGCGCCGAGGGGTACCGGAGGAGGAGGCCTTCCCTGCACCAACTGTGGTCGGAGAGGACACACGTCTGATCGGTGCTGGGGGTCCGTCTGGGAGTAGAGATGGCAGGCGGAACGCTTCTCGGTCACCCCAGGTGAGTCAGCATCAGACTCACCCAGAATCCCTTGTTGGCCATATGTTTGTCTTAATCTCTTTCCTTCACTTTTTCCCTCTTCCCAGCATAGGGCGCTAGTCGATTCAGGCGCAGCTGGGAACTTTATGGATCGCGGACTCGCCCTTAAGTTAGGGGTTCCGCTGGTGCCGATAGATTCTCCTTTCCCCGTGCACTCCCTAGATAGCCGGCCATTAGGGTCAGGGATGGTCGGGAGACCACGGTCCCACTGGACATGGTGACGCAGGGGAATCATAGGGAGCGTATCAGTTTTTTTATTATTGATTCGCCTGCGTTTCCAGTGGTGCTGGGGACTCCCTGGCTGGCCCGGCACAATCCTAAAATTTCGTGGAGACAAGGGGTTCTCCAGGGGTGGTCAGAGGAGTGTTCTGGAAGGTGTTTGGGAGTTTCCATCGGTGCCACGTCGGTGGAGAGTCCAGACCAGGGTTCCACGGTGTGCATTCCCCCGAGTATGCCGATTTGGCAATCGCTTTCAGTAAAGTGAAAGCGACTAAATTACCACCTTATCGACCGGGAAGGGATTGTACGATAGATCTCCAGGTAGACGCTGCGCTTCCCAAGAGTCATGTGTACCCGCTGTCCCAGGAGGAGACGTTGGCAATGGAGACATATGTCACGGAGTCGCTGGGACAGGGGTACATTCGGCCCTCCATTTCACCCGTCTCCTCGAGTTTCTTTTTTGTGAGGAAAAAGGAGGGAGGTTTGCGTCCGTGTATCGATTATAGAGGTCTAAACGCCATCACAGTGGGGTATAGTTACCCTCTACCTCTCATCGCTACGGCGGTGGAATCGTTCCACGGAGCGCAGTTCTTCACAAAACTGGATCTCAGGAGCGCGTATAGTCTGGTGCGTATTCGGAAGGGAGACGAGTGGAAAACCGCATTTAGTACTACATCCGGCCACTATGAGTACCTCGTCATGCCGTATGGGTTAAAGAATGCTCCAGCCGTTTTCCAATCCTTTGTAGACGAGATTCTCAGGGACCTGTGCGGGCAGGGAGTGGTTGTTTATATCGATGACATTCTGATCTACTCGGCCACTCACACCGCGCATGTGTCTCTGGTGCGCAAAGTGCTTGGAAGACTGCTGGAGCATGACCTATACGTCAAGGCTGAGAAATGCGTGTTCTCTAAACGAGCCGTCTCTTTTCTGGGATATCGCATTTCCACCTCGGGGTGGTGATGGAGGGTGACCGCATTAGGGCCGTGCGTAATTGGCCGACTCCAACCACGGTAAAGGAGGTGCAGCGGTTTTTGGGTTTTGCCAACTACTACCGGAGGTTTATCCGGGGTTTTGGCCAGATAGCGGCTCCCATTACCTCACTGCTGGGGGCCCGGTGCGATTGCAGTGGTCAGCACAGGCGGACAGAGCATTCAACAAGTTGAAGGCGCTGTTCACTGATGCGCCCGTGTTGGCGCATCCGGATCCCTCTCTAGCATTCATAGTGGAGGTGGACGCGTCCGAGGCTGGGGTGGGTGCCGTGCTATCACAGCGCTCGGGTACACCACCAAAACTCCGCCCCTGCGCTTTCTTCTCAAGGAAGCTCAGCCCAGCGGAGCGTAACTATGATGTGGGGGACCGGGAGTTGCTAGCGGTGGTTAGAGCTCTGAAGGTGTGGAGACACTGGCTTGAGGGGGCTAAGCACCCTTTTCTCATCTGGACCGACCACCAGAATCTGGAGTATATTCGGGCTGCAAGGAGACTTAACCCACGTCAGGCAAGGTGGGCCATATTCTTCACCCGGTTCCGGTTTACTTTGTCTTATAGACCGGGCTCCCAGAACGTGAAGGCTGACGCACTGTCCCGCCTTTACGACACCGAGGATGGGTCCACCGAACCTACTCCCATCCTTCCCGCCTCTAAGCTGGTAGCCCCAGTGGTATGGGAGGTGGACTCGGACATCGAGCGGGCGTTACGGGCTGAACCCGCGCCTCCTCAGTGTCCAGCGGGGCGAAGGTACGTGCCGCTTGATGTTCGGGACAAGCTGATTCGGTGGGCTCACGTCCTACCCTCCTCGGGTCACCCTGGGGTGACGAGGACAGTGGGGAGCCTTCAGGGGAGGTATTGGTGGCCTACGTTGGTTAAGGACGTTAAGGGTTATGTCTCCTCTTGCTCAGTGTGCGCTCAGAGTAAGGCTCCTAGGCACCTTCCTAGAGGGAAGCTACAACCCCTCCCCGTTCCACAGCGGCCATGGTCACATCTGTCCATAGATTTCCTGACCGATCTTCCGCCGTCTCAGGGGAACACCGCGGTTCTAGTGATTGTGGATCGGTTTTCTAAGTCCTGCCGTCTCCTCCCGTTGCCCGGTATCCCTACAGCCCTGCAGACTGCGGAGGCATTATTTACCCATGTCTTTCGGCACTACGGGGTGCCGGAGGACATCGTTTCTGATCGGGGCCCCCAATTCACGTCTCGGGTATGGAGAGCGTTCATGGAACGCTTGGGGGTCTCTGTCAGCCTGACCTCCGGTTATCACCCCGAGAGTAATGGGCAGGTGGAGAGATTGAACCAGGAGGTGGGTAGGTTTCTGCGGTCGTATTGCCAGGATCGGCCAGGGGAGTGGGCACGATACATTCCCTGGGCTGAAATGGCTCAGAACTCACTACGCCACTCCTCTACTAACGTGTCCCCTTTTCAGTGTGTGTTGGGATACCAGCCGGTCCTGGCACCATGGCATCCGAGCCAGACCGAGGCTCCTGCGGTGGAGGAATGGGTACAGCGCTCCAAGGAGACCTGGAGGGCCGTCCAGGAATCTCTACGACAAGCGAGTGGACGGCAGAAGAGGAGTGCTGACCGCCACCGCAGTGAGGCCCCCCGTGTTTGTACCGGGGACAGGGTCTGGCTCTCGACCCGAAACCTACCTCTCCGCTTGCCCTGCCGGAAGCTGGGTCCGCAGTGTGTAGGGCCCTTTAAAGTCCTGAGGAGAATAAACGAGGTGTGTTATCGATTACAACTCCCTTCCTATTATCGAATTAACCCCTCGTTTCATGTGTCTCTCCTCAGGCCGGTGGTAGCTGGTCCCCTGCAGGACAGTGAGGTACCGGAGGTCCCTCCCCCCTCTGGACATCGAGGGGACCCCGGCGTACACGATCCGGGCCATTCTGGACTCAAGACGCCGGGTGAGGGGCCTGCAGTACCTCGTGGACTGGGAGGGGTACGGTCCGGAGGAGAGGTGCTGGGTACCGGTGAGGGACATCTTGGATCCATCCATGTTGAGGGATTTCCATCGCCTCCATCCGGATCGCCCTGCACCTCGTCCTCCGGGGCGACCTCGAGGCCGGTGTCGGCGCGCTGCGGGAGCCGCGCGTCAGGAGGGGGGTACTGTCACGAGTCCGACCGAGGGTGTTTCCCCTTCCCGGGCGGTTGGCGCTCGGCGGTCGTCATCACCGGCCTATTAGCTGCCACTGATTGTTTTTCCTCTCCCTCCTTGTATGTTTAGTGGTAGCACCTGTTCATGTGTAATCAGTTAATTAGTTTGTCTTTATTAGACAGCCGGCCCGCCTGGTTGTTGTGCGGGATTATTTCAGTGTAACCTTCGGCTCTGTTGTAGAGGTACGTGTTAGTGCCTGGTCGTTACTTTTTCCGTTGTACATTCTCATTCCCTGTGTTTGGGGCCGTTACTATTGTGAGCACCCTGTGGTGCGTTGGCGCTATTAAAGACGCACAGCTTTGCACTCACTGTCTCCTGCGTTTGACTCCACACACCTACGACACCTGAAGTGTTACAAGAAAGTTATGTCATGGCTTTAGAAGCTTCTGATAGGCTAATTGACATAATTGGAGTGAATTGGAGGTGTACCTGTGGATGTATTTTTTTATACAGTCCCAAAGGCCTTGAAATACATCCACATGTACACCTCGAATTGACTCAAATTATGTCAATTAGCCTATCAGAAGCTTCTAAAGCCATGACATAATTTTCTGGAATTTTCCAAGCTGTTCAAAGGCACAGTCAACTTAGTGTATGTAAACTTCTGACCCACTGGAATTGTGATACAGTGAAATAATCTGTCTGTAAACAATTGTTGGAAAAATTACTTGTCATGCACAAAGTAGATGTCCTAACCAACTTGCCAAAACTATAGTTTTTTGATAAGAAATTTGTGGAGTGGTTGAAAAACGAGTTTTAATGACTCCAACCTAAGTGTATGTAAACTTCCGACTTCAAATGTATATCTAACACATACATGACATATTAACTCAGAGCTTTAATATCCAAAATAATTCTTACCTTGTTCAGTCACTCTGTATATTGTGGTGTCAAGCTAAAGAAGCTAGCTAGCTAACTAGCTGTGTTAGCTAGCTCAGTGAAAACTCTTGCTTTTAGGCAGTTAAGGAAAATACCTTCTTCCTCTGTCACCCGCCATAGGAAAAACACATTTTAAATAAATGTTATGATTATATAATTAAATAAAATGCCATTATCCGTGAGAAAGATTTTTGGCGCTGACAGCTGTTCTTCTCTTTCATCTGATGAAAATGTTAAATTGCTGCTCTGTCAATTGGAGGCGGAGTTAGGGAACATTTAAAATTGGGATTAACAGTACCAGATAAATATATTATGGGTTTATGTGTCTCTTTTCTACATACATTTAGCTAACTTACTTTGTTTAATAAGTAGTAGGTAGCCTCAATAGTTACCACAGTTTTGGATAAAATTATCATAATTACACTTACATTTTGACACTAGAATAAATGTTTCTGACTCATATCGATGCGAAAATGTGTTTTTCAAGGGCAGTTTCCTTATTTATTTATATTTTTGTATTTAATTTATTATTATTATTTATTTAGTTATTTGACCCCTTTTTCTCCCCAATTTCGTGATATCCAAGGGTAGTTAGGCTTGTCCTATTGCTGCAACTCCCATACAGACTCGGGAGAGGCTATGGTCGAGAGCCATGCGTTCCCCAAAAACACAACCCAGCCAAGCCTCACTCGCTTTGTAATGATGCCTCAAGCATTGTGATGCAGTGCCTTAGACCGCTGCACTGCTCAGGAGGCGGTAGTTGACCTATTAAAGGAAAAAATATATATTTAGCTATTTTTTATACAGTCCCAAAATGTTTTGCATGTCAGCAGTCAAGTTTTCAAGAAATATGATTTTCAAGATGTAGGATTTTCAAGGAGCAAAGTGTCACTTGCCCCATCATCGTGATGATGTACTTTGCATCATATGATGGGCCAATTGTGTGCCACCTCACTTGAAGGCTGGCATGCAAAACATTTTTGGAATATATTAAGTGGACTAATGAAAAAAAAAAAATATATATATATATAGTTTTTTGAGTGGATTTTTCTTTTAAGACCATAATACATGTTTCCCTTTTCAAGTCTGTAAGAATACATGACAAACAACACAAATCAATTACATCCTACTCGTAGATTTAGGATATTGCATATGAGCCTCTCCATCTTTCTCTCTTCCCTTACTCCCTCTCTCCCTCTCTGGGCATTACGTGTGTGTGTGGAGGGGCGGGGGGCCGTGTTGTGTTTTATGTAAGTGGGACCTGGATGGTTTTTCTCGCGCCTTTGGCGTTGTATGTGTGTGTGTGTGTCGGCCTTGCTTTGGGTGGTATGGTTGACCCCTACACTGCCCTTCACACTCACTTGAGGTGGGAGGTTGTTTTATGTTAGTCATAGAGGACACAGGATGTGTGTCACTTGTGTTACTATATTACCATGTTAAATCAGTTTGGAAAGACCTGGGAATTGAGCCCTTCAGATTGAATGATAATATAGAGACTGAGAGTTTTCTCAATTATGACTCCGGCTGATAATGGTGTTTATTGCATTATGAGACTTATTCGTACTGGAAAATATTTTCTCTCACACAGAAAATGACGAGAAGGGTTTTGAAGTGTTAAATCTGCCGCGATGTTATTAGACAACACGAACGCGTTATCCTCCTTGTTTCTAAGTGGTTTCTCCTACGCGACTGACTCCTATAATGACTAATGTTATCATCATCAAGGCATGAAAGAAAACAATAACAACAGGCTCCTTCCTGTTCAGAACTACATCTCACCTTTCTCTAGCATGCGAGGGATGAGGATGTTGTGTTTACCAGTAGAGAGGAATTGCCAATAAAACAACGGGTATAAATACACTTGCAACAGTGGAAAGTCACGGTACTTTCTAGAAATATACCAAAGACTCTTCACCTTGTCAGTAGCTTCCATGCACTCCTGGAGGGGTTTGTTTTGTTAGTGTTTTGTGTGTGTGTGTGTGTGTGTGTGTGTGTGTGTGTGTGTGTGTGTGTGTGTGTGTGTGTGTGTGTGTGTGTGTGTGTGTGTGTGTGTGTGTGTGTGTGTGTGTGTGTGTGTGTGTGTGTGTGTGTCTATCTCCGCGTGTTGGAAGAGAGGGGTGCTGTTACTGAGCGGGAATGCCTGGTAGGATGTGTAGGCCTCGGTAACCAAGGCAACCATCTGCTGCTACGCTCGCAATGCTCTTCGGCAGCCCACACAATGTCACCACTGTGACATCCACCCTGCAGTTTTGAGAGAGAGAGGGGAAAACAATAGAGATACATAAAACCCTTCCTGTGTTCTATTTAGATGCAGGGGGACCTGGGCTCCCAGAGGAGTTTCAGTGTGTTGGACCGCCTCCTCCACACACACCCTATCTGGCTGCAGCTGTCAATCAACGCTGACTCCGCCCTCTACATCTTGCTCAGAGAACCTGTCGGGGTGAGGAGAGCCAATCCGATCATTCCATCAATTAATGAACTATCCCTCACTCTCAGGTGAACCGGATCTGTTCAATTTAGTACAGCTTTCCAATTCGAGTAGTATACAAGATACTCAGGAACTTACTGTACAGTTCACAAAGCACCCTCATAAAATCCAACTTCAGCCATGACTTACTGTTACTTACTTACTATTGACAGCACTTATCGAACATTTACAACAGTACTTGTTTAACGGTACGTCATTATGTGTAGTAAAAACGGAGGAAGGGAAGCGCTGCTAATGTACACAAAATAGTAAGGCCTTTGGAAACAGACGGTTCTCATTGGTAAAAAAAGCATAAATTGGTCATCAAAAAGAACGGAGGTCCAAGGCACTCTTAATGTAATGAATTAAAATGCCGTTATTTGTATGGCATGTTCAACGGGAACTAAATGTAACGCCATGCAGGCGAAACGCATTGTGAGTTTTAAAATCTTTGTTTCAATTGAACGTGCCATACAAATAAAGGCATTTTGATTAGGTACATAATTATTGTTCTCTTTGCCAATGTTTATGGATGGCCCCTGTAGACGTTCCTGGTGCGTAAATGCAGCTCCAGCCAGAGGAAGATGTTGTGTGTCCGAGTGACAGCTGACAGGGCAGCGTCCTCCATCAAGGAGTGTCTCATATGTGAGGAGGACTCAAGTGAGTACCATGCGCACATCAAAGTCAACACACACACTAAACCCCGGTCCTGAAGTACTTCCAACAGCACACGTTTTGATTTTAGCCCAGGACAAACGCTCCTGATTCAACTCATCAAGGGCTTGATGATTAGTTGAATCAGGTGTGCTTGTCCGGGGCTACAGTAAACATGTGTACTGTTGAGGGTACTCGAGGACTGGAGTTAAGAAACACTCCTCCTAAACTAACCATGAAACACATGAACAATGAAGAATGCTGCCAAATGTTACAAAGCTGTGATTCGTTTTTAAACTCTCTGCCCTATCACCAGCCTTCGCCCTGGAGAGCTCCGCCCTCAGCTTCCCAGACCTCTGCCGATTGGTGGCCTTCTACTGCATCAGCAGGTGATTAGCACTACCTTTGCACCCATGTACCTGTCAATAACACTGCCACTGCTTTGGTCTGTTTTGTCGACTGACTAAAAATACTCTGTAATGGCACTCCCATTACAAAACAGGGCACCCACATGTTCCAGCCCACTATGTCTTGGGAACCGCCATATCATTTGATCTGAAATAACTATGTGTGTGTGTTGTCTCCAGAGATGTGCTGCCTTTCCCTTTGGAGCTCCCAGAAGCCATTGCTCAGGCCTCTTCCCACAGAAAGCTGGAGGCCATCTCTCATATGGGATTAGGTAGGGATTCATTCAACGGATCTATAGCGTAGCATTACATTGAGACTGTGGATGAAACGTATACCTGTCCAATTCATTCAGATCTACACAAGTGTCTAGGGCTTGTTTTCTGGACTGGGTCTAAATGTCCATCACAGTAGGATATGGTCTTCAAAGCACTTCAATATCAATCTCTTTATGGCGTTAATCACTGACATATCCTCTGAACACTAAACTATGGAAACGTTCAGTACCAGAATCTGAACCAGACTGCATTGTCTTTCTACTTCTTGTTTTCCCCACATCCCAACAGAGTTCTGGTGTCCCCTGTCTGACACCCAGAATGGACCAGGGGACTGGCAGGCTCCACCCACCATAATTAAGGCCCCACCCAGCACCACCAAGGCTCCACCCATCAGTGCCACCCAGGTCAAGGCAGGTCTGTCCCAGGACCTGTGTTACCTGCTGTCCTGCGGCAGACAGGAGTCTCTCTGCTTCATCAACCCACTCTTCCTACAGGTGGAGGTAATTCCAAATCATAACCATTGGGGGGGTGAAAATGATTTCTGACCCTGAATCAGTTTACTTGCCTTTTCCAGCTCGAAGTTCAAACTCATAGACAACAAAATGGCTGTAAGTGACAAGTCAGCCATCCCATTGTTTAGGATGGTGTCATCCTGCAAAGTCTACCTTTAACTTTAACCACAGATCTAGGATCCGTTTACCCCTACCACCAATCCTAACCATAACCATTAGGAGGGTGAAAAAATATATGATCCTGAATCAGTGGTTATGTCTAACTTTGATCCCCCCCCAGCAGCAGCAGCAACAGCAACAGCAGCCAACCCAGGTGGCGTCACACAAACGCCACCGGTTCAAACGCAGTATGAGGGTCCGTGTCTCCACCGAGAGCTCCATGACTCTGTCTGGTGGTGGGGGGGCTGGGTCGTTTCCTTCCTCAGTCCCAGAAGACCCCCAGGACCAGGAGAGGCTCCAGCCCACCCCCCTCCAGCCCAGTCCCAACCCACACAGGAAGATCCATCCTGGGGCTGGCGTCCTGAGGAGGACCCCTGCACTGTCCCCGACGTCGGCAGAGGATGAGGATCTCGTGCCAATAAATGTACCGCCACCGGTAAAGGTAACTTTATGAGATATGTCTCTCTCTGTCTCTTCTCTTTCCATATTCCTCTGTCTTCCTTTATCTCTTTTCTTTCGTGTCACTCTTTTTTCTCCTTTATTGACACAAACTCACACACTCCTCACACACTCGTCACACTGACAAATTGATGCATCGAATGAAGATATGACCTTGACGCCATCTCTCCCCAGGCTCCAACAGAACAAGTGGTGGAGGTAGAGGAGGACCTTCCTGCTCCAGAGGAGCCTAGCATCGAGGTGGCGTGCCTAGCCTTGGAGGGCCGCCCGGCCCCCTCTCTGGCCGAACTGGACAGCAGCAGCTCATTCAGCAGCCTGGAGGAAGAGGAACCAGAACCAGAGGACCAGTTCTTTAAACAACCAAACCACAACCCCCAGCACCGCCCGCCCATGGTGCGCTCACGGGGGGGCCACGGAGGCCTCCACAGGATGAGTGCGGCGTTTGTGTGTTTCTTCGCTCCAGAGAAGAGGCTCGCCAGGCTGGTGGAGGAGCTGTCCAGGGATCGGAGGTTGGCAGAGCCATATATAAACATAGAGAGGGACTTTGGCCAACTTTTACATTGTCTGGACGCCATATTAGCGCCTTTGAGCATTCAAATGGTCTATTTATTTACATTAATTTACGTCACATTGTAAACGTTTCAGAAAATTCCGTGATATTGGTCGATAGGACTGCTGTGGAATTGTGTACCCTTGTGTAAATGCATCATAATGTTTTTGGTATAAACTCTCTCTCTCTCTGGAGGTCTGCGTTTGGTTCCCTGGTCCAGGAGTTCATCCAGAGACAGAGAGAGGAGCTGAAAGAGGTCCTGGCGCAGGCTGCATCCTCATCATCGTCTTTCTCATCGACGACCTCTGTGGGGGTGCTCCAGGGACTGCGGCGCTTCCTGTCCCAGGCCAATTGCTTCCTGCTGGACAGCGGAGAGCTGTCACCCCCCCTAGAGACCCTGGTGCCTGCCTGACAATGAGAAAGGTACCTTTTTCAACTTTAGCTGTCTCAAGTTCCAACCACTACTTTGGTAATCATGGGATTGAGAGCGGTACAGAGGTGTCACATAATAGATGACGAGAACACAAATGTTATTAGATGTGAGCAGCATGTCAATGAGATACTGTCCATTGGATTTACAGGATACATAATAATGCACAGTAAACCCACCATTACACAGAGGAGACAGTGGCAGAGAGATAATTCTGTCTGTGGAAACAACAGGCTAGCTGTAGATGAGACTGGGAGTAGACTGTCCACAGAGGATTTGAGTGAAACGGTATTATCACCACAATGCTAGTGCGTAGGGGTAGCTCTTCATCCAGTGGAGTTCATATTGTCACTAGGATTTTAAAAGCTTTGCTAGCCACGCCAGAGAAACCCATCTATCACATTGAGCCAGCCAAAAAGTACGTTGCTGGAGATAGGAGATATAGGGCATACGTTCATTGAGATTTCAAGGGGGGACTATGGTTGGTGTATGTGTGTGATACACTGTTGCCTGGTTGAGCAGTGAGTGTTGAGGCTTTTGGAGAGAGTGGAGCAGACTCTGCTGATTTTAGTTCACCGTTGCTACGATTTGCGCAGACACACACACACACACACACACATACATACATTGCGTTGGTGGAGGCATTTGCATTTTTTTCCTCGCTCATCGTTTATCATAAAAAGATATCACAGTCCCACGCGCACTTGAAGAGCAGCACGATTCTCAGTGGCTCGGGAGGGAGCGAGAGGGAGAGGAACAGAAAGGTAGAAAGAGAGAAAGGGAGGGAGACAGAGGAAAAGAGGAAGAGATCGAGGGAAGACGGGGGCTGGGTATTGATGTAGACCTGAGGTTAGCATTATGTGTGTTGGACAATGTCAGCCTGGTCAGGCAAGCCTGTATACCGCCACTTCCCCCAGTCCCTCAGTAATGAAGAATAATTTCCTCTGTAAAGTGGTTGGTGTGTGTAGGGGTATGTGTATATATAACTGGTACTTTGAGATGTTTGAGAAAAAAGTTTGTGCTCAGAAATAAAGTGTAACTTTATACAATGTGTTTCCTCAATCTTTAACTGCTAGTGTGTGTGTGCGTCTATGTGCACTTGCGTTTGTTTGTGTTTGTGCATACTCATGCATGCGTCTGTGTGTGCGTGCCTACCGACGTATGTGTGTGTTTTCCCCCATGCAGACTTAGCCCTGGAGAAGGCCATGTTTGGCTGTGTGCTGAAGCCTCTGAGGGTGCTGCTTGGCCAGGCCCTCCTCTCCCTCCACAGACAGGATGGCTCCACCAAGCGCCTGGCCTGCAGTCTCCTGGACTGCCAAGAGGGGGCGATGGAGCACCTTGGGGTGCTTGTGGGCGTGCCCGACACCCGTGGCGTGGAGAGGGTGAGGCAGAAGCTGGCTCTCATGCAGCGCACACACTCACCCATAGACAAGATGCTGCTGCTTCTGCAGATGTGCAAGGCGGTCCAGAAAGCCATGGGGGCCCTCCACGATGGTGGTGAGTGGGCCTTCACTTTGCTTGATTTAATTTAATATAAAGTAGCTAAAGCGAGTCATTATCTATTATAAATATAAACATTTTAATAGCACAATTGATGGAGCTGTTATTCACTGTCATAATCAATCAATCAATGAACTGTTAAAGCTGTCTTGCCATCCTATTCATGCTCCCAGGACAGGAGGTGAGCTCGACGGACTTCCTGCCGGCGCTGTCCTATGTGATAGTGATGTGTAACACACCTCAGATCCTACTGGAGGTGGAGTACATGATGGAGCTGCTGGAGCCCTCCTGGCTCACTGGGGAGGGTACGCACTACACCCCAAGTACACCCTTTATAGCCTACACCCTGTCCACCTTTAATCCACCTATATCTGTAACTACACACCTAGGGGAGATGGTACAGACTACACACTTACTCCACCCTTTTATACAATACACACCTGGTTACACTTTATTTTAACGCTTCATGATGAACCATTCATAAGGCATTGACAAAAAAGATTGCACACCATTTAAGTTTAAGGTTAGGTAAGGGTTAAGGTTAAATAGGACTCACTTTAGATTAGGGACTGTAAAAATGCTTTACTGTAATTAGTAAATGGTTTATAAATGTGGGAGTTATGATAAATAAATGTTTTTTTTCACAGACCATTAAAATAAAGTGTTGCCACACACCTTACTTCTACCCCAAAGGAGAGGGTACCACTATGGACCTCACCCACTACAACCCTTTCTCTCATACACCCCTCCACCTTTAAAATAATAACATGGGGGATAATGAAGACATATGTGGGTGAATGGATATTTAGATGGCATTCAAAGTCACTGTATTGACATTTCGCTGTGCTCCGTGCCCCCACTCCGTCTTCTAGGTGGGTACTACCTGACCAGCGTCTATGCCAGCCTGTGTCTGATCCAGAGCCCGGAGGCGGAGGGGGACCAAGTCCTCCCAGGAGGTCTGACTCGTGAGGCCCAGGATGGGCTGAGGGAGTGGGGCCGCAGACGCAGCCTGGAAGCCAAGAGCCGCCAGGAGAGACAACAGAACCAGGTAAGACACTATTTCAATCAATTTTATAAATCCCTTTTCACATCAGCAGTTGTCACAAAGAAATGTACAGTTATATTTCAAATACTTGTTTCGATATCTCACAATGGGATTGTCTCAGTGGATCACATCTCCTGGATGTCTGCCCGCTAGTCATTCTCGCCTCTCTTCCTTGCGGAAGAGACCACTACCCTCGGCACGACTAGATCCCTGTCTCCCTACTGAACTGTTCTCAGGCGAATCGCAAGGTTAATGCTGCTGGACATAGGACAATCAGCTTCCATTGATAGTGTTGAGTACTGACCATAAGGAAGGTTTTGCTTCGAGTAGAATACATTTTCTACTCCTCAGTCTCCAGTGGTAGCTAACGTTACACAGCTAGCTACGCCGCAGACATTAGCTAACCTGGCTAGCTAGTTGGAAAGCTAGCTAACCACACTAACAAAGGGCTAGCTCACTCCACAAGACTTAAACTAACCTGGTTAGCTCGCTGGAAAGCAAGCTAACCATATCAGCATCACTACCTGCAACACGGTAATATTGCTAGCTCCCTTCTCTCGTCTAGTTTAACCTTGGTTTACTTGTTTGTGTTAACTCGACCGACTGGTTAGCCTCATGGCTCTACGGTCGTGGGAGAATACCTACCCGAAGTCGAACTGCCACCATGTGGTTCCCTCCGGTTAGCACTGTGCTAGCTACAGCGTGCCTTAGTCATGAGGTAGCTGCTAGCTAGCTAACGCATTATTGCCTCTTGGCTTGGGCGGTATACCGTATATACCGTATACATGGGTATTTGGAAAAAGCCACAAGATAGTTTTTCAAAACCGTCTAAATTATTTTTTTACATTTTTTAAATATGTGAATATTTGCAGCTAATTCTAAGTTTATACTTGCAGTCAACTTGTGCAATACATTAGGAGATAATGCAGATTGCGTTCTTCATTTCATCTCTCACATTATTTCACATTATGAAGCTTACCGTAGTTCCCCAGAACAAATAAAATTGTATTTGTCACATGCGCCGAATACAACAGGTGTAGTAGACCTTACAGTGAAATGCTTACTTTACAAGCCCTTAACCAACAATGCAGTTTTAAGAAAAACGCCTAAAAAAGTTAGAATTAAAGAGCAGCAGTAAAATAACAATACTGCGGCTATATACAGGGGTTACCGGTACATACTCAATGTGCGGGGGCACCGGTTATTCAAGGTAATTGAGGTAATATGTACATGTAGGTATAGTTATTAAAGTGACTATTCATAGATAATAACAGAGCAGCAGTGTAAAAGAGGGGGAGGAGGCAATAAAAATAGTCTGGGTAGCCATTTGATTAGATGTTCAGGAGTCTTATGGCTTGGCAGTGCTATTTAGAAGCCTCTTGGACCTAGACAGCTTGCCGTGCGGTAGCAGAGAGAACAGTCTATGTCTAGGGTCTTTGACAATTTTTAGGACCGTCCTCTGACACCGTCTGGTATAAAGGTCCTGGATGGCAGGAAGCTTGGCCCCAGTGATATACTGGGCCGTACGCACTACCCTCTGTAGTACCTTGCAGTCGGAGTCCAAGCAGTTGCCATACCAGGCAGTGATGCAACCCGTCAGGATGCTCTCGGTGGTGCAGCTGTAGAACCTTTTGAGGATCTAAGGACCCACACCAAATCTTTTCAGTCTCCTGAGAGGGAGTAGGTTTTCTCGTGCAATTGTCTTGGTGTGCTTGGACCATGTTAGTTTGTTGGTGATTTGGACGCCAAGGAACTTGAAGCTTTCAACTTGCTCCACTACAGCCCCGTCAATGAGAATGGTGGCATGCTCGGTCCTCCTTTTCCTGTAGTCCACAATCATCTCCTTAGTCCTGATCGTGTTGAGGTTGTTGTCCTTGCAATACACGGCCACGTCTCTGACATTCCCCTACAGGCTGTCTCATCATTGTCGGTGATCAGGCCTACCACTGTTGTGTCATCGGCAAACTTTTTTTTAATTTTATTTTTTTACCTTTATTTAACCAGGCAAGTCAGTTAAGAACATATTCTTATTTTCAATGATGGCCTGGGAACAGTGGGTTAACTGCCGAACGACAGATTTGTACCTTGTCAGCTCGGGGGTTTGAACTCGCAACCTTCCGGTTACTAGTCCAACGCTCTAACCACCCCTGGTGTTGGAGTCGTGCCTGGCTCTGCAGTCATGAGTGAACAGAGTACAGGGGGGGACTGAGCATGCACCCATGAGGGGTCCCCGTGTTGAGGATCAGCTTGGGAAATGTGTTGTTAACCAACCCTTACCACCTGAGGGCTGCCCATCAGGAAGTCCAGGATCAAGTTGCAGAGGGAGGTGTTTAGTCCCTGGGGCCTTAGCTTAGTTGTGATGCTTTGAGGGCACTATGGTGTTAAACGCTGAGCTGTAGTCAATGAATAGCATTCTCACGTAGGTGTTCCTTTTGTCCAGGTGTGAAAGGGCAGTATGGAGTGCAATAGAGATTGCATCATCTGTGGATCTGTTGGGGCAGTGTGCAAATTGTGTGTGCCTAGGGTTTCAGTCTTTCAAAGCACTTCATGGCTAGAGACGTGAGTGCTACGGTCGGTAGTCATTTAGGCAGGTTACCTTAGTGTTCTTGGGCACAGAGACTATGGTGGTCTGCTTAAGACATGTTGATATTACAGATTCAGACAGGGAGAGATTGAAAATGTCAATGAAGACACTTGCCGGTTGTCAGGGCATGCTCGGAGTACACGTCCTGGTAATCCGTCTTGCCCTGCGGCCTTGTGAATGTTGACCTGTCTAAAGGTCTTACTCACATCGGCTGCGAAAAGCGTGATCACACAGTCGTCCGGAACAGCTGGTGCTCTCATGCATGTTTCAGTGTTACTTGCCTCGAAGCAAGCATAGAAGTAATTTAGCTCGTTTGGTAGGCTCGTGTCACTGGGCAGCTCTCGGATGTGCTTCCCTTTGTAGTCTGTTATAGTTTGCAAGCCCTGCCACGCCTGACGAGTGTCGGAGCCGGTGTAGTACGATTCAATCTTAGTCCTGTATTGAGACTCTTTGCCTGTTTGATGGTTTGTCCGAGGGCATAGAGGGATTTCTTATAAGCTTCCAGGTTAGAGTCCCGCTCCTTGAACGTGACAACTCTACCCTTTTGCTCAGTGCGGATTTTGCCTGTAATCCATGGCTTCTGGTTGGGGTATGTACGTACAGTCACTATGAGGATGACGTCATCGATGCACTTATTGATGAAGCCAGTGACTGATGTGGTGTACTCCTCAATGCCATTGGAAGAATCCCGGGAAATATATTCCAGTCTATGCTAGCAAAACAGTCCTGTAGCTTAGCATGTGCTTCATCTGACCACTTTTTTATTGACCTAGTTACTGGTGCTTCCTGCTTTAATTGTTGCTTGTAAGCAGGAATCCGGAGGATAGAATTATGGTCAGAGTTGCCAAATGGAGGGCAGGGGAGAGCATTGTACGCGTCTCTGTGTGTGTGGTAAAGGTGGTCTAGAGTTTTTCCACCTCCTGTTCCTCATTTAACATGCAGGTAGAAATTAAGTAAAACGGATTTAAGTTTCCCTGCATTAAAGTCCAGTTGAGCTGTCACTTGTTTGTTTGTAAACAGCACAACGGGAGAAAGAGGGAGCCGATGAGCCCATGGTGTTCTATATCTAGAGCGTTCTATAGATTTCACTAGGAAATGTTTGCCATCAGATATTTTATCATATATTTCTGCCAGAAGTCACAGATCTCTGGATGAGTTATCTGTACAGTTGCCATTTTTCCCCTGTGCTTCCTGTTAGCGTTTTTTCTCCTCCTTTCTTCTCACATCTGCTCCGTGTACACAAGCTGCTTCCTTCAGAAAAGCATGCATCACAACTTTCATTTGCACAATTTCACTCATTCAACTTTCGCTTGTAAGTGTCCACTCACTGAAAATCACATTTGGTAGCTACTAAGCTATGCTTGCATAACTTTATGAGTTGGATTTACTTGTCGTTGCAATTAGTGTTCGTTATCGTTGTCGCGTTTGTTGTCGCTTGTTGGCATTTAGTTATTTCGCTATTAGTTTGTGCTAATTTTATTAGCATTCTGATAATAGAGAACCAATGGGCTTTTCTTGTTTTTTTAGTGCCCCCTTGTGTCATATGCCGGTAATTCCTTCAATCCCAGGAGGATAGTGAGACTGCATGACATAAACTAGCTTATACTAGCTAGCTTATGCCTATCAAAAGCCCAGGGCTTAATATGACACCCTAGACCCACTCCAATTTGCTTACTGCCCAAATAGGTCCACAGACAATGCAATCTCAACCACACTGCGCACTGCCCTAACCCATCTGGACAAGAGGAATACATATGTGAGAATGCTGTTCATCGACTACAGCTCAGCATTTAACACCGTAGTACCCTCCAAACTCGTCATCAAGCTCGAGACCCTGGGTCTCGACCCCACCCTGTGCAACCGGGTACTGGAATCCCTGACGGGCCGCCCCCAGGTGGTGAGGGTAAGTAACAACATCTCCACCCCGCTGATCCTCAACACTGGGGCCCCACAAGGGTGCGTCCTGAGCCCTTTCCTGTACTCCCTGTTCACCCATGACTGCGTGGCCATGCACGCCTCCAACTCAATCAAGTTTGCGGACGACACTACAGTGGTAGGCTTGATTACCAAAAACGACGAGACGGCCTACAGGGAGGAGGTGAGGGCCCTCGGAGTGTGGTGTCAGGAAAATAACCTGACACTCAACGTCAACAAAACAAAGGAGATGATTGTGGACTTCAGGAAAAAAAGGAGGAGAAAAAACGCTAACAGGAAGCACAGGGGAAAAATGGCAACTGTACAGATAACTCATCCAGAGATCTGTGACTTCTGGCAGAACTACATGTCCTCCAGGACACCTACACCACCCAATGTCACAGGAAGGCATTAAGATCATCAAGGACAACAACTACCCGAGCCACTGCCTGTTCACCCCGCTATCATCCAGAAGGCGAGGTCAGTACAGGTGCATCAAAGCAGGGACCGAGAAACTAAAAAACAGCTTTATCTCAAGGCCATCAGACTGTTAAACAGCCACCACTAACATTGAGTGGCTGCTGCCAACACACTGACTCAACTCCAGCCACTTTAATAATGGGAATTGATGGAAATTGATATAAAATATATCACTAGCCATTTTAAACAATGCTACTTAATATAATGTTTACATACCCTACATTACTCATCTCATATGTATATGTATATACTGTACCCTATATCATCTACTGCATCTTTATGTAATACATGTATCCCTAGCCACTTTAAACTATGCCACTTTGTTTACATACCCTACATTAGTCATCTCATATGTATATACTGTACTCGATACCATCTACTGCATCTTGCCTATGCCGTTCTGTACCATCACTCATTCATATATCTTTATGTACATATTCTTTATCCCTTTACACGTGTGTGTATAAAGTAGTAGTTTTGGAATTGTTAGGTTAGATTACTCGTTGGTTATTACTGCATTGTCGGAACTAGAAGCACAAGCCTTTCGCTACACTCGCATTAACATCTGCTAACCATGTGCATGTGACAAATACATTTGATTTGATTTGTTGTTTTTACAAAAGGTGTCTTGTCATCAGCTATCCCTGTTCTATACAATGGCTACTGCTGCCCCACCCCAAGGCTAGCTGAGCCAAGCACTCAAACCCCCGTGTTCTTGCGTTTGCGGCTCCATGATTGCAGAAAATTATTTTCACCTTCTGTGTATCAATTTCCTCGGAAGGGAGCATGCTCAGGAAGCATTCAACAACCCCAAGTCCTGTTGTCATTGTAAATTGCTGAAATTGCTGTGGGTATCAGGAGGAGGCTAAAATGCTACACTAGCTCTACCCCCTCCCTCACCTCACAGCCACCAACCGAGGTTGAGGCTCAACCCCCCACAACCGAGGTAAGCTGGGGCGAGCCCCTCACTGTCTGACGATATCGTGTCGGGAAAGCGAGCTAGGGGATGACAACGGGGATAAATATTTTGCGTGTCCTCAACTTTGAGACTGAGATTGAGGTTGAAGACACCGTTGTTGTTCCCCTCTCAAGTCCCTAGGTCTCCCTGCCCCCAGGACGGAAGAGCCGCAGATCTCCCTCACTTGGAGTTGAGGCTCCTCAGCAGTTGCAAGTGAGCCACGGCCAGACTTGGCATCGAGTGTCCGGCTCCCTTAGGGGGCCAGGACTCCAGAAAGGACCTGTATGATGGGGAAAGACTCCCATCTTGCATGTCCCCCATTAAGCAACTGCTTCCTGCGGTCCCAGTTTGCCTCAGGGAGGCTAGGAGCTTATGGGACGAGCCCCTTAACAGCAAGATCCTGGCTAGGGACTCCCCTAACATGCGCAATATGGAGGAATCCGGATTTTGCAACACTCCCATGGTGGAGCCGTCACTGGCTGATTTACCTCCACCCCACATGGCGTGCTACTGGCACTATACTAGTACTTCCCTCTTTGTAACGACGGAGCACTTTTCTGCCTGTATTTTCCACAAACGTACAAAACCTCAACCCTATCAATCAGAGTACTCAACATGACCTCTGTATTGATGGGCTACCAGGCAAAGTTACTGGAGGAGGTGGGGAAGCAACTGGATTTGGATCCTGGGGATGAGATCTGTATGATAACAGATCTCAACCTACGCACCTCCCATATGCCATCCAAGGCTGTTGATGGGCATACGGGGAGAAAGGGGCACTTTGATTAACCTTGTCCAGCTTATCAGACAAAGAGAAAGTGGACCTCCTGTGACACCAAGACATTTTTCAATGCACAGATGTGAATAATAGACTCTCCCCTCGGGAGAGTCAGCATGTCTGCTCTCCCTCTGGTCACCCAGACCTGGGTTCAAATATCATTCATTTTCCTTCAAATACTTTAGCTGTGCTGGATTGTGATGCCTGGTGCAATGGAACCAATGGAATAGTCCCAAAAGAACAAACCCCGCCCAACTAGCACTCCAGACGGGCGCACCCTCCTCGTGCTTATTATTCCCCAAATTCTGACCACCATTCACCAGTTAACATAGTACAGTGGATAGCTGATTAGTGACGTGTAATAGACTCACTCCCTTCAAATAGCTGCTAGTTCTAACACACACACAGACACACCAGTCTCCTAGTATTTGAAGCGTCCACAAATGATGACCACCATTCACCATATGAAATGGTAATAAAATACTGTGGTTAGCTATTCAGTCACTTGGGATGCTCACTCTATTCAAATAGCTATAACACACACGCACACCCGCCAACAGATTTGCAGTACTGGCACTGAGGGAGATCAGTGAGCTAGCTAAGTGCTATGAAGAAGTGGGCGGTCAGATAACATGAAATTTACTGAGCAGCAGCAACCCACTGAAGGGAGCAAACACAATATGCACACGGACAGCGAGGAGCTCAGTGACTCTGTAAGTTGCTGCTTTTTAATGTTGTTTAATGACGTGGTTATGATAGTGGGTAATAGGAAACTTTTTTGCTGGGGCTGTATCGTGTGTGTGTGTGTGTGTGTGTGTGTGTGTGTGTGTGTGTGTGTGTGTGTGTGTGTGTGTGTGTGTGTGTGTGTGTGTGTGTGTGTGTGTGTGTGTGTGTGTGTGTGTGTGTGTGTGTGTGCTATATGGCGCTGGTACTGTAGGTGGTTCTCCAATTATGTAATACATTTGAACAGTACTGAACATTCAGACAGTGTTATGTGTATTATGGTATTTTTGTCAAGATGACTGTATGACTTAATGGAGCTGGTTAAATGTAAGTTTACAGTGTGTGCGTTTTAAAGTGGGTGTGTTTTAACGTAAAGATATAAAAGTAGAGAATTTGTGTGTATTATGTACTGTGTTGAGTATTGAATTTGTTAACTTGGTTCAAATGAATGGAAAATGATCTGTTATTTTGAACCTCTCTGAGCTTTGTGTGGTCTCGGAGGGCTGTGTTATAAAGGCTGCATATGTGAGTTAATAAGATGATACATCTTGTAACTTATTTTGTGTGTGTGCTTGTTTTTGTGTGTGTGTGGGGGGTGCTCGTATGTATGTGTGTGTCTGCTTCTACGTGTGTGTGTTTCTGCCTGTGTGTGTTTCTCTGTGTGTGTGTGTGCAGAGGTGCGTTCGGGTACTGTTCCAGGACGGCGAGCGCAGTGCTGTGCGGACGCTGCAGTGGAGAGCCGGCGAGAGCAGCGAGGCCCTGGCCCAGCTCTGTGCCTCCACCTTCGCCGTCTCCGAGCCCCAGGACTACACCCTCTACTGGAGGTCCGGGGGGGAGATGAGGACCCTTCCCACCCAGGCACAGCCTAAGGACCTGGCCAGCCACAGCGAGGGAGGCCCCTCTCTCTCCTACCTCCGCACGGACCACGACTTCAGCAAGATGCGGCGTCTGACCAGAGGGGGAGCTGTGGACCTGGGGGAGTCTATGTGTGAGGAGTGATTGAGGGAAGGAGAGAGGAAGAGGAAGAGAGGGAAGGGTACTTCTCGGATCTCAGCGTTTTTCGATTGATTGATTAAAAAAGCTGTGTTGTGTCTTGGACGTGTTGTCATAACTACAGCCCACACTAAAGACTAAGGGGCTAGTCTCAAATGGCACCCTATTCCATAGTGGAGGTTTAAAGGTAGCGCACTGCACTACATGTTTGTTGAAAGTAGTGCACTATATGGGGAATATGGTGTCACTTGATACAGCCTTAGATAAAGGGGAGGTTGGTAGTCTATTATTCACATCACTTCTGTGTATCAGTCTGCTGCTCGCTGGTTGGAACCATAGAATTAGAATGAATTCTATGTCTATGTTCAGAACCCTGTTATCGAGGGTTGGGGTGGGGGGCTAAACCACTAGCTACCAGTATGTCCTTTGGGAGTATTGCTACTGTACAAGCAACATAAATATTTTTTACAAGACCAAACCTCAATACCAAAGTTAAGAGAGTAAAGTCATACACATAGGAATGTGTGAAGCTTAAAGGATAATCTTTACTTTAACGTAAGATGGACGTGGTTCTTCTGACTTATTTACAGTGTTACGGATATAGGAGTAAATAAGAGCCAATACAAGCAAACGCCATGAAGCCATTTTGTGATTCTGGGTCTGAGGTACTGTTGATGTTGACGCTGCCATCTCTCGTCACATATTGTCGATAGTTGACAGGGTGGGGGGAAATATTCAAAATTTTACAAGTAGACAACATGTATGGGGACTTTTGTTAAATGGCACAACATTTCCTTTTTTGCCAAATGAATTTCACTTTACGATAAGAAAGGGACATATTTGTCAGAATAATACCTTTTTTTCTGTTTGACTTTCAATTACTGTTTCTATAGAACTGCTGTAACATTCCATGAAAAAAAGGAGCTTCTCAGAGAAAAGACAATCTGTGACAACGGCCAATGAAAATGGGACCATGTAATACCTCATGGTGATTGGTTGAATGTAAAGTCAACATGGTGACTCCTCCCGCTGCAGGTCATCTTTGTCAACTGACTGTTCAACTCAATGTTATTTTCAAAAAACAACTTATGATAATGTATTATTACAATAATTGTTTAAAAATGTGGAATAGTTATATTTAATATGAATCACAAGTTTGTTTATGAAAGTGAAATATTTTACTTAATGAAAGTTTCCATTGGACGACGGTTAATTTAAAGACGAACAATGACACATTCTCTGAAGACTATTGCATGCTGTTGTCATTTTATGTAAAGAACCTGCAGGTTTCGTATGTGATGCATGTGTTGGTTGTGTTGAAAAATGCAACATTATGGCATTCACTTTCTTTTCATGTATAACACATTGCTGTATTTTGTCCGGAATTACAAAATCGCAATAAAATTGCAATATCTGTTCATAGTGCTGTTACATGATGTATTCTTTGTTTATCAGTGTTTGCTGCCTAAAATATGTACCGTAATATCACAACGAAGTTATAATGCAGAGGGAATGTTACAAGTCCGAAACTGGGAGACGGCTAATTACCATTCTTATATAGCAGACAGATTCTGGCAACCGCAAACCACCACGGTCACAAGATCTTTGACTAATCATATTCTCTACACTGTCAGAATAAACAAACATGGCTATTTTTTGCAACTGTGTTTACACACATGATGGGTGACAGAGAATAAGTGATAACTGACCTTCTTTAAAGACACAAAGATATAGTCCAACACTGAACGGCGGCTATTCAGTCAAAGGCCATAACATTCACTTTATTCCATTTGGCATTTAGATTCAAGTCAGTTGTATTTCTTTTCATATGCATTTGAAACAACATAACGAACCTCATCAAAAGGGTTCAATTTGACACAGTGAGAATTAAAATGGTAAAAATGTGAAACATTACAATTGTACAATTCTATTGTGTAATTGTACTGTGTATTGTATGCAATACAATATGTCAATTTGACAAGGAAAACATCTTGGAAAGTTGATCGTTACGAAGAGGAGAATGCTATTCTATGTCGTGCTTCTTATAACAGAGATTTCTAATCAGAGCTAATGGCTGGCCCCTATGCATCCAGGAAAGCATGATCATTTCTCTATTACAGAATCACAGTTTTTAACACAGTATCATATACTCTTTCTTTTGTATTAAGTCTAGCTGACCCCGGCCCCCATTTTATCCAGTGTCGTGTTCATTAGAGCACAGCGTTTTCTTCCATTTGTGCCAAGTCAATACGACCGAGCACTTCTATCTATTGCCGCGCCCCAGTTTGTCCGGCACCCCCAGACCTCGTCTGTGTGAGACTCTACCTTACCCCCTATTTCACCTTTATCTCACGCCTCCTCCCAGTTTGTCCAGAACCCTTAGGCCTTTCTCCAGGTACTCAGCCCGGCTCACCCAGAAGGACTCCTTGTCCTTCATGATGTTAGCCAGCACTGCGCCACCCATGAACACCATGTGTTTACGCCGTGGAGGGTCCTCAATGCGGATCTTAAACTTCTGTACAGATGGAGGAAAGTAACGGGAAAGGGGAGTGGGTCGAAAAATATGTGGTAAACTAAAATTAAGGAACACAACATATACACAGGTTTACTTATTGTAGTATTGTAGTGTGTGTGTGTGTGTGTGTGTGTGTACAAGCGTTCGTGCATGTATGTGTGTGTGCTTACAGAGAGCTTCTCAGTGTCCCCCTGCAGCACCCTCTCCAGGTAGAGCTGTTTGATCTCTCTCTCCAGTCTGGAAGGAAGGCCGGGGTACATGGTGGTGCCTCCAGACAGCACAATGTGCTTGTAGAAGTCAGACCTTCCGGAGGGAGAGGCACATACAACATGGAATCAGACATAAACCATAACGTGTGCAAACAGTTCTCATTCATTTAACGGGTGGGTGAGGGAGATTGAGGTCATCTAGCTATAAATATATAATATTATGGCTTATATATAATAAATTTAATACAGCTTCCAAACAACTACAATAACCTACACATACACGTGTATGTAACAACAATATATAATGTGTGTAAACATATGTAAACATATATATTACAACTATGTAACGACTATTGTGCAGATCTCTAACTTTAGCACGGGCCAACAGTGTATTGTACTGTACTGTATAGCTGACCTGATGCTATAGCCTAGCCCCCTCCCATACTTGTATGACATTAAAACACACATTAGAAAGGTTTACTACAACACATAGAGTATGAGACAAGGCTAGCTAGTGGTGCAGGGTGGCGTATCGCTGACCTGAGATCTATGTCAGCAGCCTGGATGGTGTTGAACAGCAGCTCAGCCACGCCGGCTCCCTCTACATTGATGAGGTGGGGCTGGAAGAGGGCCTCAGGTGCCCCGAACCGCTCCCCTCCCACCATCACCTGACGACCGTCAGGGAGCTAGAACAGAGAGCGAGTAAGTGAATAATTACACATTCATACCTCTTTATTTTCTGAAGTATTTCCTGTCACATTTACAGTAGCTATGGGCATTGGGTAGAGAGATTTACATGAGGTTATCCTGGGTGTTTCTGAGTTTTGCAACAAGCTAAAAGAGCATTGATCACATTCATAAGCATTCGCTCTAATTGACATGTGTGGATAGGGTTAGCTTCAGTACTATGTATGACTCCACTAGCACGGTGGTCTCTGTGGCCAGTCTCTGCTCCTGTTCTACGTTGTATCCCACGTAGCATAGTTCCTCCTTCATCATGCGGACCGTCTCAAAGTCCGCCGACTGGTTGAAGACATAGCCGCGCAGCAACAGCAGCTGGGAGATGGGTCAGAGGTGGGTATAAAAACAAAGGAGTCTTTTATATTCATCCCCAGAAAGTAATTTTCATTACAAAATACTTCATGAGGAATGTGTAGTCCTATAGGCTATGTGTTTGCAAAGATTTTGCATGATGATTGACACGAGGGAGAGAATTAACGTTGCCATATATCCGCTAAAGTTCATTTGGCTGCGTCCCAGGTGGTAGCCCAGGTAGTGTGCTGCATAGGGAATAGGGTGCCATTTGGGACGCGGACCCTTGTACACACCTTGATGAGGTAGCGTGTGATGTCACGCCCCGCGATGTCCAGCCTGCGCGTGAGATGCGGGAGAGAGAAGCCCTCGTACACGGGACAGATGTGGGTCACACCGTCACCCGAATCCACAACCACACCCGTTAGCAACCCTGGAGACAGGACAGGGCAGGACACACAGGGTCACGTAACAGATGGTATGATGGTGACCGACTGGGTTCGAACCTGTGCCCCCACAAGAATGTGTTATCCTGTTGAGCTAAAGTCTAGGCATTACTATATATATATAAAACTGGGAGAGCCATGTCTTTGGGTCTCGTCTCCCCTTACCCTGGGCATAGAGTGTGAGCACGGCTTGGATAGCTACATAGATGCCGTGGAACTGGTAGGTCTCGAACATGACCTCAGCAATCTTCTCCCGGTTCTTAGTGGGGTTCATAGGCGGTTCCGTCAGCAGCACCTTGAATCAAATTCAACTTTATTGATCCCCACACAACATACACGGAGGGCAGAGGAATGTAAAAACTGTTTTTTAACTTAAAGATGCAATCCTAAGGTTTTATGGAATGTCTAAAAAGTAATAGTCTAAAAAAACATTGGAAATTTAACAGACTAAATGCACTTCATACCCCGGTCTCTCTTGCAATTTATTTGTGTTTTACCTCAATTAAACTAACCTATATACAATAACTGACCTTGCAGTCTGGGGGGCTGATATTGAGGCGCCCAGGGCCAAAGGTGTAGTCCCACAGGTGAAGCATGTCTTCCCAGGAGCGCACGATGCCGTTGTCCATGGGGTAGGACACCTCCAGCATGGAGCGACACTCACTGGCCTCATCACCCACCATCAAGTCCTAGGTTTAGGTTTGGGTGGTCACCAGGGGAGTTGGTTTGGATTTCTTTTGATTATTCCAAAATATACAGGGGCTACAAACATGGCACTTTGAGATATTACCTCTAAATTGTGACTGTCAGAGAGGGAGTTTACAGTCATGCACAATTAAAGGAGAATATGCTCAGCTGAGAAGCAATCGTGTTTGGAGAAGAACTTTTCCCTTGACCAATAAGAGTCGGTGTTTATCTTGAGGCTGGAAGTCAACTGCCTCCTTTATTAACCTCACCTTAATCTCGATGTTTCCGACCTTGGTGTTTGAACGAATGACGGGCCGACCCACCAACGCAGGGAAGATGTGCTCGGGGAAGTTGGAGCCAGCGAAGCCACACTTGACAAACTGCATGGATACCAATTTGAAATAAACATTCTGTTGGTTACACGTTCAATACACTTTCAACATGAGGTGAAGGACATACCAGTCTGCTGAAAAGGTCATACATTTTTGTGCATTGAGTGGAAACCAAAATGTGACCACGGAGAATGTCACTCATGATAAACTTCTGCAAAATGTTTTCAGTTCAACTTTAAAGGCTGATGTGTCAAACAACTGCATCAAGTCATCAATAAAAACAGTGTAAAATGCATCTTGAAATAGTAAATTATACATTCTATTTCTGTCTATTTACCTGTGTGCTTACAACACACACAGAATACTGTTGTTTTTACGGTAACTTATTGGCAGCTAGTTACACATAAATTACTGTCAAAAAAGGTACAAAAGGTACCAAAGCAACTCTTTGGAATTTACGGTAACATACCGGTTTTTTTACGGTAACATACTGTTTTTACAGTAAATTGCTGCCAGTAAGTTACTTTAAGAACAACAGGATGTTTTGTGTGTGTTGTAAATAGACAGCAATACAATGTATAATTTACTATTTCAAGATGCATTTTACACTGTTATTGTTGACTTGATACAGTTGTTTGACACATCAGCCTTTAAAGTTGAACTGAAAATATTTTACAGAAGTTTTGCATGAGCGACATTCTCTCTGGTCACATTTTGGTTTTCACTCAATGGCCAAAAATGTATGACCTTTTCAGCAGATTGTTCTTTTTGTACAGTGTATTCTTTAAATGTCCTAACTTGTCTTTTTTGGCCAATACACATTCCATACCCTGTAGATGTGCAATTACATTCCAATCATTCCCGCGGGATGCCCCAACAGAGTTCATTGCGGCGCGGCCTGCATTTTTCATGCTGCAGGCGTTCAGAAATATTGTATTAGAAACACCTCTGTCGCATTATTCACAAACTCTCAGCATTCGCAGCTTCGAGTTCAGTAGTCTACCTCTCCTCTCCTAGTTGGACATACGAGATCAAGTGTGCTATACCTGTGGTCTCAATTAAATAGAGTAGCCTGCCTACCCAGTAAAGCCCAAGGCCTTTTTTAGTCAAATACTTCTAGTACGTTGAACTCAAAGTCAATGAAAAGTCATTATTACTTAAAATATTTGTGCCATTGACTCAAAACTATATGACAAGTTACATGAACTACATTTTTTTAAAGAAGCACTATGCAGAAATTGCTCTGCCATTTCCCGGTTGCTAAAATGTTTATAGTTCGCCTAATTTCAGTTTATGTGACAAAACAAGCAAGTGTAGTGTAGAGAATTATTGTCCCCATCTAAACCGCTGTGAAATATAATTTCCATAACCAAAAATATTGTATTTTCAGCTGTTTGAAGCTGATGTTCAAAGCCGAAAGTAACATTGGGTGATTGATTGAGTAATCTTACACTACACAAAGACACATAACTATACTTTTTCTAAACCAATCCAATCATTTAGTTATATTTGGTTGTTCCAGTTTAAACAGCTTAGGTAGTCTCCTCACACTGTTCCTACATCTGGAACTCATTATGGTTGCAGGTGAATACAAATGTCTGTTGAATTTCCTAGCTATGGCTAGATTCCAATAGGAATCACACATCACTCTACAAGCCAGTCTAATCTGACTTGTAGGTAGGGTTGCAAAATTCTATTACATTTCTCAGGTTATCTGGTAATCCCGGTTTGAAGATTCATGGACATTTTTTTAAATCTGGGAATTTTGGGAAAGTTTGCAGGTCTGATGTGTCCTGTAAACCATCAGTTTCCGGCAACTGTATTAGGGGAACGCTAGGCCTACAAATAAGGCCTTATGAGATATGTATTGTCATAAAGAGTTTAATTATAATGACAACACTTGACTAGGAACTCACTTGGTGAAGGCCACAGGACTGAAAATTAACGAATTCAACAACCATGTCTATAACCAGGTTTCCATTCAACCTTTTTATCTGAGTAAAATGGGAACCGCTAATTTGTCAGTAAACTTCAAATGTCGACAAAACAAAATATGCTAGACGTGATGGGAACTTTTTTGTGTCAGTAAAATTAATTATGCAATAAATGACAGAGGAAACGCTTTTATGCGCAAATATTGATATAATAACCATCATATCGAAGTAAACTTAGAGTCACGCCATGACAAGTTGTGTGGTCCTCCCACAGCGACGAGGGAAAGCAAACAGTTTATTAGGTTACAGATGTAAATGATCATGAACCTCAGATAAACCCATCGTCTTGCACTCTGTTGATATAATGATCGATGCTTGGCTGCCTTTTGACAAATAAAAAGTATCGGTCTTTTGTCTATAATAATATCATCATGTAGCCTATACCTGCACTGTAGGCTATATGCAAATTGTTGGTTAGAGCGCACGTGCCAATTCCAAAATGTAGTTATAACGCAACATTTTGGGAAAATATGATAGAAACCCATTTAACTTTAAATTGTTATTCGGTACATGGGAATTTAACGGCAAAATAAATGTTTATATGCACTACATCACTCACAGCCTTTTATATTCAACAAGTTAATTTGATGAAAACACATCTCAGGTGTGAACATGGGCATATTGTTTCTATGCAGATTTTCTAATATTCGCATGAAAATCTGTAGCCAATTGGATGGAAACCTAATTTATGTCATGACCAAATACAGTCATTGGTGGTAACTCTACAATTCACTCGAAAAGGCAAGGCACACTGGGAAAGTATATTGGAGCTGTGGTTTAGTGGGGGCTTCACCTCCCCCCCAAAAATGTTGGGTTGATACAACTCAATTCTGGACCCTTTACAGGGTCAGAGTGACTCTATCGATTTGAGTAATGACTACAAAATCACTTTAAGTAACTGTATCCACTTAAGTGTAACTGGTTTCCTCCCCCCAAAATTGTAATGCCAGCAAATTGGGGTTTACAGTGTATGCATGGGCTGAGAATCACGTGGCAGTTATCTTTCTTAAATATTATTACGCTATAGTTTACTACAGTGTCTGTAAATAAAGATTGATAATGGAAAGAAGTGGAGGGCGCCCAACAAGCGTGATTCGAGGTGCAGTCCAAAAATATGACCATCACTGAAAAGGAAAAGGCTCAACCTGCGCTTACCATGGTCAGCGTCGCGTCGCGCTTTTTTCCTTTTCAATAGGCTAAATATGAATTACCCATTTATTTGTCTCTACCTACAAATAGTCCCACTCCTAGAAGGTAGGCTATATCGTATCTGCAAAACGTACTGGAGCTCAAGAGAAAGTGCAAGTGTCCGCGGTCATCATTCTTGCTGCTTCAAATTCGGTAGCATTACATATCCTCTTGGACATGCGAGATCAGGTACCGTATTGTCTCAATTAAATAGAGTAGGCTATATGCATGGGCGGAGAAGCACGGGGCAGATAAATACAAATAAACTACATTTCTAAATATGATTTGGATAAAGTTTACTACATTGCCATGGAATAAAAATGCCTATTGATCACCAATATCTGTCTCTGTCTGAAAATCGTATCTCAAAAGAAAGCGCAAGTGTCCGCTCTCTCTCCAACTATGCTCTCGTCAAACTACTGTTCAACTAGCCTACTGGTTTATATAGCCCAGTAAAACCGATCGATAGTCGAATATAATGGGCCACGTGATAATCTCTGGTAATTTAATCTAACCTATTTATTTGATTATTTCTGCACATTTGTTTATTGCCTATAGGGCGCAAAATTGCTGGGACAATAGCTGCCAAACGAGCTGCTTCACACACCTAAAATAACATTGCGCGACTTAGGTTGGGTTCGGGGCCAGATCTTGCGGGAGCAGGTAGGATTCGGACATAAAGCCCGAGAGAGTGGGCGGGAGCAGCATTAAAAACTGCGGTTGCAACTCCTATCAGTAGCACCAGCCGCAAGTGTGGAGGCTGGGCTAGTGAACTCTTGTAGCTCATAAATCTATGTTGTACCTCTGCAGGACATGAAGTTTAAGGGGTCTTTCAATATCCATTTGTTTCGTGCAGATGAACTCAAGAAGCAAGAAGCATGAGGAATTGAGAATAATCTCAGAAAGTATTGGGTTGTGTTCCTTCCTGGTTCCCGTCCAATAACAGCTCACTCCAACACATCACCACCATGTATGGCAGTTTGTGTGAATAAGAGGAGTCGGCTGTGACAAGTCCAGACAGACGTGTATTCATAACAGACCCACACCCCAACCTACTACCTGCGCAGAGAGCAGCATTCTACATAGGCTTCTACAACTTCATACTTTTTTTAGTGACTCTCTGTTACCACATTTATGAATTAAATGTTGCAACTTTGTAGCAAGATACTAGAAAATAACTTAACTGTGCTGTTATCAACACACAACACAGCATTTTGGGGGCCCTGAATGAGATATGGTTGCAACTGTATAACATATTTCATGCAATTCTACTTGTTTTACCATGGGGCAGAGATACATTTTTGCAGTTTTAAAGTAAGTTTTCTGCAGTGCTACACATATTGCCATGGGGCTGAGGGAAATAATTTGTTTCAATTTCATATTCCATAGGGTCCTTCTGTAGCTCAGTTGGTAGAGCATGGCGCTTGTAACGCCAGGGTAGTGGGTTCGATTCCCGGGACCACCCATACGTAGAATGTATGCACACATGACTGTAAGTCGCTTTGGATAAAAGCGTCTGCTAAATGGCATATACTATTATTATATTCAAATTTCCTGCAATCCTACTAAGATACTTGTTGTCAGTTTTAAAGCTATTCTACCCATTTTGCCATGATGTGGAGAGAAATGTTTGCAGTTTTGCTGCAAATTTCCTGCAATTCTACACATTTTGCCATGACTTATTCCACATAAATGATATCTGAGTGAGAGTGACTAACAAAATCAGTGAGGGCCCCCTGGAGGTCTGGGCCCCTGGGTCAGGATTCGGTCATGTTTACTACAAGTTTGGATAACTGGCTAGACTAATTCACCAATCTGACATTTTTTTTTTGGGGGAATCTAGCCGAATGGACAAATACAATTGATTAAGATATAGCGTCACACACCTATATTACTTCTTACAGGTTGTTAACTTCCAATTATGCATACACTCATAATTCATTCCCAAATCCTAAATGTACATTCAATATTATAATTGTTTTACTCGGTGGGGTAGTGATACAACTCTTAAAAGTTATTAAAACAACGTTTTGTCGACATATTCACTCACCCCTGTGCCATTGTCACAGACGACAACCTTTCTGCCCTCGCTGTCCATGGTCCACTGATGCTGAGTGAAGGTACCTCTATATATTCCCTCCCGTCGGGGCTCTCAACGCAGGCTAGTCCAATTAAGCAACACTTAATTTCTTTCTAAACACGGGGAAAGATTCTTGCAAAATGCAAAATGCGAGGGACTGCAGCAAATTCTTCTTCCTTCAATAACGTGAAGTGTGGGCGGAGTCGAGACTAGTTGGGGTTGGAGAAAAGACGGGGGCGGGGGGCGGAATTGGCGTAGGTCTACAGGTAGACTGTGTCAATCTCACTGTCTAATTGTTGGTCACAAATCTACTTTGATTGTTCAATTATTAAAAAGTGAAGTCAGAGGATGATGCCGTCAAACCCAGCACACATGAGTCCTCCTCCCAAACAAACAAACAACCTATGGCTTCATCCTCTTGATCACCATCCAATATTCGCTCCTTTTCACCTTTAAACGCTCATGCCTCGTTCGTGCAGACCTCGACATCAGGTTTGGATCAACATTGTTTCATTTATTCCAAATTCATACACAACCAGACACATTTTTACAAAATGCTTATTTTCCAATGAATACATCGCACAACAATGTATTGTTTGGTGATGTTAATGTGGGTATATTTATATAAAGATACAACAGTCATATATATGAACCAGGTCGTTATTCTGTCCTCAAAGGTTTATAGGCACATCAAGGAGTTGTGCTTCACGTTCACCCGTAGGCTACTTATCAATCTTGCTTTTATATTTCGTCGTTTCATTTCGTTCCTATCCCATTCACTCACTTACTGTTTTGCTCTGAAAGGCAACGCATGTATGAAGTACATCTCTAGAGAGAGCAGTGCAGAGGATTCCACACACTGAATAATGCCTCATACAACAGTCTAAAGAATATATCAGGTTGGAATAATATTATAATGGAGATGTTTTGGACACATCATCCAAAGCAGCATAGTTATACAGTTGTTACATTGTCATAATAGAAGAATGTTAAAATATCTAATCTAAATGCAAATGTGTGGTGATGACGTGGGATGTCTTTTCCATACAGAACAACATTGTCTGGAGCCTAAGTCTATTTGTTGTTCTGTTAGCTTTGGGGAACAGTAATAGTTTAGAACGGTAGCGAAGTGGAAGTGAATCACAATTACAAGAGTTCCGTGTGGCTGTGATGCCCACAGAACTATGATACCCACGGAATGAAAGTAGACTGAGAATCTGTAGTTCCTTTTTAAGGCAGTGACGTCATAAGCAGTTCTGAGTTGACAGACGACTGCTCATGTTGGAAACCAACAGCCTACCGAAGGCATTGTTCATTGTAAAGGGCAAATTAAGAAACGGGATTAAAGCTAGTACTCAATGATAGACTACTAAAAATTGACTCCCTATGAGTTGAAACCGGTCAAAACATATGATATTATAATTCAGGTTCAGTATTTACTCTAACTCTAAGACTGTGACGATGTATATTATTTCTATAAATAATGTGCCTGAGAATAGTTATTGCTGTTATAGAATATGTTCTTGCTCCTGACTGACTGACTACCCACGTTCCAGCCCAAATCTACAGGACAGAGAATTGTAGTTGGTACTTCTTTGTACAACAGCACAGTCATAAAGTACTACAGTGGCTTGCGAAAGTATTCACCCCCCTTGGCATTTTTCATATTTTGTTGCCTTACAACCTGGAATTCAAATTGATTTTGAGGGGGTTGTATATCATTTCATTTACACCACTTTGAAGATGCAAAATATTTTTCATTGTGAAACAGACAAGAAATAAGACAAACAAATGGAAAACTTGAGCGTGCATAACTACCCCCCCCCCGAAAAAAACAACAATACTTTGTAGAGGCACCTTTTGCAACAATCACAGCTGCAAGTCTCTTGGGCTATGTCTCTATAAGCTTGGCACATCTAACCACTGGGATTTTTGCCCATTGTTCAAGGCAAAACTGCTCCAGCTCCTTCAAGTTGGATGGGATCCGCTTTGTGTACAGCAATCTTTAAGTCATATGACAGATTCTCAATTGGATTGAGGTCTGGGCTTTGACTAGGCCATTCCAATACATTTAAATGTTTCCCCTTGAACCACTCGAGTGTTGCTTCAGCAGTATGCTTAGGGTCCTTGTCCTGCTGGAAGGTGAACCTCCATCCCAGTCTCAAATCTATGGAAGACCGAAACAGGTTTCCCTCAAGAATTTCCCTGTATTTAGCGCAATTCTTCAATTCTGACCAGTTTCCCAATCCATGCCGATGAACAACTCCCCCGCAGCATGATGCTGCCACTACCATGCTTCACTGTGGGGATGGTGTTCTCTGGGAAATGAGAGGTGTTGGTTCTGCCCCAGACATAGCGTTTTCCTTGATGGCCAAAAAGCTACATTTTAGTCTCATCTGACCAGAGTACCTTCTTCCATATGTTTGGGGAGTCTCTCACATGCCTTTTGGCGAGCACCAAACGGGTTTGCTTATTTTCTTCTTTAAGCAATTGCTTTTTTCTGACCACTCTTCCGTAAAGCCCAGCTCTGTGGAGTATACGGCTTAAAGTTGTCTTATGGACAGATACTCCAATCTCCACAGTGGAGCTTTGCATATCTTTGGTCTCTTTGTTGCCTCTCTGATTAATGCCCTCCTTGCCTTGTCCGTGAGTTTTGGTGGGCGGCCCTCTCTTGGCAGGTTTCTTGTGGTGCCAAATTCTTTCAGTTTTTTAATAATGGATTAGTGGTGCCAGATTCTTTCCGTTTTTTAATAATGGATTAATGGTGCTCAGTGGGATGTTCAAAGTTTTGGATATTTTTTATAACCCAACCCTGATCTGTACTTCTCCACAACTTTGTCCCTGGCCTGTTTGGAGAGCTCCTTGGTCTTCATGGTGCCGCTTGCTTGGTGGTGCCCCTTGCTTAGTGGTGTTGCAGACTCTGGGGCCTTTCAGAACAGGTGTATATATACACTGAGATAATGTGACAGATCATGTGACACTTAGATTGCACACAGATAGACTTTATTTAACTAATTATGTGACTTCTGAAGGTAATTGGTTGCACAAGATCTTATTTAGGGGCTTCATAGCAAAGGGGGTGAATACATATGCACGCACCACTTGTCAATTTTTTTGAATTCTTTGAAACAAGTAATTTTTTTCATTTCACTTCACCAATTTGGACTATTTTGTGTATGTACATTACAAGAAATCCAAATAAAAAAAACATTTAAATTACAGGTTGTAATGCAACAAAATAGGAAAAACGCCAAGGGGAGTGAATACTTTTGCAAGGCACTGTAAATAACCGTGTACCTCACAGTCATGTGCGATGGTGCATTTTAAGTGCATGTGTTTGTGAATGGTCCAATCCCCAACCCCCCACCCCTCCCCGTTCTTCCATTAGCAACCACATCAAGTGTCCATATCAAGTCTTTTGTCAATGTGTTCAATCCCAACTCACAGACAGATAGTACTTCTACAGTGTCTATATTGTCTCTATATCTGTGGGGCCGGGGCTTCCTGGCTGAAAACCAATAATAGCATCTCCCTTGAGGACTCAACCAATTAGAGCCTCTCTCCAGCTGCACTCAATGACACGACCTCAGGATTCAAACTCGCTGTCGCTGCTGACGGAGATGTCGGGGGTGGAGGCTCCAGTGCCCCGAGGGTCAGTGCCAGTGCTGCAGTCGCTGGCCTCGGGGCTGCCCGGGTGACAGGGGGAGGCAGTCAGCAGGCGGGGGTGGTGGGAGTGGCGCTCCTGGACAGAACCCTCAGGGGAGCATCCGGAAGGCAGGTGGGTGGGGTCCTGTTGCAGTCTGGGAACAGGGAGAAGGAGATTGTGAAGTTAGTTTTAGAGACACATGGTTGGTTGAAGTGTTACCTAAGTGGTACGCTCTGTGACTAATCGTAGGGCTTTTGTCTTGAGGTAAAACAATAATCAATTGGCTCACACTCAAAAAGCAGTCTTTTGATAAATTGCTTAATTTTTCAGTTTAGAATTTAGAACATCTTCAACAAGACACAGAAAGTCAAAGGTTCCAGCTGAGTAACCTCCTCTCTTGCCTAGACTTGAGTCTTGACGTACCTGTTCTTTGCCGACGCGGCCCTGTCTCTCTGGCGTCGATTCTTGAACCAGTTGCCGACCTGTGTAGGCGTGAGTCCCGTGGCCTGGGCCAGGTGCCGTTTCCTGGACGGGTTTGGGTAGGGGTCCTGGAGGTACCACTCCCTGAGCAGGCTACGAGTTCTCTCCTTGGAGACATAAAGGACACAACAATGGTCAGTTCCCTGCTTCACGTAACCAACAGTGTTCCTAATAATCTATATATATTTCACAATCAGATATGACATATGCAGCATATGGGTGTGATATCTTTCATTAGGCTACTCCATTGATATTGTTAAGAGAAGATTCCCTGCAGGAGACCTAAGCCATGCTGAAAATAATCATATTAAATTGGATTTAAGGGATAATAATTATAATCTACATTATCAACATAAATATGTTATACTGTATATTGGCTCAGGATAAAAGGGCTTAGTACTGGAGAGAGGGCTAGATGCCTTACGATTGGTAGAGGTTTATACTTTGTGGGGCAGCAAGATGATTTGCCTGCAGTATCTGACTCTACCACAAGAGGGGGATGTAACGGGGGAGTTGGGACATTACCTAAACTCCACTGACCTACTGTACGATCTATAGCAAAAGTCAGTGCTCAGCCTTAGACCCTTCACCTAATGGTCTTGCACAGACTTTACCCATTCAATATTGTCAACAACATCCTGGGCCAGAGAGTGACACACAGAGAGTGTTATGTTGTTTCTGTGGAAATGTGACCTGCTCAACGCGTGTATCTGCCCAGGTTTAAGTCTAGGACTACTCAGTCCGTCACAATCTTTTTTGTGTGCTGTGTGTAGCTACTGTATCTTCTAAAATGACCTATTCCTTGCCCCGATGCAAGTGATTTCATATGCATTTAGTAGTAATTTTGTTGGTTGAAGTGCATTTTCGAAGCAACCAAAATCCTGCAATGGTTAACAGGAATTGGGATGCCTTATGCCTGTGTTTCGTTGTTTTCTAAAGATAACTGATGATGTCTATACTGACATCCAAAAGGTTAAAACACTGTTAAGCCCAACATTTCCCCCTAGACCTAATGATTGTCCGCTTGGTTCCACAGACCTTTGCGTTGGAGTGATGTTGACTGCGACAGTAACCTGGGCGTGATCCAAAACGGAATATCTCTCTGTTTCACTTCGATAGTGAAAGGTTCCGGTATTCAGTGGAATCGGCTCCTAAGCAAATATCAAAGACACTGGCCATCCAGCACCAAGGAGAGTGGTGCTTATTTAAAAAAAAAAGTTTGTTTCATGTTGCATTATCGTTGCCCCGTCCTCTGTTATTTGTGTAACCAAGTGTAGCCTAGTAGCTAGGTCTACTGTGTAGCATAACCTACGATGTTTATGCGTGTTCTTTTTCTGAACCACTCCAAAAATAAGTTCCTTTGCGGGAAAATAAAGTTATTCTATTCTATCCCAGGCTAGGTGATTGCTCACTGCTGTGAGTTGGTGGAAACTCCAGAGTAAAAGGGAGCTTGTCTTATACCGCCACGGGCGGTCTCTGAAAAGCAAGGTTTATACTGTAGCAAACTGACTCCCGCTGTGACTGCAACCCAAATGGCACCCTATTCCCAATGTAGTCACTACTTTTGACCAGGGCCCATGGAGCTTGGGTCAAAAGTAGTGCACTATATAGGGAATAGAGTGCCAGTTGGGATGCAGCCACAGAGGGAGTCAGTTGCACTATAGCCTACAGCCGCACAGTCCCCATTCAGCATGCTCTTATGGAGCTCTTACTGCAGGTTGAAGTAGCCTGACATCTAGACCTGTTTTGTGCTAACTCTTCCCCTCCTTGTACTCTGTGTCACACGAGGAATGGCTTGTTGTCACAAACAGATTGTTACCCAGGCTAAGGTTGAAGGGCAGAAACATCTCTTCTCACCTAAGTAATTTACATGCTGAGATGTAGATTTTTTTTTTTTTTTTTTATGAAAATACTTTAAAAAACAAATATATATTTTGTGTAGCCTATTGAGTCTTGATTCGGCTGACATTGCTCGTTTCTTGGCTATAACACTTATGTGCTTGTTTTTATGTTTTGTGAATCCACACAAAGACGCTAATGCATATTGCCAGTGGTTCAGCAGAGAGACTGTAGATAAATCATGTATTGGTCTGTCGCTCAGTAAAGGAAGTGACATGTGCAGCCACATTACTACAGACAAGATATGTCCTGTTTGAAACTTTGCCATCGAACTTTGCCATCAAACTCAAAGCAGTGAATGGTAGAAGGTGAAACGCCATAACATGACACATGAGAACATCATTTAACAGAATCTCAGTGGGAAACACCATTGCATTAATTTGTTTCTCTATAGAAATAGCCTACGGCCTCTTATGTGAAAATCTTTTACTATGTCTAACCTAACCTTGCAGGAGGGTATTGACCTCCTATTATCTATAGTCTGAGTTAACAGAGATCAGGACTGGAGAAAAAGAGAGAACCCTTGTCAGTGACTCGGGTATCATTAGCAACTGAAGCGCTCAGGAACTATTGGGGACTTGATATGCCAAGGTGCCATAATGAGACCATCTGAAGTTATTTCAGATTTTTTATTTAATTAACCTTTATTTAACTAGGCAAGTGAGTTAAGAACAAATTCTTATTTACAATGATGGCCAAGGAACAGTGGGTTAACTGCCTTGTTCGGGGCAGAATGACAGATGTTTCAGTATAAGAATTTCAAAATGTTTTACAAATTTACAATTAACAGTGAGTCAGCCCATTAGGCTACATACATTATTGGTTATAGTCAGATATTAGTTACGTGTTTCGTTCATTTCTCATTTATAGCCAGTTAGTGTATATAGGCATGTATGCATGATGAAGGTGCGTAACTATAGGTATGGTGCGAAAGAATCATACTTACAGCTTGGTGTCTCACCTTAAAGCAGTGCGTCTTCTGCTCGCCGTCCCAGATGGTGCGAGGCAGTGGGAACTTCTTCCGGATACGGTACTTCTCCACTGGTCCCAGGGGACGGCCCCGGAGCCGCTCTGCCTCGCGGTAATGCGCGTCCAGCCACAGATCTTGGAGTTTGGCGTGAGACTCGCGTGTAAAGCGGTGGCTCTGGAGGATCTGGTAAAGCGCCTCGAAGTTTCCTCCGTGGAAGGCGACCAGCGCCCGGGCGCGCATCACTGACTCGTGGCGGTTGAGAGCCTCCCCGGCGGAGCCAGGGACAGCATCAGGCAGGGACCATAAGAACCGCCCCAGGCGCTCGATGTCGCCGGTCTCCTCGAGGTTCTCGCACACCCGAGCCACTTGTTCCGGGGTGAACATAGGCAAAGGGAACATCTTTCCCCTTTTTCGTTCTTCTCAGACTTTGTCTACAAATAAAATAGTCTATATTATCATATATCTAAAAAATAAATGTTGGTTCAGCTAAATGGACATGGCCAATGGTCATATCATTCCAATTGTCTGGTGCGTGAAGTGTCCTTTTACGCACCACGTCCCAGTGAGCCTCCCAGTGATGCGGAAGTTTAGTTGAATCAAATATAGTTTTGTAGTAAAAATAAATCTGATTGGCAGCGAGTTCCTTATGTAAGTTGTTTCTCCTGTCTTTTCCCGGTATTGGCAAGCTATGCTATATGTGACAACTTTCGCGTCGGAGCCAGGCACTTCCTGGAGTTCTGTCGGTTCTCGTAGGCTAAAGAAAGAACGCCAGGAGTCGACCTGTATTTATAGATAGAAACAATTAGCATCTTTGTAGATGTTTTGAGAGGGATTATGCGCCTCGCAGTCATTAGCCACTTAGCGGGGGGTAATGTGTATAGAGGTGACAGCCTGATCAGATTGTTTGTTTTAGCCGAGGGATACATTGACTGTCAGGATGATTGGGAAGCTAACAACAAGGATATTTAATTGGTCTGATCTGCATGATTGGCCGGCCGGGGGAAATCCAATACAGGTCAAAGGACAGGGAGGAGGAAAATGTGTGTAATCAAGCGGTTTTTTTTTACCCATTAGGCCTGGTTGGTATTTACTAGAAAGTTAATTCACCTAAATAGAATGAAGTGATACATAATCAATAACTTTTCTATAACCAATCACTGGATAATTGGAATAGTAGAATAGTGACATATTATTGTTGTGTTTATAATAATGTGATCAAATGTTTGGTTTAAAAACATCTATATTTGACTCTTACGTATAGTTTTAGTTTACAGTTTGTCAACAAATGATTATAGGTCTTCGGTCAATTGTGCATATATATTTTAGATAGGCCTCACCCAAACCGAAGTAATTATATTCGGATATGTTTTTTTGTTTGTTGTTGTTTTTTAACCCTGGTGAATGGATGCACCCTGGCTCATAACATGTATGGGTTATAGATGACAGACCGCTTCACAGCGATAGTTAGTGTATGCTCTGATTTGAATGCGGTTTGAATCTGAGCGCCAGAGCTACCGCGCTAAGGCCTTGGCAATCTGTATCTGTATCACCTACGCGGCGGCCGCTTCCATTTGCCCACGGCGAAATCTCCCGAGATGCATGTTTGGCAAAGCTGCTAAGCATCCTCTCAACGCTCCCGGCAAAAGTAATCGCCTTTTAATTAAAGTGGACACTCATACAGTAGACCTATCCTCCTCCACACCGGTCCGTCCCCGGGTCAGGATAGTTTTTTTTTAAACGTCTCTGGAGGCAGGGTGATGGACGGCAGTGTTACTCGGGGACACTGTATTATATGATCCTGCTTCATGGGTTCAATCCCTCTCTGATTTTATTAATCCGTCTTTAGGGGACACATTTTTTATTAATCCGGTTTAGAATAAGCATCTGTCCACGATTGCGGTACAACAAGCACACATAATAAACTATATTATATGAGTATAGGCTATAGGGAATTGATATATGCTCTGGGTCTTTAGGCGCATTGCATATTATTTTTAATTGTTCATAATTGTATTTATTAGGCTACTGTTTTGTTTAGGGGAATAACTTTAATACGTTTGTGTATGGTGGTGGAGGTGGGTTGGGGTCAGTTCAGGAAAATCCTATTTGAAAATAAATGTTTTTTTTATTCTGGAATTGGAAATTCATTTATAGTCTCCAGAATTGATGGAATTTAAAGGGAATTGACAGTAACCCTGGACAGTTTACATCCATAGTCTCTAGACTACAGAACCACATCAATGACGTGCCAATCCAGCAGACCATGCTTATGAATTCTGTGTGCATATAAGTTTTAAAATAGAAGTTGTGGTCATGCAAAGAAAGGGTCATGGTTTAGAAACAGGTCAAGTGGTTTAGTCTTGTCCAAAAATCTTTCTACAAAACACAAATATGCGTTTACCAGACAATACAGGCTAAGCTGGAGACCTTCGAGGTCATGATTGATTATATCATTAGGCAACAGACAATTCATTCTGACTTTATGTAGAATTGAACTGTAATAGCTGAATAAATACATTATTTTATTGGGAGATTTCCTTTCTTTAGTTTTCTAATTTTGTTTTATAACCTAAACCTCTGAAAATTACTAGCATAATTGAATTGACTACAGACACACTACATGTCCAAAAGTAGGTGGAAATCTCCTCGTCTAACATCTCATTCCAAAATCATGGGCATTAATATGGAGGTGGTCCCCCTTTTGCTGCTATAACAGCCTCCACTCTTCTGGGAAGCATTTCCAGTAGATGTTGGAACATTTCTGCAGGGACTTGCCTCCATGCAGCCACAAGAGCATAAGTGAGGTTGGGCACTGATGTTGGGCAATTAGGCCTGGCTTGCAGTCGGTGTTCCAATTCATGACAAAGGTGTTAGATGAGGTTGAGGTCAGGGCTTTGTGCAGGCAAGTCAAGTTCTTCCACATCGATCTTGACAAACCATTTCTCTATGCACTTCACTTTGTGCATGGTGGCATTGTCATGCTGAAACAGGAAAGGCCCTCCCCCAAACTGTTGCCACAAAGTTGGAAGCACAGAATTGACTAGAATGTTATTGTATGCTGTAGCATTAAGATTTACCTTCACTGGAACTAAGGAGCAAGCCTGAACTATGAAAAATAGCCCCAAACCATTATTTGTCCTCCACCAAACTTTACATTTGGCACTATGCAGTCGGGCAGGTAGCGTTCTCCTGGCATTCGCCAAACCCAGATTCATCCATCGGACTGCCAGATAGTGAAGCATGATTCATCACTCCAGAAATGCGTTTCCGTTGCTCCAGAGTCCAATGGCGGCGAGCTTTACACCACCCCAGCCGACGCTTGGCATTGCCCATGGTGATCTTAGGCTTGTGTGCGGCTTCTCAAGCATGGAAACCCGTTTCATGAAGCTCCCAACCAACAGTCATTGTTCTGACGTTGCTTCCAGAGGCAGTTTAGAACTCGGTAGTGAGTGTTGCAACTGAGGACAGACTATTTTTAGCACTACGCACTTTAGCACCGCTTCAGCACTCACGGGTCCCGTTCTATGGGCTTGTGTGGCCTACCACTTCGCGGCTGAGCCGTTGTTGCGTCCTATGATGGTGTCACGTTGGAAAGTCACTGAGCTCTTCAGTAAGGCCATTCTACTGCCAATGTTTGTCTATGGAGATTGCATGGCTGTGTACTCTATTTGAATCACCTGTCAGCAACGGGTGTGGCTGAAATAGCCGAATCCACTAAGTTGAAGGGCCGTTCACATACTTTTAGCCATGTAGTGTAAGATGTAATGTTCTAAGCCAGATGTAAATGACCAAATACACTCAAAACCAAGACATATATAAACAAAGCTAGATTTAATTTGTAATAATGTCGGCGAGGGTCTGGAAGCAAGTTCAGGGAGTGAGTGTTTTAATAAATAAATGATAAACTATCAAAATAGAGAAAGTCGCACACTCCATGTATAATCTCCCAGCAATTTAATGGGTATTTACCAACGTTTCGGCATCACTGTGCCTTCCTCAGGGATAAATCAATTAAACATAATACAAAACAAGAACCACGAACTACACACACAGACAAGAAACAGAAACAATGACGCCTGGGGAAGGAACCAAGGGGAGTGACAGATATAGGGAAGATAATCAAGGAGGTGATGGAGTCCAGGTTAGTGTCATGGGGCGCAGGTGCGCGAGACGATGGTGACAGGTGTGCGGGATAATCAGCAGTCTGATGACCAAGAGCCCGGGGAGGGAGTATCCCTGACAATATTATTATTTATTTCAACAACTGTATACCTTCTGTGCAGAATACATGTTCAGTGGATACATTTCTTTGTCACAAAAAGGCAAATGGAAACTAAAGTAGCTTGTGAAAGTAACAATATAAGCCTAGGCAAGATCATTTTAAACAAAATTCTGCCAAGTTCACAAGCTCCCCGATGATGTGATGCTCTTGGTAATGGCCTGAGTTGCCTAATGGTGAGTCCACCAGTGTGTACAGGTTGATATTTGAAATGTTTATACATTATATCCTTGTAAAAATATTCATTTTAACTTCGATATTATTATTATTTTTTTAATTACTCTGCTAACACAATTGTAATGCTCGTCATGGGTGGAAGAAGAAGAGGACCGATGCGCAGCGTGGTAAGTGTTCATATTCTTTAATGAAACAACTGAACACTGGAAAAAACAACAAAACGACAAACGAACAGTCCTGTACGATGAAGAAAAACACAGAACAGAAAATAATCACCCACAACTCAAGGGAGAAAACAGGCTGCCTAAGTATGGTTCTCAATCAGGGATAACGATAAACAGCTGCCTCTGATTGAGAACCATACCAGGCCAAACACAGAAATACCAAATCATAGAAAAAAGAACAGACTGCCCACCCAACTCCCGCCCTGACCATACTAAAACAAAGACATCACAAAGGAACTAAGGTCAGAACGTGACAACAATGTATAAAAAACTGTGACAAAATTCTTATTTTTCAAATGGAAGTAAATCCAAACAGTCCATAGCTCAAGACAAAGGTATAGATTCCCTGTACAAACAGTGGGCAGAGGATGATAGCCCATCTAGATTATCAGGGCAGTGGGGTGCAGTGTGAGTGTGCCTATGTGTGTGTCTGTCTGTTGGGAGGGAGGGAGGGATTGTACTGTGTGTGTGCAAGTGTCTGTTCACACAGCCAGTATAGAGGAGCACAGAAGGGGGGAGAAATTAGATGAGCCGGGGGAAGATCATACCTTATAGTTAATCTGACGCTGTTGGGTCTTAGACACTTCTCGCGTTTGAATGCACACTTGTACACACACTTGCGTAAACATACTCACACACACACGCACACACACACACACACACACACACACACACACACACACACACACACACACACACACACACACACACACACACACACACACACACACACACACACACACACACACACACACACACACACACACACACACACACACACAGCCCTCTACCCCCTTCCAAATCCCACCAATCTGTTAACACTTTGAGAGCAGACTGAGTGAGATTACCAATCTTCTTAATCATAGATGGAGATGGGATGAGGAGATTATGATGGTGTGTGCCAGTCAGTATCAGTGTGTGAGGGGTGTTTAAACTGTATTGATTTATTGAATACCACACATCCTTATAGAGGCATCGTTTTGACATGATACAACACGATAGCGTGCCGATAAAGCCTGCTAAAGTTTATATTCCTGGCTGTGTTGTCAAAATTGCACTCTTGCAAGCATTGCAAGGAAAGTTTACAAGCTGAACCAAACACATAGTGTTTAACACATGACCACTGAAGAGTAGTCATCAACCTTGTAGCAACATTTCCCATCTATTTGTCCGGATCAGTTTTTTGTTACCAGAGTTATATAGTTACATACTTTTGTGTTCTAATTAATTCTGTGACCATATGCACATATCTAGCCCTCATTCCCCTCTTCCCCTCCCCTCTCTGCACCTCTTCCCCTTTCTGGACAAAACAAGGACTGCATCCCAAATGGCTCCCTATTCCCTATAGTGCCTATGGGCCCGGGTCAAAAGTAGTGCACCACAGGAAATATTGGGTTCCATTTGGGACGCAGGCCAGGGCATGATGATGGAGGTGGAACCCCACTTGGCATAATTAATTCGACTTAAACAAGAAGTCGCCTGCTTAAAAATGAGCTGTTGATTTTGCCAACACGCAAGGCAGGGGGTGGGGTCTGGGGCCCTGTGTGGCGGGGTATTACCCATCCAACCATGCTGTATAAATCCACAACTCAACGCAATTAACAAGCAACTGGGAGGAGAACTAATTAGTGTTATCGTTATCACCGGCCCCAACCCCTATTCCTCCTAAAGAAAGGAGGTCAAACACACACACAACGAGCTCAGGAAAACACACAGAAACAAATGAATTAAGCACACATGCACTCGCATAACACACACTGACACACACACACTAATTCCATCCCAGCAAGTGAAGTAGGGGCTAATTACAAACTTGTTTGCAACTCAATACCAGTATCCTCTCAGACAGGTCGAGTGTCCCCCACCCCCTCCCCACATAGGAGGGTCTCCCAGGCAGCACCATATGCCCAGGGGTCATTCACCAAACAAACAATATATTCACTTCCCCTTCCGCTGTTGTGAGGTGCTATAGGAGGAGAAAGAGCAAAGTCTCTTGCCTCAATTGGCCCAGGGTGAGCACGGAGGATTGAGATAGCAGTCACTGTGGAGGCAAATATTTGTGGTGGATTGAAAGACAAGGAGTAAATCCCTGTCTAAATTTTTAGCACAGTCAGAAAGACCCCACAAAGCTCTTATTTTAACCAGCATCTACCACGTATTATTAACAACATAACTGTTTTTGTTGTTTGCATTATACTCAATCTCAGTCGACTGTTTTTAAGCGAGGTACAGTATATGACAGGATTATATAGTTGCCTTCACGATCCCTTGACTTTCCCCACATTTTGTTAAGTTACAGCCTTATTTCAAAATGGATTAAAAAGTTGTTTTTCATCTATCTACACACAATGCCCCGTAATGACAAAGGAAAAACTGTTTTTTTTTAGAAATGTTTGTTAATTTATTACAAATAAAATGGAAATATCACATTTACATAAGTATTCAGACCCTTTACTCAGTACTTTGCAGAAGCACCTTTGGCAGCGATTAAAGCCTTGAGTCTTCATTGAGTAAATACACCTGTATTTGGGGGAGTTTCTCCCATTCTTCTCTGCAGATCCTCTCCACCTCTGTCGGGTTGGATGGGGAGCGTTGTGCACAGCTATTTTCAGGTCTCTTCAGAGATGTTCAGGCTCTGGCTGGGCTACTCAATGACATTCAGAGACTTATGGGGTATTGTTTGTAGACTGATGAGAAAAAACAAACAATTGAATCCATTTTAGAATAAGGCTGTACCGTAACAAAATGTGGAAAAAGTCAAGGGGTCTGAATACTTTCCGAATGCACTATAGATGGGATATCATCACCCAGAATAACATGCTGTAACCCCTCATTCTCTGGATGGCACATCATCAGCCTATCAATTGATGCTGAATTATTCATGATTTGTAGAACGTTGTTCTCCAGGTTCAAGTCTCCATTCTCATGACCTTTGTATTGAGAGAGTCTGGCACTCTAATACGATGGTGCGACTTGTGTTCTAAATTCAATTGTGTTATCTGTGTGTGTGTGTGTCCAACCTGTGTGCGTGTGTACTCTGTGTCTCTGTCTCTCGACGTGTATATCTCTCTGCCTGTGTCCAACCCCAGGGCTATCTGATAGCGATCCACCTCCCCAAGGTGGACCTGTTTGACATCTCTCTCTACTGCCAGCACTACTATCTCCTCTCCCTGGATGGGTTTTTTTCAGGTTCAGTTAACAAACGGCCCGTCCTCCTAACATAGTCCCAGACGGCACTCCACCACAGAATGTGGTCTTGGATGGGGATGCCTGCTCTAGTATTTCTATAGCTCCGCCTAAGGAAGGTATCACTGTTGCTGTGTGTGAAGATGAGCTTACACAAGGAGATCTCCTTTTGATGACTTATCAACCAACCAATAATGTTGTCTAATTTATGCTCTATGCACTAGAAAATAGACTTGAGGATGGATGGGTGGATCACTCTCAGGGTTTGTTTGCTGGGCTGGTCGTTGGCCCTTGTGCTTATGATTACTGTGATTCGTGACTAGCAGCAATGGCTGCTAGTGGTCATGGTGGTGATGTAAGGGGTTAGAACAATAGGAGGGCCAATGTCTGTCTGTCTGTCTGTCTGTCTGTCTGTCTGTCTGTCTGTGCCTGGCTGGCTGGCTGGCTGGCTGGTTGGCTTCACTGCCATGACATCATAGCCTAGAGAACTCAGAGACGAGAAGCTTAGAGAAGAGAACATAGAATCTTAGAATTCTTTGGAATCTTAGAAGCTCTCTGTGTCAAAGAAAGAACACTGTCCAATTCTGGATTCTGTCTGTAACTCAATAGGCACCTCTGTCAAATGTTGGTTTGTGGTCAAAATGTTATGACTCAAAATGCTTTATTTCTACCAATTGTAGTCAAATTGAATATCATACCTACAGAAATTGTGCTTAACATTTTAATTGACATTGTCTTTCAAGTCTCTTTACTTCCATGCCTGTGAACTCACAGAGAACTATCTGCTTACCAGTTTGGCCATCATGTCTTAGGTGACTTAATAGAAGAAAAATAATTGAATTCTCACACCACGCAGCCTCGCTGCGATTCCTTGATATAACAGGTGTTATTGGAGTTGTTTAGGAATGCTAAAGGGCTTAAAAGGTAGGACTTATTCTCACCTAATACTTTAATACTCATTAATTCCTGATTCAGTGACTTACCTCTATTGAGCCCCCCTTCCCCCCCTCCCTGTCCCACCCTGCCCCACCTGCCTGCCCCAGCCCAGCCACTCTGCAGCTCCGCCAAATTACCCCCCGGGAGGGACAGGTGGATAAAGTGAGGGCTGGGGGAGGGATGAAGGGATGGAGGGTAGAGGATGGTTATTTAAGAGTGCTTAAAGGCTCAGTAAAGTTTGTTTGTTGTGTGCTAATTTTGTCTGCCTTCATGTCACCTAGATGTACTGATAGGAGTGCACTACATACACACTGACCTGAGCTTATAAATACTCTTTAGAGCACTGAATAGACTTTAATGATTGACTGATTGATAGTTGCCCATAGAGAGACACACATTCTGAGACATTGTTTGCAGCATGGTTATTATTAATTTATTGCAAGAAATGGAGAATAAGTGGAAATAAGCCACGGCAAAAATAAAAAACAACTCATTCTAAAACTATCTCCTCTGCTTTTTCCTATAAGAAAATACATGTTGTATATCACTGTATGTACTGCACTGTGTACTGTACCAGAACTATGGATAAGCTCCTCTCCTCTGAGATTTAATGCAGATCCTGGGAGCCAAACTGTGAGGGCCCAGGGAATGTGCAGCCAGTCTACAAACACAGTACAATAGGTCAATTGCATCATGCCATCCTTCATCTGTTACTAAATTATTGTGATAGAGGAGCTTGCATTAGCTCATTGATCGAGGAGACAGATTTAACTTAGCTCTATGTGGCTAGTGTCAGTGTCTGGTCAGTGGGTTCCCGACTCCAAGGTTCTGGTTCCTTGTTGTGTGTGTGTGTGTGTGTGTGTGTGTGTGTGTGTGTGTGTGTGTGTGTGTGTGTGTGTGTGTGTGTGTGTGTGCAACTCTGTGAGTTTGTGTATGTGTGTGACTGTGTGTGTGCGACTGTGTCAGAGGGGGATGCCCTGTCCAGCCTGCCCCCATCCGTTTGTTCTCTCCTGGTGAATTCCGGCAACAGTGGGTAGGAGTATACAAGCAAGGCGCTGGGCACTGGGGAGGATAAAAGAGGACGGTGGGAGAAGGAGGAGGAGGCTATAAGCAAGGCGCTGGTGAGGCTCAGTGAGAGGGATTACCTAGATCCATTAGGCCTGAATTTTCTTCCCCCCCGGGCGGTGTCACGTCCTATTAGAACTGCAACCGCTAGCTGAGTACCACGGTGGTGGAGGGCGAAGGGAGACGTATTTAGCGGGATACGTTTAAAGCGCAGGTAGCCAGGGCGTCCAAGAACACTCGACTTAACTGGCCATGAGTGAACTGAATGCGTGCATCGGTGGGAGCTTGTTCCGTAAGCAGACAGGTCGCCTGCTCCTAAAGCTGGCATTGATGACTGATAAGCTCACACTCGTTTAAGTGAAACGGATGTTTCAGCTCACTTCTGTCCAGGCTGCTCTGCCCGGTGTTAAGTGTTACCAGAGGTGACCTGTTCCTGTTCCTCTCACCCCTGAGACACAAACATGTCTCACCTTTACACTGAAATGCATTTTGGTTTCTACTTTTCACATTGCTTTGCATCTTTTTTTATTGGAGAGTTGCTTGTAAGAGTTCACATAAAATGTTTTATTTTATAAGTATTTCATTTCATAAGTAGTTAAGTTGTAACATGTTGATCGTCATGACCTGACCTCATAGTGGGATCCAGGTGAACTCATCAGACATGTAACACTCAACAACTAGTTCTTGTTGGACAGTATAGGGCAGTCATACTCAATAGGCAGACTTGGTCCCGGATCCAAATCAAGAACGGGGTCAATAAGGACCGCGGGTCCTGACTTTAAACAGGTTTTCTTTTTTTTTTTTGGGGGCTCAGTCTGGCTGTGAACTTTCTGCTGTTGGGAGTTGTAATAGTGCATTGGCAGTTTTCCTATTTTTATCACATTCACTTACAGCTATTTATAACCGGTCAAATAATATAAATCAAATAATATAATTCAAAAATGTCCAGTTGATCAACTTGCCCATGTTAGCTAAGTAGGTAAGCTAGGCTAACCCCATGGCAAAATGTGTAGATTTGCAGGAAATTTGCTTTACAGCTGCGAACTGTTGTCTCCGCCAACAAGAGGCGTGTGAACAGTTTGGGGTCGCATGGGTAGCGAGGGGTTTCTTACTACGCGGATAAATTCAAATATCTATCCGGACCTTTGCCACCTAGGAAGTTTGTGTGACCGGACCTTCTCAAATATTATTTGAATACCGTGTACCGAAATTTTTGGGAAATGTTCAATGTGTTTCCATCACATTTTCAACTCTACTGATAGTTTTGTCACAGAAACTGTTGCGTTAAATAGCTAAATGTTCCTACTCTGGCCTTGGCATGTACTCTCTAGCCAACAGCTGGCAGATACAGTGCGGGTAGATGAAAAAAATGATGTTGAACTTCACAGGATGGTGAAAGTGCATGATATGAGCTTGAGGCTCCTTTCCAATAAATTCCGCTGGTCTGATTCTTTTTCTTCGGTACATGAAGTAACAGAAGTGGTCATCAAGCACTGATTTCTATCTGCAACATATCCTTTTGGTGGAGACCCACCACTGGTGGGAAAATTTGCAAATGTTTACATATGCATACAAATCTGAAGCTAATTGGATGTAAACCTAACTTGTACTGAATCGTTTGTTACAGAGTAATATAATTCAAGTAAACCCAACATACAGAGACGCGTTTGAAGTCAATTCGATACAACTTTATCTCCTCAGGGGCAATCAATTAAGAAAGGCAGTGATTTCCAGTCAAGTGCTTTCCAATGGTCAATCAACAGGGGAAGCCGTCATTAGCGCAAAATAAGGTCCTAATGTTGAACATTTTCAATGACTGTCTGTTTAATAACATGCTGTGGCAATAGACAAAAGGTCATTCAGCTCTTAATACTTTGTCTGTGGGTGCACCCCAAATGGCATCCTATTTCCTATATAGTGCACCATACAAAAGGGAATTGGTGCCATTTGGGACGCAACCGGTCTCTCCAGTCCTCCGAAGTTTTGGGGTCACTGCTACCTCACTGCAATTCTCATCCATGAAGTGACCCGCAAAAAAAAAGCCCCTCAAAAGCCCCACTAGGCCGAGGGCTCCAGCATGTCTGGTCTTCCCTCGGTACACATACACCCCCCTCCTCTGCCTCCTCTTCTCCTTGTACACAGCCAATCTAGTGGTAGGCCTCCTGCTAGCTCCACACAGAGGCCAGCCCTAATTGCTCTTGTCGTAAAGCTCCCTGACCCTAATAAGCTGCAGCTCCCCAAAGCTGTCGAGATAAACCCCACTTTACCTCACCAAACCTGCTTAATGCCACTCCTTACCCGTAACCCCCTCTCCCTTCCCCCCTCTGCCTTCTGCCACTCAAACACCATGGATGGGACGGTGACGTACTGAGGAAGAGTGAAAAATAGGAGCAGAGGGAAAGCGCAAGAGAAAAATAAACAACGTAGTCCGAGTTATTGGTCTGGTGAGATGAAGAGAGGCACATAGAACAAGAACGCCCTACGATGAGAATGTTGACAAAGAAAATCTGCTAATATGGTTGAAGGTAGAGTTGTTGGAGTGAGAGAGCAGGGACGAGATGTGTATCTGCTTAGATAGATCACTGGTGTGATAAGTTAAAGTGTTGGGATGATGAACCAAGTGCCCAGCAGCAGTGATTACGTGTTATTCCCTTCCGTGTCTCACCACCAAGTTCAATAAATGAGATCACAGGGCTTTGTGGAGTTCACTTCAAAACAGGTTGTGTTAATTACTAAAAAAGATAGGATGTTAGGTCGAATCACCTTTTAACCGAGGCGTCAGCTTCTATTGGTTTAGTTAGTGACATCTTTTAAACCCAGAGACATGTTGTGTCCTCACAAGTTGTGAGCAACACCACACTACATACAGTGGGGAGAACAAGTATTTGATACACTGCCAATTTTGCAGGTTTTCCTACTTACAAAGCATGTAGAGGTCTGTAATTTTTTATCATAGGTACACTTCAACTGTGAGAGACGGAATCTAAAACAAAAATCCAGAAAATCACATTGTATGATTTTTAAGTAATTAATTTGCATTTTATTGCATGACATAAGTATTTGATCACCTACCAACCAGTAAGAATTCCGGCTCTCAAGGACCTGTTCGTTTTTCTTTAAGAAGCCCTCCTGTTCTCCACTCATTACCTGTATTAACTGCACCTGTTTGAACTCGTTACCTGTATAAAAGACACCTGTCATGTTCTCCCCACTGTATATGGTTTCCTCTAAAAGAAAGATAAAAGTGAATTTGTCAATTCAAAAATGTAAAATTGCCCATTGTTTTAATTTGTGGATTTTTCACTTCCTGAATTGACAACTGAATTCATTGAAAACAGAGAAATTGAGATCATGAATAAAAAAAACTGCCCTATTTAAAAAAAAAATTCTACATGTTAATTACATTTCTTAAATTGACAACTGAATTCACCCCGAACCTGATATGCAACCCCTATCTGAGAGAAATTGAGATCATGAATAAAAAAACTGCCCTATTTTATTTGGGGTTTTTTTCAACTTGTTAATTACATTTCTTAAATTGACAACTAAATTCACCCCGAACCTGATATGCAACCCCTATCACCAAAATATTAGTGAAATTTAGAGAGAAATCTGTTGATTTCCTTCCCAATCATCATAGGTTAGCATGAAAATCTACTAGATTGACGTACTCAGGAACTTGATTTAGACTCAACAGAATAAGAACTGCGAACCAACACGACAAGTCGTATTACCAATGGTAACCTTACTCCATTGCCTCCTACTTGGTTGAGTTGCTACTACACACAATTATCTGTGCCAAAAGCATTTCATAGTAACGCCAACTGAAATGATCAAAACATTTTACTTAAAAAAAAAAAATTGTAATAACATAGGACAGACAATTAATTTTCCCCAAAAAATACAACATGTAATGAAAAGTAATTTCAGAAACAAGTTGTAGTTTTTGTTGTATTTTAATAGGATATTTTAATATTTGAAAAATATCACAATGAATATGTAAACTTCCAACCACAAATCCTTTTTTTCACTCCCAAATAACTAAAGAATATTATTTATTAGTGGTTGGAGAACAGAGTTCTGGCTATTCTGTGCTACATTTAGTCATTCACAGGGCTAACAAGTCAGTGACCACCGCTATGCAAAATGGTAATACTGTACCATATATTCACAATGCAAAATAACCAGGATGAATACTATGGATACATCCTAAATGGCACCCCATTGTTCCGCAAGTAGTCTATAGGGAATAGGGTGCCATTTGGGACGTGACCTAGGGGATCATACGGGACCTCTGTCGACATCCCTACTAAAGAGAACAACATACAGTTGAAGTCAGAAGTTTACATACACTTAGGTTGGAGTCATTAAAACTTGTTTTGGCAACCACTCCACAAATGTCTTTTTAACAAACTATAGTTTTGGAAAGTCGGTTGGGACATTACTTTGTGCACGACACAAGTAATTTGTCCAACAATTGTTTACAGACAGATTATTTCACTTATAATTCACTGTATCACAATTCCAGTGGGTCAGAAGTTTACATACACTAAGTTGACTGTGCCTTTAAACAATTTTCAGAAAATGATATCATGGCTTTAGAGGCTTCTGATAGGCTAATTGACATCATTTGAGTCAATTGGAGGTGTACCTGTGGATGTATCTCAAGGCCTACCTTCAAACTCAGTGCCTCTTTGCTTGACATCATTGGAAAATCAAAAGAAATCAGCCAAGACCTCAGAAACAAAAAGGTTCATCCTTAGGAGCAATTTCCAAATGCCTGAAGGTACCACAATCATCTGTACAAACAATAGTACGCAAGTATAAACACCATGGGACGACGCAGCCGTCATACCACTCAGGAAGGAGATGCGTTCTGTCTCCTAGAGATGAACGTACTTTGGTGCAAAAAGTGCATATCAATCCCAGAACAACAGCAAAGGACCTTGTGAAGATGCTGGAGGAAACAGGTACAAAAGTATCTATATCCACAGTAAAATGAGTCCTATATCGACATAACCTGAAAGGCCACTCAGCAAGGAAGAAGCCACTGCTCCAAAACCGCCATAAAAAAGCCAGACGACGGTTTGCAACTGCACATGGGGATAGAGATCGTACTTTCTGGAGAAATGTCCTCTGATCTGATGAAACAGAAATAGAACTGTTTGGCCATAATGACCATCGTTATGTTTGGAGGAAAAAGGGGGAGGCTTGCAAGCCGAAGAACACCATCCTAACCGTGAAGCATCATGTTGTGGGGGTGCTTTGCTGCAGGAGGGACTGGTGCACTTCACAAAATAGATGGCTTCATGAGGAAGGAAAATTATGTGGATATATTGAAGCAACATCTCAAGATTAGTCAGGAAGTTAAAGCTTGGTCGCAAATGGGTGTTCCAAATGGAAAATGACACCAAGCATACTTCCAAAGTTGTGTCAAAATGGCTTAAGGACAACAAAGTTAAGGTATTGGAGTGGCCATCACAAAGCCTTGACCTCAATCCCATAGAACATTTGTGGGCACAACTGAAAAAGCGTGTGCGAGCAAGGATCCTACAAACCTGACTCAGTTACACCAGCTCTGTCAGAAGGAATGGGCCAAAATTCACCCAACTTATTGTGGGAAGCTTGTTGAAGGCTACCTGAAATGTTTGAACCAAGTTAAACAATTTAAAGGCAATGCTACCAAATACTAATTGATTGTATGCAAACTTCTGACCCACAGGGAATGTGATGAATGAAATGCAAGCTGAAATAAATAATTCACTCTACTATTAGTCTGACATTTCACATGATCAAAATAAAGTGGTGATCCTAACTGACCTAAAACAGAATTTTTACTAGGATTAAATGTCAGGAATTGTGAAAAACTGAGATTAAATGTATTTGGCTAAGGTGTATGTAAACTTTCGACTTCAACTGTATGTGTTCATAATATTAACTATTTGTACTTCAAACAAATGCAAACCATTACAACTCCAATCCTTTAATAAATAAGTAACCATTTCCATGAAATAGACTCAAAACACCTGTCACTCTTTCCCACTACATACATCTCTCTATGGGAGTGTCAACCAAACCCAGCTTCTATAGAACAATGAGTCTATTTACAAAAACAATTGTGGTCTTCAGCAGGCACTAGAAATGACAGGCCCACCCTCACTGTCAATGCATAGGTAATGCTGATTATGATGATGATGTGAAAACCTTACAGTCAAGTGTCTACTATTGCCATCTAGTGGTTGACTGACTTGGACAAATGAGCAGAAATTCAGGGACATTTACATTACATTTAAGTCATTTAGCAGACGCTCTTATCCAGAGCGACATACAAATTGGTGCATTCACCTTATGACATCCAGTGGAACAGCCACTTTACAATAGTGCATCTAAATCTTTTAGGGGGGGGGGGTGAGAAGGATTACTTATCCTATCCTAGGTATTCCTTAAAGGAACCAGAGACCAGTGATCATTTCATGTTTATGTTGTAGAGCAGTTGGTAATTTGTTGATTTCTTGCTGGACAGAGGTCGTGTGAACTCATAGGAATGTTGAACTCCAAATCAACACCTAGCCTGTACTTAGGGAGAAGTGATCCAACGCTGATTCACACTATAGGGCCAAACTGTACTGTTCTGGCTTGGATATTTTCCTCTCACATGGTCCTACCCAGCAACAAAAATGGATGCGTAACCAGGCCAACCCCTAGTTTAACCCTATAGTGTCAATCAGGCACCAGTGTTCTCAACTTGTCTCCTCAGCAGGGTTGAGGGGAGGTGGGGTACTTGGTCTTCAGGCCCTCCTTGAAGCTGCGGAACAGGAGGCGGCTCCTTCGGTTCTCCTCATTCTTCCTGCTGTGGAACACGCCATGAACTTTGAACCCTTTGTGCACCACAAAGGCAGAGTTGAGGACGGAGAATCCGTAGCCCGTCACGTGGAGCTTACAGGCCTGGGGAGGGAAGGGGAAGAGGTAAGGGGGACAACATGAAATGTTGAAAACTTTTAATTGAATGACGTGTCAGGAAAAAGTATTTATTTATATTCTATTTGTATAATGTATGTTTTACTGCTGTGCAAGAATATCTGCAGTGTCCTTTGTCTGTTGATAATGTAATGTAGTCCTAACTGTTTTCAACCATACACACACCTGTCGCGTCCCCTCTGCACTGTGAGTAACTGGCTACTTTTATCCGTACAATACATACCTGGCTGATGCGGTTAAAGCCATACTGCCTGAAGCCGTCGTACAGGTGTACGGTGTGCGGCCCAATGTAGAAGGGCTCCCAGGGGTCCACTCAGGATAATGTATAGGTCACGTCCAGGGGCCCCAAGCCTTGGCTATGTCTGTTCACCCACTAGGAGTAGTTGGTGGGGGCCTGGCACTGTGGGTACGGCACCTCATAGAAGGGCTGCACCTCTCCCACCTGGTACAGCTGTGCCAGCTCCGACTTGGTGGCAGGCATCTTGTGTACATGGCAGATCTCAAAGGCATGCAGGACGATGACCTCGTCTGTAGCAGGTTCACGTCTCATGACCAACGCCAGTAACTGCTGGTGGAGGTCGGCACTGGTGCCATGTCGATGACCAGGATGTATTTGGCTTCCATTACGTCGCTGGCAAAGTTCTAAAGAAGATTGTTTGGATAGGAGGCCTTACCCCCGATGGCATAGTTCTGGTATTTGTCTCGGTGCGTCTCCAGCCTGGCGAACACCGCGGCACAATCCTCCAGACCTGCAAAATGCTCCCGTTCCTGCTCAGGGAAACTCGCCATCTTCCCGGAGTGGCACACCATGTGGAAGTCCACTGAGGGCAGAAGATGCTGAGGGTGTAGACCAGGGCTGTGGCAAATGTGGCATCTTGCCCATGTGCGAAAATGGCCACAGAGAGAGGGTTCTGCCAACGTTCCACCAAAGAGTCCAGGGGATGCAAGTTGTTGATGGATGTGTGCGTTGCTAAGGCCAATTTGTGCAAGCTTGCATCCGTTCCATTCTTCTGATTGGTGGAGAAATCGCTGTTGATCAAGTTATTGTACACACGGTATTTCCCGCTGGCATCAAATATAGCCCCGTGGACAGAGAGTACCTGAGACACTCTTCCCGTGAGTTTTTCTCAGAGTTTCCATTTTTCTTGCCAGAGCTCCGGAAAAGCTCCTAGTATCGGTAGCGCTGCTGCTTCAGTTGCAAGACTGCTACCATTACCAGAGCAACACCTTAAACACGGAACATTCCTTAGAGTAATGTATTCCCGGGCACTGCATACAGCAAAATCCTTTAGGAACATGCCCCAGGTAGGTATAAAATTGACCACTGCTAGGTGGCTAACTAGTTACACGGAGCTGATTTCGGAATTTATTTATGGGGGGCTCTCCTCGACTGTCTCGTGCGGTTGACATCACGCAGTGCTGCCGTAGGATTCGATACGATTTTCAGTCGTGAAATCATTGCACGGGTCAATCTCATAGCATTAAAAAACACATTTGGAGAATGGTGGGGTTTCCACTAGATAGCACATCCACAAAGTTGACTATATCGTAAAAATGAATGAAAACAAAAACGTGCTTTTTGGTCATAATTTATTGTGATGTTAAAGGTAAGCAGTGTGGTTGTGGTTCAGTTTAAAATCAGATTTTAAGCGGATACATTGTATAAATAGACGGCGTTTATGACTTTGTGGCTGTGGTAACTAGTGACAACCTTGTTGTGGTGCACGTCTCCTCTTTCCTACCACAAACCCTAGTATAGAAGGGCACGTAGCTAGCTAGTTCGACATAAAATGGACAATTTATTGTGTTTGTAGCGAACAACTGCATGTTCAAATATGCTATTTGGTTTCCTAACATAACCCAGGGGGGGTATTTACACCCCTTAAGTTTAAGACAAATAGGGGTTTTGGCTTGTGATGTGCCTCAGGGGACGAGGTGGCCGAGTGGTTAAGGCGATGGACTGCTAATCCATTGTGCTCTGCACGCGTGGGTTCGAATCCCATCCTCGTCGACAAATCTCTGTTTATGTATATTATACCGCTGTGCAAGAATCTCTGCAGTGTCTGTTGATAATGTCATGTAGTCCTACCTGTTTTCAACCATACACACACACACACCTGTCGCGTCCCCTCCGTACTGTGAGGAACTTTTATCCATACAACCGCTGATGCGGTTAAAGCCATACTGCCTGAAGCCGTCGTACAGGTGTACGGTGTGCGGCCCAATGTAGAAGGGCTCCCAGGGGTCCACCCAGGATAATGTATAGGTCACGTCCAGGGGCCCCAAGCCTTGGCTATGTCTGTTCACCCACTAGGAGTAGTTGGTGGGGGCCTGGCACTGTGGGTACGGCACCTCATAGAAGGGCTGCACCTCTCCCACCTGGTACAGCTGTGCCAGCTCCGACTTGGTGGCAGGCATCTTGTGTACATGGCAGATCTCAAAGGCATGCAGGACGATGACCTCGTCTGTAGCAGGTTCACGTCTCATGACCAACGCCAGTAACTGCTGGTGGAGGTCGGCACTGGTGCCATGTCGATGACCAGGATGTATTTGGCTTCCATTACGTCGCTGGCAAAGTTCTAAAGAAGATTGTTTGGATAGGAGGCCTTACCCCCGATGGCATAGTTCTGGTATTTGTCTCGGTGCGTCTCCAGCCTGGCGAACACCGCGGCACAATCCTCCAGACCTGCAAAATGCTCCCGTTCCTGCTCAGGGAAACTCGCCATCTTCCCGGAGTGGCACACCATGTGGAAGTCCACTGAGGGCAGAAGATGCTGAGGGTGTAGACCAGGGCTGTGGCAAATGTGGCATCTTGCCCATGTGCGAAAATGGCCACAGAGAGAGGGTTCTGCCAACGTTCCACCAAAGAGTCCAGGGGATGCAAGTTGTTGATGGATGTGTGCGTTGCTAAGGCCAATTTGTGCAAGCTTGCATCCGTTCCATTCTTCTGATTGGTGGAGAAATCGCTGTTGATCAAGTTATTGTACACACGGTATTTCCCGCTGGCATCAAATATAGCCCCGTGGACAGAGAGTACCTGAGACACTCTTCCCGTGAGTTTTTCTCAGAGTTTCCATTTTTCTTGCCAGAGCTCCGGAAAAGCTCCTAGTATCGGTAGCGCTGCTGCTTCAGTTGCAAGACTGCTACCATTACCAGAGCAACACCTTAAACACGGAACATTCCTTAGAGTAATGTATTCCCGGGCACTGCATACAGCAAAATCCTTTAGGAACATGCCCCAGGTAGGTATAAAATTGACCACTGCTAGGTGGCTAACTAGTTACACGGAGCTGATTTCGGAATTTATTTATGGGGGGCTCTCCTCGACTGTCTCGTGCGGTTGACATCACGCAGTGCTGCCGTAGGATTCGATACGATTTTCAGTCGTGAAATCATTGCACGGGTCAATCTCATAGCATTAAAAAACACATTTGGAGAATGGTGGGGTTTCCACTAGATAGCACATCCACAAAGTTGACTATATCGTAAAAATGAATGAAAACAAAAACGTGCTTTTTGGTCATAATTTATTGTGATGTTAAAGGTAAGCAGTGTGGTTGTGGTTCAGTTTAAAATCAGATTTTAAGCGGATACATTGTATAAATAGACGGCGTTTATGACTTTGTGGCTGTGGTAACTAGTGACAACCTTGTTGTGGTGCACGTCTCCTCTTTCCTACCACAAACCCTAGTATAGAAGGGCACGTAGCTAGCTAGTTCGACATAAAATGGACAATTTATTGTGTTTGTAGCGAACAACTGCATGTTCAAATATGCTATTTGGTTTCCTAACATAACCCAGGGGGGTATTTACACCCCTTAAGTTTAAGATAAATAGGGGTTTTGGCTTGTGATGTGCCTCAGGGTACTAGGTGGCCGAGTGGTTAAGGCGATGGACTGCTAATCCATTGTGCTCTGCATGCGTGGGTTCGAATCCCATCCTCGTCGACAAATCTTTGTTTATGTATATTATACCGCTGTGCAAGAATCTCTGCAGTGTCTGTTGATAATGTCATGTAGTCCTACCTGTTTTCAACCATACACACACACCTGTCGCGTCCCCTCCGTACTGTGAGGAACTTTTATCCATACAACCGCTGATGCGGTTAAAGCCATACTGCCTGAAGCCGTCGTACAGGTGTACGGTGTGCGGCCCAATGTAGAAGGGCTCCCAGGGGTCCACCCAGGATAATGTATAGGTCACGTCCAGGGGCCCCAAGCCTTGGCTATGTCTGTTCACCCACTAGGAGTAGTTGGTGGGGGCCTGGCACTGTGGGTACGGCACCTCATAGAAGGGCTGCACCTCTCCCACCTGGTACAGCTGTGCCAGCTCCGACTTGGTGGCAGGCATCTTGTGTACATGGCAGATCTCAAAGGCATGCAGGACGATGACCTCGTCTGTAGCAGGTTCACGTCTCATGACCAACGCCAGTAACTGCTGGTGGAGGTCGGCACTGGTGCCATGTCGATGACCAGGATGTAGTTGGCTTCCATTACGTCGCTGGCAAAGTTCTAAAGAAGATTGTTTGGATAGGAGGCCTTACCCCGATGGCATAGTTCTGGTATTTGTCTCGGTGCGTCTCCAGCCTGGCGAACACCGCGGCACAATCCTCCAGACCTGCAAAATGCTCCCGTTCCTGCTCAGGGAAACTCGCCATCTTCCCGGAGTGGCACACCATGTGGAAGTCCACTGAGGGCAGAAGATGCTGAGGGTGTAGACCAGGGCTGTGGCAAATGTGGCATCTTGCCCATGTGCGAAAATGGCCACAGAGAGAGGGTTCTGCCAACGTTCCACCAAAGAGTCCAGGGATGCAAGTTGTTGATGGATGTGTGCGTTGCTAAGGCCAATTTGTGCAAGCTTGCATCCGTTCCATTCTTCTGATTGGTGGAGAAATCGCTGTTGATCAAGTTATTGTACACACGGTATTTCCCGCTGGCATCAAATATAGCCCCCGTGGACAGAGAGTACCTGAGACACTCTTCCCGTGAGTTTTTCTCAGAGTTTCCATTTTTCTTGCCAGAGCTCCGGAAAAGCTCCTAGTATCGGTAGCGCTGCTGCTTCAGTTGCAAGACTGCTACCATTACCAGAGCAACACCTTAAACACGGAACATTCCTTAGAGTAATGTATTCCCGGGCACTGCATGTACACCACATACAGCAAAATCCTTTAGGAACATGCCCCAGGTAGGTATAAAATTGACCACTGCTAGGTGGCTAACTAGTTACACGGAGCTGATTTCGAATTTATTTATGGGGAGGCTCTCCTCGACTGTCTCGTGCGGTTGACATCACGCAGTGCTGCCGTAGGATTCGATACGATTTTCAGTCGTGAAATCATTGCACGGGTCAATCTCATAGCATTAAAAAACACATTTGGAGAATGGTGGGGTTTCCACTAGATAGCACATCCACAAAGTTGACTATATCGTAAAAATGAATGAAAACAAAAACGTGCTTTTTGGTCATAATTTATTGTGATGTTAAAGGTAAGCAGTGTGGTTGTGGTTCAGTTTAAAATCAGATTTTAAGCGGATACATTGTATAAATAGACGGCGTTTATGACTTTGTGGCTGTGGTAACTAGTGACAACCTTGTTGTGGTGCACGTCTCCGCTTTCCTACCACAAACCCTAGTATAGAAGGGCACGTAGCTAGCTAGTTCGACATAAAATGGACAATTTATTGTGTTTGTAGCGAACAACTGCATGTTCAAATATGCTATTTGGTTTCCTAACATAACCCAGGGGGGGTATTTACACCCCTTAAGTTTAAGACAAATAGGGGTTTTGGCTTGTGATGTGCCTCAGGGGACGAGGTGGCCGAGTGGTTAAGGCGATGGACTGCTAATCCATTGTGCTCTGCACGCGTGGGTTCGAATCCCATCCTCGTCGACAAATCTTTGTTTATGTATATTATACCGCTGTGCAAGAATCTCTGCAGTGTCTGTTGATAATGTTTTCAACCATACACACACACACACCTGTCGCGTCCCCTCCGTACTGTGAGGAACTTTTATCCATACAACCGCTGATGCGGTAAAAGCCATACTGCCTGAAGCCGTCGTACAGGTGTACGGTGTGCGGCCCAATGTAGAAGGGCTCCCAGGGGTCCACCCAGGATAATGTATAGGTCACGTCCAGGGGCCCCAAGCCTTGGCTATGTCTGTTCACCCACTAGGAGTAGTTGGTGGGGGCCTGGCACTGTGGGTACGGAACCTCATAGAAGGGCTGCACCTCTCCCACCTGGTACAGCTGTGCCAGCTCCGACTTGGTGGCAGGCATCTTGTGTACATGGCAGATCTCAAAGGCATGCAGGACGATGACCTCGTCTGTAGCAGGTTCACGTCTCATGACCAACGCCAGTAACTGCTGGTGGAGGTCGGCACTGGTGCCATGTCGATGACCAGGATGTAGTTGGCTTCCATTACGTCGCTGGCAAAGTTCTAAAGAAGATTGTTTGGATAGGAGGCCTTACCCCCGATGGCATAGTTCTGGTATTTGTCTCGGTGCGTCTGCAGCCTGGCGAACACCGCGGCACAATCCTCCAGACCTGCAAAATGCTCCCGTTCCTGCTCAGGGAAACTCGCCATCTTCCCGGAGTGGCACACCATGTGGAAGTCCACTGAGGGCAGAAGATGCTGAGGGTGTAGACCAGGGCTGTGGCAAATGTGGCATCTTGCCCATGTGCGAAAATGGCCACAGAGAGAGGGTTCTGCCAACGTTCCACCAAAGAGTCCAGGGGATGCAAGTTGTTGATGGATGTGTGCGTTGCTAAGGCCAATTTGTGCAAGCTTGCATCCGTTCCATTCTTCTGATTGGTGGAGAAATCGCTGTTGATCAAGTTATTGTACACACGGTATTTCCCGCTGGCATCAAATATAGCCCCGTGGACAGAGAGTACCTGAGACACTCTTCCCGTGAGTTTTTCTCAGAGTTTCCATTTTTCTTGCCAGAGCTCCGGAAAAGCTCCTAGTATCGGTAGCGCTGCTGCTTCAGTTGCAAGACTGCTACCATTACCAGAGCAACACCTTAAACACGGAACATTCCTTAGAGTAATGTATTCCCGGGCACTGCATGTACACCACATACAGCAAAATCCTTTAGGAACATGCCCCAGGTAGGTATAAAATTGACCACTGCTAGGTGGCTAACTAGTTACACGGAGCTGATTTCGGAATTTATTTATGGGGGGCTCTCCTCGACTGTCTCGTGCGGTTGACATCACGCAGTGCTGCCGTAGGATTCGATACGATTTTCAGTCGTGAAATCATTGCACGGGTCAATCTCATAGCATTAAAAAACACATTTGGAGAATGGTGGGGTTTCCACTAGATAGCACATCCACAAAGTTGACTATATCGTAAAAATGAATGAAAACAAAAACGTGCTTTTTGGTCATAATTTATTGTGATGTTAAAGGTAAGCAGTGTGGTTGTGGTTCAGTTTAAAATCAGATTTTAAGCGGATACATTGTATAAATAGACGGCGTTTATGACTTTGTGGCTGTGGTAACTAGTGACAACCTTGTTGTGGTGCACGTCTCCTCTTTCCTACCACAAACCCTAGTATAGAAGGGCACGTAGCTAGCTAGTTCGACATAAAATGGACAATTTATTGTGTTTGTAGCGAACAACTGCATGTTCAAATATGCTATTTGGTTTCCTAACATAACCCAGGGGGTATTTACACCCCTTAAGTTTAAGATAAATAGGGGTTTTGGCTTGTAATGTGACTCAGGGGACGAGGTGGCCGAGTGGTTAAGGCGATGGACTGCTAATCCATTGTGCTCTGCACGCGTGGTTCGAATCCCATCCTCGTCGACAAATCTTTGTTTATGTATATTATACCGCTGTGCAAGAATCTCTGCAGTGTCTGTTGATAATGTCATGTCCTACCTGTTTTCAACCATACACACACACACACCTGTCGCGTCCCCTCCGTACTGTGAGGAACTTTTATCCTTACAACCGCTGATGCGGTTAAAGCCATACTGCCTGAAGCCGTCGTACAGGTGTACGGTGTGCGGCCCAATGTAGAAGGGCTCCCAGGGGTCCACCCAGGATAATGTATAGGTCACGTCCAGGGGCCCCAAGCCTTGGCTATGTCTGTTCACCCACTAGGAGTAGTTGGTGGGGGCCTGGCACTGTGGGTACGGCACCTCATAGAAGGGCTGCACCTCTCCCACCTGGTACAGCTGTGCCAGCTCCGACTTGGTGGCAGGCATCTTGTGTACATGGCAGATCTCAAAGGCATGCAGGACGATGACCTCGTCTGTAGCAGGTTCACGTCTCATGACCAACGCCAGTAACTGCTGGTGGAGGTCGGCACTGGTGCCATGTCGATGACCAGGATGTAGTTGGCTTCCATTACGTCGCTGGCAAAGTTCTAAAGAAGATTGTTTGGATAGGAGGCCTTACCCCCGATGGCATAGTTCTGGTATTTGTCTCGGTGCGTCTCCAGCCTGGCAAACACCGCGGCACAATCCTCCAGACCTGCAAAATGCTCCCGTTCCTGTTCAGGGAAACTCGCCATCTTCCCGGAGTGGCACACCATGTGGAAGTCCACTGAGGGCAGAAGATGCTGAGGGTGTAGACCAGGGCTGTGGCAAATGTGGCATCTTGCCCATGTGCGAAAATGGCCACAGACAGAGGGTTCTGCCAACGTTCCACCAAAGAGTCCAGGGGATGCAAGTTGTTGATGGATGTGTGCGTTGCTAAGGCCAATTTGTGCAAGCTTGCATCCGTTCCATTCTTCTGATTGGTGGAGAAATCGCTGTTGATCAAGTTATTGTACACACGGTATTTCCCGCTGGCATCAAATATAGCCCCCGTGGACAGAGAGTACCTGAGACACTCTTCCCGTGAGTTTTTCTCAGAGTTTCCATTTTTCTTGCCAGAGCTCCGGAAAAGCTCCTAGTATCGGTAGCGCTGCTGCTTCAGTTGCAAGACTGCTACCATTACCAGAGCAACACCTTAAACACAGAACATTCCTTAGAGTAATGTATTCCCGGGCACTGCATGTACACCACATACAGCAAAATCCTTTAGGAACATGCCCCAGGTAGGTATAAAATTGACCACTGCTAGGTGGCTAACTAGTTACACGGAGCTGATTTCGGAATTTATTTATGGGGGCTCTCCTCGACTGTCTCGTGCGGTTGACATCACGCAGTGCTGACGTAGGATTCGATACGATTTTCAGTCGTGAAATCATTGCACGGGTCAATCTCATAGCATTAAAAAACACATTTGGAGAATGGTGGGGTTTCCACTAGATAGCACATCCACAAAGTTGACTATATCGTAAAAATGAATGAAAACAAAAACGTGCTTTTTGGTCATAATTTATTGTGATGTTAAAGGTAAGCAGTGTGGTTGTGGTTCAGTTTAAAATCAGATTTTAAGCGGATACATTGTATAAATAGACAGCGTTTATGACTTTGTGGCTGTGGTAACTAGTGACAACCTTGTTGTGTGTGGTGCACGTCTCCGCTTTCCTACCACAAACCCTAGTATAGAAGGGCACGTAGCTAGCTAGTTCGACATAAAATGGACAATTTATTGTGTTTGTAGCGAACAACTGCATATGCTATTTGGTTTCCTAACATAACCCAGGGGGGTATTTACACCCCTTAAGTTTAAGATAAATAGGGGTTTTGGCTTGTGATGTGACTCAGAGGACGAGGTGGCCGAGTGGTTAAGGCGATGGACTGCTAATCCATTGTGCTCTGCACGCGTGGTTTCGAATCCCATCCTCGTCGACAAATCTTTGTTTATGTATATTATACCGCTGTGCAAGAATCTCTGCAGTGTCTGTTGATAATGTCATGGAGTCCTACCTGTTTTCAACCATACACACACACACCTGTCGCGTCCCCTCCGTACTGTGAGGAACTGGCTACTTTTATCCATACATACCTGGCTGATGCGGTTAAAGCCATACTGCCTGAAGCCGTCGTACAGGTGTACGGTGTGCGGCCCAATGTAGAAGGGCTCCCAGGGGTCCACCCAGGATAATGTATAGGTCACGTCCAGGGGCCCCAAGCCTTGGCTATGTCTGTTCACCCACTAGGAGTAGTTGGTGGGGGCCTGGCACTGTGGGTACGGCACCTCATAGAAGGGCTGCACCTCTCCCACCTGGTACAGCTGTGCCAGCTCCGACTTGGTGGCAGGCATCTTGTGTACATGGCAGATCTCAAAGGCATGCAGGACGATGACCTCGTCTGTAGCAGGTTCACGTCTCATGACCAACGCCAGTAACTGCTGGTGGAGGTCGGCACTGGTGCCATGTCGATGACCAGGATGTAGTTGGCTTCCATTACGTCGCTGGCAAAGTTCTAAAGAAGATTGTTTGGATAGGAGGCCTTACCCCCGATGGCATAGTTCTGGTATTTGTCTCTGTGCGTCTCCAGCCTGGCAAACACCGCGGCACAATCCTCCAGACCTGCAAAATGCTCCCGTTCCTGCTCAGGGAAACTCGCCATCTTCCCGGAGTGGCACACCATGTGGAAGTCCACTGAGGGCAGAAGATGCTGAGGGTGTAGACCAGGGCTGTGGCAAATGTGGCATCTTGCCCATGTGCGAAAATGGCCACAGAGAGAGGGTTCTGCCAACGTTCCACCAAAGAGTCCAGGGGATGCAAGTTGTTGATGGAAGTGTGCGTTGCTAAGGCCAATTTGTGCAAACTTGCATCCGTTCCATTCTTCTGATTGGTGGAGAAATCGCTGTTGATCAAGTTATTGTACACACAGTATTTCCCGCTGGCATCAAATATAGCCCCCGTGGACAGAGAGTACCTGAGACACTCTTCCCGTGAGTTTTTCTCAGAGTTTCCATTTTTCTTGCCAGAGCTCCGGAAAAGCTCCTAGTATCGGTAGCGCTGCTGCTTCAGTTGCAAGACTGCTACCATTACCAGAGCAACACCTTAAACACGGAACATTCCTTAGAGTAATGTATTCCCGGGCACTGCATGTACACCACATACAGCAAAATCCTTTAGGAACATGCCCCAGGTAGGTATAAAATTGACCACTGCTAGGTGGCTAACTAGTTACACGGAGCTGATTTCGAATTTATTTATGGGGGCTCTCCTCGACTGTCTCGTGCGGTTGACATCACGCAGTGCTGACGTAGGATTCGATACGATTTTCAGTCGTGAAATCATTGCACGGGTCAATCTCATAGCATTAAAAAACACATTTGGAGAATGGTGGGGTTTCCACTAGATAGCACATCCACAAAGTTGACTATATCGTAAAAATGAATGAAAACAAAAACGTGCTTTTTGGTCATAATTTATTGTGATGTTAAAGGTAAGCAGTGTGGTTGTGGTTCAGTTTAAAATCAGATTTTAAGCGGATACATTGTACAAATAGACAGCGTTTATGACTTTGTGGCTGTGGTAACTAGTGACAACCTTGTGGTGCACGTCTCCGCTTTCCTACCACAAACCCTAGTATAGAAGGGCACGTAGCTAGCTAGTTCGACATAAAATGGACAATTTATTGTGTTTGTAGCGAACAACTGCATATGCTATTTGGTTTCCTAACATAACCCAGGGGGTATTTACACCCCTTAAGTTTAAGATAAATAGGGGTTTTGGCTTGTGATGTGACTCAGAGGACGAGGTGGCCGAGTGGTTAAGGCGATGGACTGCTAATCCATTGTGCTCTGCACGCGTGGTTTCGAATCCCATCCTCGTCGACAAATCTTTGTTTATGTATATTATACCGCTGTGCAAGAATCTCTGCAGTGTCTGTTGATAATGTCATGGAGTCCTACCTGTTTTCAACCATACACACACACACACCTGTCGCGTCCCCTCCGTACTGTGAGGAACTGGCTACTTTTATCCATACATACCTGGCTGATGCGGTTAAAGCCATACTGCCTGAAGCCGTCGTACAGGTGTACGGTGTGCGGCCCAATGTAGAAGGGCTCCCAGGGGTCCACCCAGGATAATGTATAGGTCACGTCCAGGGGCCCCAAGCCTTGGCTATGTCTGTTCACCCACTAGGAGTAGTTGGTGGGGCCTGGCACTGTGGGTACGGCACCTCATAGAAGGGCTGCACCTCTCCCACCTGGTACAGCTGTGCCAGCTCCGACTTGGTGGCAGGCATCTTGTGTACATGGCAGATCTCAAAGGCATGCAGGACGATGACCTCGTCTGTAGCAGGTTCACGTCTCATGACCAACGCCAGTAACTGCTGGTGGAGGTCAGCACTGGTGCCATGTCGATGACCAGGATGTAGTTGGCTTCCATTACGTCGCTGGCAAAGTTCTAAAGAAGATTGTTTGGATAGGAGGCCTTACCCCCGATGGCATAGTTCTGGTATTTGTCTCGGTGCGTCTCCAGCCTGGCAAACACCGCGGCACAATCCTCCAGACCTGCAAAATGCTCCCGTTCCTGTTCAGGGAAACTCGCCATCTTCCCGGAGTGGCACACCATGTGGAAGTCCACTGAGGGCAGAAGATGCTGAGGGTGTAGACCAGGGCTGTGGCAAATGTGGCATCTTGCCCATGTGCGAAAATGGCCACAGAGAGAGGGTTCTGCCAACGTTCCACCAAAGAGTCCAGGGATGCAAGTTGTTGATGGATGTGTGCGTTGCTAAGGCCAATTTGTGCAAGCTTGCATCCGTTCCATTCTTCTGATTGGTGGAGAAATCGCTGTTGATCAAGTTATTGTACACACGGTATTTCCCGCTGGCATCAAATATAGCCCCCGTGGACAGAGAGTACCTGAGACACTCTTCCCGTGAGTTTTTCTCAGAGTTTCCATTTTTCTTGCCAGAGCTCCGGAAAAGCTCCTAGTATCGGTAGCGCTGCTGCTTCAGTTGCAAGACTGCTACCATTACCAGAGCAACACCTTAAACACGGAACATTCCTTAGAGTAATGTATTCCCGGGCACTGCATGTACACCACATACAGCAAAATCCTTTAGGAACATGCCCCAGGTAGGTATAAAATTGACCACTGCTAGGTGGCTAACTAGTTACACGGAGCTGATTTCGAATTTATTTATGGGGGCTCTCCTCGACTGTCTCGTGCGGTTGACATCACGCAGTGCTGACGTAGGATTCGATACGATTTTCAGTCGTGAAATCATTGCACGGGTCAATCTCATAGCATTAAAAAACACATTTGGAGAATGGTGGGGTTTCCACTAGATAGCACATCCACAAAGTTGACTATATCGTAAAAATGAATGAAAACAAAAACGTGCTTTTTGGTCATAATTTATTGTGATGTTAAAGGTAAGCAGTGTGGTTGTGGTTCAGTTTAAAATCAGATTTTAAGCGGATACATTGTATAAATAGACGGCGTTTATGACTTTGTGGCTGTGGTAACTAGTGACAACCTTGTTGTGGTGCACGTCTCCGCTTTCCTACCACAAACCCTAGTATAGAAGGGCACGTAGCTAGCTAGTTCGACATAAAATGGACAATTTATTGTGTTTGTAGCGAACAACTGCATATGCTATTTGGTTTCCTAACATAACCCAGGGGGGTATTTACACCCCTTAAGTTTAAGATAAATAGGGGTTTTGGCTTGTGATGTGACTCAGAGGACGAGGTGGCCGAGTGGTTAAGGCGATGGACTGCTAATCCATTGTGCTCTGCACGCGTGGTTTCGAATCCCATCCTCGTCGACAAATCTTTGTTTATGTATATTATACCGCTGTGCAAGAATCTCTGCAGTGTCTGTTGATAATGTCATGGACTCCTACCTGTTTTCAACCATACACACACACCTGTCGCGTCCCCTCCGTACTGTGAGGAACTGGCTACTTTTATCCATACATACCTGGCTGATGCGGTTAAAGCCATACTGCCTGAAGCCGTCGTACAGGTGTACGGTGTGCGGCCCAATGTAGAAGGGCTCCCAGGGGTCCACCCAGGATAATGTATAGGTCACGTCCAGGGGCCCCAAGCCTTGGCTATGTCTGTTCACCCACTAGGAGTAGTTGGTGGGGGCCTGGCACTGTGGGTACGGCACCTCATAGAAGGGCTGCACCTCTCCCACCTGGTACAGCTGTGCCAGCTCCGACTTGGTGGCAGGCATCTTGTGTACATGGCAGATCTCAAAGGCATGCAGGACGATGACCTCGTCTGTAGCAGGTTCACGTCTCATGACCAACGCCAGTAACTGCTGGTGGAGGTCGGCACTGGTGCCATGTCGATGACCAGGATGTAGTTGGCTTCCATTACGTCGCTGGCAAAGTTCTAAAGAAGATTGTTTGGATAGGAGGCCTTACCCCGATGGCATAGTTCTGGTATTTGTCTCGGTGCGTCTCCAGCCTGGCAAACACCGCGGCACAATCCTCCAGACCTGCAAAATGCTCCCGTTCCTGTTCAGGGAAACTCGCCATCTTCCCGGAGTGGCACACCATGTGGAAGTCCACTGAGGGCAGAAGATGCTGAGGGTGTAGACCAGGGCTGTGGCAAATGTGGCATCTTGCCCATGTGCGAAAATGGCCACAGAGAGAGGGTTCTGCCAACGTTCCACCAAAGAGTCCAGGGGATGCAAGTTGTTGATGGATGTGTGCGTTGCTAAGGCCAATTTGTGCAAGCTTGCATCCGTTCCATTCTTCTGATTGGTGGAGAAATCGCTGTTGATCAAGTTATTGTACACACGGTATTTCCCGCTGGCATCAAATATAGCCCCGTGGACAGAGAGTACCTGAGACACTCTTCCCGTGAGTTTTTCTCAGAGTTTCCATTTTTCTTGCCAGAGCTCCGGAAAAGCTCCTAGTATCGGTAGCGCTGCTGCTTCAGTTGCAAGACTGCTACCATTACCAGAGCAACACCTTAAACACGGAACATTCCTTAGAGTAATGTATTCCCGGGCACTGCATGTACACCACATACAGCAAAATCCTTTAGGAACATGCCCCAGGTAGGTATAAAATTGACCACTGCTAGGTGGCTAACTAGTTACACGGAGCTGATTTCGAATTTATTTATGGGGGCTCTCCTCGACTGTCTCGTGCGGTTGACATCACGCAGTGCTGACGTAGGATTCGATACGATTTTCAGTCGTGAAATCATTGCACGGGTCAATCTCATAGCATTAAAAAACACATTTGGAGAATGGTGGGGTTTCCACTAGATAGCACATCCACAAAGTTGACTATATCGTAAAAATGAATGAAAACAAAAACGTGCTTTTTGGTCATAATTTATTGTGATGTTAAAGGTAAGCAGTGTGGTTGTGGTTCAGTTTAAAATCAGATTTTAAGCGGATACATTGTATAAATAGACGGCGTTTATGACTTTGTGGCTGTGGTAACTAGTGACAACCTTGTTGTGTGTGGTGCACGTCTCCGCTTTCCTACCACAAACCCTAGTATAGAAGGGCACGTAGCTAGCTAGTTCGACATAAAATGGACAATTTATTGTGTTTGTAGCGAACAACTGCATATGCTATTTGGTTTCCTAACATAACCCAGGGGGTATTTACACCCCTTAAGTTTAAGATAAATAGGGGTTTTGGCTTGTGATGTGACTCAGAGGACGAGGTGGCCGAGTGGTTAAGGCGATGGACTGCTAATCCATTGTGCTCTGCACGCGTGGTTTCGAATCCCATCCTCGTCGACAAATCTTTGTTTATGTATATTATACCGCTGTGCAAGAATCTCTGCAGTGTCTGTTGATAATGTCATGGAGTCCTACCTGTTTTCAACCATACACACACACACACCTGTCGCGTCCCCTCCGTACTGTGAGGAACTGGCTACTTTTATCCATACATACCTACCTGGCTGATGCGGTTAAAGCCATACTGCCTGAAGCCGTCGTACAGGTGTACGGTGTGCGGCCCAATGTAGAAGGGCTCCCAGGGGTCCACCCAGGATAATGTATAGGTCACGTCCAGGGGCCCCAAGCCTTGGCTATGTCTGTTCACCCACTAGGAGTAGTTGGTGGGGGCCTGGCACTGTGGGTACGGCACCTCATAGAAGGGCTGCACCTCTCCCACCTGGTACAGCTGTGCCAGCTCCGACTTGGTGGCAGGCATCTTGTGTACATGGCAGATCTCAAAGGCATGCAGGACGATGACCTCGTCTGTAGCAGGTTCACGTCTCATGACCAACGCCAGTAACTGCTGGTGGAGGTCGGCACTGGTGCCATGTCGATGACCAGGATGTAGTTGGCTTCCATTACGTCGCTGGCAAAGTTCTAAAGAAGATTGTTTGGATAGGAGGCCTTACCCCCGATGGCATAGTTCTGGTATTTGTCTCGGTGCGTCTCCAGCCTGGCGAACACCGCGGCACAATCCTCCAGACCTGCAAAATGCTCCCGTTCCTGCTCAGGGAAACTCGCCATCTTCCCGGAGTGGCACACCATGTGGAAGTCCACTGAGGGCAGAAGATGCTGAGGGTGTAGACCAGGGCTGTGGCAAATGTGGCATCTTGCCCATGTGCGAAAATGGCCACAGAGAGAGGGTTCTGCCAACGTTCCACCAAAGAGTCCAGGGGATGCAAGTTGTTGATGGATGTGTGCGTTGCTAAGGCCAATTTGTGCAAGCTTGCATCCGTTCCATTCTTCTGATTGGTGGAGAAATCGCTGTTGATCAAGTTATTGTACACACGGTATTTCCCGCTGGCATCAAATATAGCCCCGTGGACAGAGAGTACCTGAGACACTCTTCCCGTGAGTTTTTCTCAGAGTTTCCATTTTTCTTGCCAGAGCTCCGGAAAAGCTCCTAGTATCGGTAGCGCTGCTGCTTCAGTTGCAAGACTGCTACCATTACCAGAGCAACACCTTAAACACGGAACATTCCTTAGAGTAATGTATTCCCGGGCACTGCATGTACACCACATACAGCAAAATCCTTTAGGAACATGCCCCAGGTAGGTATAAAATTGACCACTGCTAGGTGGCTAACTAGTTACACGGAGCTGATTTCGAATTTATTTATGGGGGCTCTCCTCGACTGTCTCGTGCGGTTGACATCACGCAGTGCTGCCGTAGGATTCGATACGATTTTCAGTCGTGAAATCATTGCACGGGTCAATCTCATAGCATTAAAAAACACATTTGGAGAATGGTGGGGTTTCCACTAGATAGCACATCCACAAAGTTGACTATATCGTAAAAATGAATGAAAACAAAAACGTGCTTTTTGGTCATAATTTATTGTGATGTTAAAGGTAAGCAGTGTGGTTGTGGTTCAGTTTAAAATCAGATTTTAAGCGGATACATTGTATAAATAGACGGCGTTTATGACTTTGTGGCTGTGGTAACTAGTGACAACCTTGTTGTGGTGCACGTCTCCGCTTTCCTACCACAAACCCTAGTATAGAAGGGCACGTAGCTAGCTAGTTCAACATAAAATGGACAATTTATTGTGTTTGTAGCGAACAACTGCATGTTCAAATATGCTATTTGGTTTCCTAACATAACCCAGGGGGGGTATTTACACCCCTTAAGTTTAAGATAAATAGGGGTTTTGGCTTGTGATGTGACTCAGAGGACGAGGTGGCCGAGTGGTTAAGGCGATGGACTGCTAATCCATTGTGCTCTGCACGCGTGGGTTCGAATCCCATCCTCGTCGACAAATCTTTGTTTATGTATATTATACCGCTGTGCAAGAATCTCTGCAGTGTCTGTTGATAATGTCATGGAGTCCTACCTGTTTTCAACCATACACACACACACACCTGTCGCGTCCCCTCCGTACTGTGAGGAACTGGCTACTTTTATCCATACATACCTGGCTGATGCGGTTAAAGCCATACTGCCTGAAGCCGTCGTACAGGTGTACGGTGTGCGGCCCAATGTAGAAGGGCTCCCAGGGGTCCACCCAGGATAATGTATAGGTCACGTCCAGGGGCCCCAAGCCTTGGCTATGTCTGTTCACCCACTAGGAGTAGTTGGTGGGGGCCTGGCACTGTGGGTACGGCACCTCATAGAAGGGCTGCACCTCTCCCACCTGGTACAGCTGTGCCAGCTCCGACTTGGTGGCAGGCATCTTGTGTACATGGCAGATCTCAAAGGCATGCAGGACGATGACCTCGTCTGTAGCAGGTTCACGTCTCATGACCAACGCCAGTAACTGCTGGTGGAGGTCGGCACTGGTGCCATGTCGATGACCAGGATGTAGTTGGCTTCCATTACGTCGCTGGCAAAGTTCTAAAGAAGATTGTTTGGATAGGAGGCCTTACCCCCGATGGCATAGTTCTGGTATTTGTCTCGGTGCGTCTCCAGCCTGGCGAACACCGCGGCACAATCCTCCAGACCTGCAAAATGCTCCCGTTCCTGCTCAGGGAAACTCGCCATCTTCCCGGAGTGGCACACCATGTGGAAGTCCACTGAGGGCAGAAGATGCTGAGGGTGTAGACCAGGGCTGTGGCAAATGTGGCATCTTGCCCATGTGCGAAAATGGCCACAGAGAGAGGGTTCTGCCAACGTTCCACCAAAGAGTCCAGGGGATGCAAGTTGTTGATGGATGTGTGCGTTGCTAAGGCCAATTTGTGCAAGCTTGCATCCGTTCCATTCTTCTGATTGGTGGAGAAATCGCTGTTGATCAAGTTATTGTACACACGGTATTTCCCGCTGGCATCAAATATAGCCCCGTGGACAGAGAGTACCTGAGACACTCTTCCCGTGAGTTTTTCTCAGAGTTTCCATTTTTCTTGCCAGAGCTCCGGAAAAGCTCCTAGTATCGGTAGCGCTGCTGCTTCAGTTGCAAGACTGCTACCATTACCAGAGCAACACCTTAAACACGGAACATTCCTTAGAGTAATGTATTCCCGGGCACTGCATGTACACCACATACAGCAAAATCCTTTAGGAACATGCCCCAGGTAGGTATAAAATTGACCACTGCTAGGTGGCTAACTAGTTACACTGAGCTGATTTCGAATTTATTTATGGGGACTCTCCTCGACTGTCTCGTGCGGTTGACATCACGCAGTGCTGCCGTAGGATTCGATACGATTTTCAGTCGTGAAATCATTGCACGGGTCAATCTCATAGCATTAAAAAACACATTTGGAGAATGGTGGGGTTTCCACTAGATAGCACATCCACAAAGTTGACTATATCGTAAAAATGAATGAAAACAAAAACGTGCTTTTTGGTCATAATTTATTGTGATGTTAAAGGTAAGCAGTGTGGTTGTGGTTCAGTTTAAAATCAGATTTTAAGCGGATACATTGTATAAATAGACGGCGTTTATGACTTTGTGGCTGTGGTAACTAGTGACAACCTTGTTGTGGTGCACGTCTCCGCTTTCCTACCACAAACCCTAGTATAGAAGGGCACGTAGCTAGCTAGTTCGACATAAAATGGACAATTTATTGTGTTTGTAGCGAACAACTGCATGTTCAAATATGCTATTTGGTTTCCTAACATAACCCAGGGGGGGTATTTACACCCCTTAAGTTTAAGATAAATAGGGGTTTTGGCCTGTGATGTGACTCAGAGGACGAGGTGGCCGAGTGGTTAAGGCGATGGACTGCTAATCCATTGTGCTCTGCACGCGTGGGTTCGAATCCCATCCTCGTCGACAAATCTTTGTTTATGTATATTATACCGCTGTGCAAGAATCTCTGCAGTGTCTGTTGATAATGTCATGGAGTCCTACCTGTTTTCAACCATACACACACACACACCTGTCGCGTCCCCTCCGTACTGTGAGGAACTGGCTACTTTTATCCATACATACCTGGCTGATGCGGTTAAAGCCATACTGCCTGAAGCCGTCGTACAGGTGTACGGTGTGCGGCCCAATGTAGAAGGGCTCCCAGGGGTCCACCCAGGATAATGTATAGGTCACGTCCAGGGGCCCCAAGCCTTGGCTATGTCTGTTCACCCACTAGGAGTAGTTGGTGGGGGCCTGGCACTGTGGGTACGGCACCTCATAGAAGGGCTGCACCTCTCCCACCTGGTACAGCTGTGCCAGCTCCGACTTGGTGGCAGGCATCTTGTGTACATGGCAGATCTCAAAGGCATGCAGGATGATGACCTCGTCTGTAGCAGGTTCACGTCTCATGACCAACGCCAGTAACTGCTGGTGGAGGTCGGCACTGGTGCCATGTCAATGACCAGGATGTAGTTGGCTTCCATTACGTCGCTGGCAAAGTTCTAAAGAAGATTGTTTGGATAGGAGGCCTTACCCCCGATGGCATAGTTCTGGTATTTGTCTCGGTGCGTCTCCAGCCTGGCGAAACCCGCGGCACAATCCTCCAGACCTGCAAAATGCTCCCGTTCCTGCTCAGGGAAACTCGCCATCTTCCCGGAGTGGCACACCATGTGGAAGTCCACTGAGGGCAGAAGATGCTGAGGGTGTAGACCAGGGCTGTGGTAAATGTGGCATCTTGCCCATGTGCGAAAATGGCCACAGAGAGAGGGTTCTGCCAACGTTCCACCAAAGAGTCCAGGGGATGCAAGTTGTTGATGGATGTGTGCGTTGCTAAGGCCAATTTGTGCAAGCTTGCATCCGTTCCATTCTTCTGATTGGTGGAGAAATCGCTGTTGATCAAGTTATTGTACACACGGTATTTCCCGCTGGCATCAAATATAGCCCCGTGGACAGAGAGTACCTGAGACACTCTTCCCGTGAGTTTTTCTCAGAGTTTCCATTTTTCTTGCCAGAGCTCCGGAAAAGCTCCTAGTATCGGTAGCGCTGCTGCTTCAGTTGCAAGACTGCTACCATTACCAGAGCAACACCTTAAACACGGAACATTCCTTAGAGTAATGTATTCCCGGGCACTGCATGTACACCACATACAGCAAAATCCTTTAGGAACATGCCCCAGGTAGGTATAAAATTGACCACTGCTAGGTGGCTAACTAGTTACACGGAGCTGATTTCGGAATTTATTTATGGGGGGCTCTCCTCGACTGTCTCGTGCGGTTGACATCACGCAGTGCTGCCGTAGGATTCGATACGATTTTCAGTCGTGAAATCATTGCACGGGTCAATCTCATAGCATTAAAAAACACATTTGGAGAATGGTGGGGTTTCCACTAGATAGCACATCCACAAAGTTGACTATATCGTAAAAATGAATGAAAACAAAAACGTGCTTTTTGGTCATAATTTATTGTGATGTTAAAGGTAAGCAGTGTGGTTGTCGTTCAGTTTAAAATCAGATTTTAAGCGGATACATTGTATAAATAGACGGCGTTTATGACTTTGTGGCTGTGGTAACTAGTGACAACCTTGTTGTGGTGCACGTCTCCGCTTTCCTACCACAAACCCTAGTATAGAAGGGCACGTAGCTAGCTAGTTCAACATAAAATGGACAATTTATTGTGTTTGTAGCGAACAACTGCATGTTCAAATATGCTATTTGGTTTCCTAACATAACCCAGGGGGGGTATTTACACCCCTTAAGTTTAAGATAAATATGGGTTTTGGCTTGTGATCTGACTCAGAGGACGAGGTGGCCGAGTGGTTAAGGCGATGGACTGCTAATCCATTGTGCTCTGCACGCGTGGGTTCGAATCCCATCCTCGTCAACAAATCTTTGTTTATGTATATTATACCGCTGTGCAAGAATCTCTGCAGTGTCTGTTGATAATGTCATGGAGTCCTACCTGTTTTCAACCATACACACACACACACCTGTCGCGTCCCCTCCGTACTGTGAGGAACTGGCTACTTTTATCCATACATACCTGGCTGATGCGGTTAAAGCCATACTGCCTGAAGCCGTCGTACAGGTGTACGGTGTGCGGCCCAATGTAGAAGGGCTCCCAGGGGTCCACCCAGGATAATGTATAGGTCACGTCCAGGGGCCCCAAGCCTTGGCTATGTCTGTTCACCCACTAGGAGTAGTTGGTGGGGGCCTGGCACTGTGGGTACGGCACCTCATAGAAGGGCTGCACCTCTCCCACCTGGTACAGCTGTGCCAGCTCCGACTTGGTGGCAGGCATCTTGTGTACATGGCAGATCTCAAAGGCATGCAGGACGATGACCTCGTCTGTAGCAGGTTCACGTCTCATGACCAACGCCAGTAACTGCTGGTGGAGGTCGGCACTGGTGCCATGTCGATGACCAGGATGTAGTTGGCTTCCATTACGTCGCTGGCAAAGTTCTAAAGAAGATTGTTTGGATAGGAGGCCTTACCCCGATGGCATAGTTCTGGTATTTGTCTCGGTGCGTCTCCAGCCTGGCGAAACCCGCGGCACAATCCTCCAGACCTGCAAAATGCTCCCGTTCCTGCTCAGGGAAACTCGCCATCTTCCCGGAGTGGCACACCATGTGGAAGTCCACTGAGGGCAGAAGATGCTGAGGGTGTAGACCAGGGCTGTGGCAAATGTGGCATCTTGCCCATGTGCGAAAATGGCCACAGAGAGAGGGTTCTGCCAACGTTCCACCAAAGAGTCCAGGGGATGCAAGTTGTTGATGGATGTGTGCGTTGCTAAGGCCAATTTGTGCAAGCTTGCATCCGTTCCATTCTTCTGATTGGTGGAGAAATCGCTGTTGATCAAGTTATTGTACACACGGTATTTCCCGCTGGCATCAAATATAGCCCCCGTGGACAGAGAGTACCTGAGACACTCTTCCCGTGAGTTTTTCTCAGAGTTTCCATTTTTCTTGCCAGAGCTCCGGAAAAGCTCCTAGTATCGGTAGCGCTGCTGCTTCAGTTGCAAGACTGCTACCATTACCAGAGCAACACCTTAAACACGGAACATTCCTTAGAGTAATGTATTCCCGGGCACTGCATGTACACCACATACAGCAAAATCCTTTAGGAACATGCCCCAGGTAGGTATAAAATTGACCACTGCTAGGTGGCTAACTAGTTACACTGAGCTGATTTCGAATTTATTTATGGGGGCTCTCCTCGACTGTCTCGTGCGGTTGACATCACGCAGTGCTGCCGTAGGATTCGATACGATTTTCAGTCGTGAAATCATTGCACGGGTCAATCTCATAGCATTAAAAAACACATTTGGAGAATGGTGGGGTTTCCACTAGATAGCACATCCACAAAGTTGACTATATCGTAAAAATGAATGAAAACAAAAACGTGCTTTTGGTCATAATTTATTGTGATGTTAAAGGTAAGCAGTGTGGTTGTGGTTCAGTTTAAAATCAGATTTTAAGCGGATACATTGTATAAATAGACGGCGTTTATGACTTTGTGGCTGTGGTAACTAGTGACAACCTTGTTGTGGTGCACGTCTCCGCTTTCCTACCAAAAACCCTAGTATAGAAGGGCACGTAGCTAGCTAGTTCGACATAAAATGGACAATTTATTGTGTTTGTAGCGAACAACTGCATGTTCAAATATGCTATTTGGTTTCCTAACATAACCCAGGGGGGGTATTTACACCCCTTAAGTTTAAGATAAATAGGGGTTTTGGCCTGTGATGTGACTCAGAGGACGAGGTGGCCGAGTGGTTAAGGCGATGGACTGCTAATCCATTGTGCTCTGCACGCGTGGGTTCGAATCCCATCCTCGTCGACAAATCTTTGTTTATGTATATTATACCGCTGTGCAAGAATCTCTGCAGTGTCTGTTGATAATGTCATGGAGTCCTACCTGTTTTCAACCATACACACACACACACCTGTCGCGTCCCCTCCGTACTGTGAGGAACTGGCTACTTTTATCCATACATACCTGGCTGATGCGGTTAAAGCCATACTGCCTGAAGCCGTCGTACAGGTGTACGGTGTGCGGCCCAATGTAGAAGGGCTCCCAGGGGTCCACCCAGGATAATGTATAGGTCACGTCCAGGGGCCCCAAGCCTTGGCTATGTCTGTTCACCCACTAGGAGTAGTTGGTGGGGGCCTGGCACTGTGGGTACGGCACCTCATAGAAGGGCTGCACCTCTCCCACCTGGTACAGCTGTGCCAGCTCCGACTTGGTGGCAGGCATCTTGTGTACATGGCAGATCTCAAAGGCATGCAGGACGATGACCTCGTCTGTAGCAGGTTCACGTCTCATGACCAACGCCAGTAACTGCTGGTGGAGGTCGGCACTGGTGCCATGTCGATGACCAGGATGTAGTTGGCTTCCATTACGTCGCTGGCAAAGTTCTAAAGAAGATTGTTTGGATAGGAGGCCTTACCCCGATGGCATAGTTCTGGTATTTGTCTCGGTGCGTCTCCAGCCTGGCGAACACCGCGGCACAATCCTCCAGACCTGCAAAATGCTCCCGTTCCTGCTCAGGGAAACTCGCCATCTTCCCGGAGTGGCACACCATGTGGAAGTCCACTGAGGGCAGAAGATGCTGAGGGTGTAGACCAGGGCTGTGGCAAATGTGGCATCTTGCCCATGTGCGAAAATGGCCACAGAGAGAGGGTTCTGCCAACGTTCCACCAAAGAGTCCAGGGGATGCAAGTTGTTGATGGATGTGTGCGTTGCTAAGGCCAATTTGTGCAAGCTTGCATCCGTTCCATTCTTCTGATTGGTGGAGAAATCGCTGTTGATCAAGTTATTGTACACACGGTATTTCCCGCTGGCATCAAATATAGCCCCGTGGACAGAGAGTACCTGAGACACTCTTCCCGTGAGTTTTTCTCAGAGTTTCCATTTTTCTTGCCAGAGCTCCGGAAAAGCTCCTAGTATCGGTAGCGCTGCTGCTTCAGTTGCAAGACTGCTACCATTACCAGAGCAACACCTTAAACACGGAACATTCCTTAGAGTAATGTATTCCCGGGCACTGCATGTACACCACATACAGCAAAATCCTTTAGGAACATGCCCCAGGTAGGTATAAAATTGACCACTGCTAGGTGGCTAACTAGTTACACTGAGCTGATTTCGGAATTTATTTATGGGAGGCTCTCCTCGACTGTCTCGTGCGGTTGACATCACGCAGTGCTGCCGTAGGATTCGATACGATTTTCAGTCGTGAAATCATTGCACGGGTCAATCTCATAGCATTAAAAAACACATTTGGAGAATGGTGGGGTTTCCACTAGATAGCACATCCACAAAGTTGACTATATCGTAAAAATGAATGAAAACAAAAACGTGCTTTTGGTCATAATTTATTGTGATGTTAAAGGTAAGCAGTGTGGTTGTGGTTCAGTTTAAAATCAGATTTTAAGCGGATACATTGTATAAATAGACGGCGTTTATGACTTTGTGGCTGTGGTAACTAGTGACAACCTTGTTGTGGTGCACGTCTCCGCTTTCCTACCAAAAACCCTAGTATAGAAGGGCACGTAGCTAGCTAGTTCAACATAAAATGGACAATTTATTGTGTTTGTAGCGAACAACTGCATGTTCAAATATGCTATTTGGTTTCCTAACATAACCCAGGGGGTATTTACACCCCTTAAGTTTAAGATAAATAGGGGTTTTGGCTTGTGATGTGACTCAGAGGACGAGGTGGCCGAGTGGTTAAGGCGATGGACTGCTAATCCATTGTGCTCTGCACGCGTGGGTTCGAATCCCATCCTCGTCGACAAATCTTTGTTTATGTATATTATACCGCTGTGCAAGAATCTCTGCAGTGTCTGTTGATAATGTCATGGAGTCCTACCTGTTTTCAACCATACACACACACACACCTGTCGCGTCCCCTCCGTACTGTGAGGAACTGGCTACTTTTATCCATACATACCTGGCTGATGCGGTTAAAGCCATACTGCCTGAAGCCGTCGTACAGGTGTACGGTGTGCGGCCCAATGTAGAAGGGCTCCCAGGGGTCCACCCAGGATAATGTATAGGTCACGTCCAGGGGCCCCAAGCCTTGGCTATGTCTGTTCACCCACTAGGAGTAGTTGGTGGGGGCCTGGCACTGTGGGTACGGCACCTCATAGAAGGGCTGCACCTCTCCCACCTGGTACAGCTGTGCCAGCTCCGACTTGGTGGCAGGCATCTTGTGTACATGGCAGATCTCAAAGGCATGCAGGACGATGACCTCGTCTGTAGCAGGTTCACGTCTCATGACCAACGCCAGTAACTGCTGGTGGAGGTCGGCACTGGTGCCATGTCGATGACCAGGATGTAGTTGGCTTCCATTACGTCGCTGGCAAAGTTCTAAAGAAGATTGTTTGGATAGGAGGCCTTACCCCCGATGGCATAGTTCTGGTATTTGTCTCGGTGCGTCTCCAGCCTGGCGAACACCGCGGCACAATCCTCCAGACCTGCAAAATGCTCCCGTTCCTGCTCAGGGAAACTCGCCATCTTCCCGGAGTGGCACACCATGTGGAAGTCCACTGAGGGCAGAAGATGCTGAGGGTGTAGACCAGGGCTGTGGCAAATGTGGCATCTTGCCCATGTGCGAAAATGGCCACAGAGAGAGGGTTCTGCCAACGTTCCACCAAAGAGTCCAGGGGATGCAAGTTGTTGATGGATGTGTGCGTTGCTAAGGCCAATTTGTGCAAGCTTGCATCCGTTCCATTCTTCTGATTGGTGGAGAAATCGCTGTTGATCAAGTTATTGTACACACGGTATTTCCCGCTGGCATCAAATATAGCCCCCGTGGACAGAGAGTACCTGAGACACTCTTCCCGTGAGTTTTTCTCAGAGTTTCCATTTTTCTTGCCAGAGCTCCGGAAAAGCTCCTAGTATCGGTAGCGCTGCTGCTTCAGTTGCAAGACTGCTACCATTACCAGAGCAACACCTTAAACACGGAACATTCCTTAGAGTAATGTATTCCCGGGCACTGCATGTACACCACATACAGCAAAATCCTTTAGGAACATGCCCCAGGTAGGTATAAAATTGACCACTGCTAGGTGGCTAACTAGTTACACGGAGCTGATTTCGGAATTTATTTATGGGGGGCTCTCCTCGACTGTCTCGTGCGGTTGACATCACGCAGTGCTGCCGTAGGATTCGATACGATTTTCAGTCGTGAAATCATTGCACGGGTCAATCTCATAGCATTAAAAAACACATTTGGAGAATGGTGGGGTTTCCACTAGATAGCACATCCACAAAGTTGACTATATCGTAAAAATGAATGAAAACAAAACGTGCTTTTTGGTCATAATTTATTGTGATGTTAAAGGTAAGCAGTGTGGTTGTGGTTCAGTTTAAAATCAGATTTTAAGCGGATACATTGTATAAATAGACGGCGTTTATGACTTTGTGGCTGTGGTAACTAGTGACAACCTTGTTGTGGTGCACGTCTCCGCTTTCCTACCACAAACCCTAGTATAGAAGGGCACGTAGCTAGCTAGTTCAACATAAAATGGACAATTTATTGTGTTTGTAGCGAACAACTGCATGTTCAAATATGCTATTTGGTTTCCTAACATAACCCAGGGGGTATTTACACCCCTTAAGTTTAAGATAAATAGGGGTTTTGGCCTGTGATGTGACTCAGAGGACGAGGTGGCCGAGTGGTTAAGGCGATGGACTGCTAATCCATTGTGCTCTGCACGCGTGGGTTCGAATCCCATCCTCGTCGACAAATCTTTGTTTATGTATATTATACCGCTGTGCAAGAATCTCTGCAGTGTCTGTTGATAATGTCATGGAGTCCTACCTGTTTTCAACCATACACACACACACACCTGTCGCGTCCCCTCCGTACTGTGAGGAACTGGCTACTTTTATCCATACATACCTACCTGGCTGATGCGGTTAAAGCCATACTGCCTGAAGCCGTCGTACAGGTGTACGGTGTGCGGCCCAATGTAGAAGGGCTCCCAGGGGTCCACCCAGGATAATGTATAGGTCACGTCCAGGGGCCCCAAGCCTTGGCTATGTCTGTTCACCCACTAGGAGTAGTTGGTGGGGGCCTGGCACTGTGGGTACGGCACCTCATAGAAGGGCTGCACCTCTCCCACCTGGTACAGCTGTGCCAGCTCCGACTTGGTGGCAGGCATCTTGTGTACATGGCAGATCTCAAAGGCATGCAGGACGATGACCTCGTCTGTAGCAGGTTCACGTCTCATGACCAACGCCAGTAACTGCTGGTGGAGGTCGGCACTGGTGCCATGTCGATGACCAGGATGTAGTTGGCTTCCATTACGTCGCTGGCAAAGTTCTAAAGAAGATTGTTTGGATAGGAGGCCTTACCCCCGATGGCATAGTTCTGGTATTTGTCTCGGTGCGTCTCCAGCCTGGCGAACACCGCGGCACAATCCTCCAGACCTGCAAAATGCTCCCGTTCCTGCTCAGGGAAACTCGCCATCTTCCCGGAGTGGCACACCATGTGGAAGTCCACTGAGGGCAGAAGATGCTGAGGGTGTAGACCAGGGCTGTGGCAAATGTGGCATCTTGCCCATGTGCGAAAATGGCCACAGAGAGAGGGTTCTGCCAACGTTCCACCAAAGAGTCCAGGGGATGCAAGTTGTTGATGGATGTGTGCGTTGCTAAGGCCAATTTGTGCAAGCTTGCATCCGTTCCATTCTTCTGATTGGTGGAGAAATCGCTGTTGATCAAGTTATTGTACACACGGTATTTCCCGCTGGCATCAAATATAGCCCCCGTGGACAGAGAGTACCTGAGACACTCTTCCCGTGAGTTTTTCTCAGAGTTTCCATTTTTCTTGCCAGAGCTCCGGAAAAGCTCCTAGTATCGGTAGCGCTGCTGCTTCAGTTGCAAGACTGCTACCATTACCAGAGCAACACCTTAAACACGGAACATTCCTTAGAGTAATGTATTCCCGGGCACTGCATGTACACCACATACAGCAAAATCCTTTAGGAACATGCCCCAGGTAGGTATAAAATTGACCACTGCTAGGTGGCTAACTAGTTACACTGAGCTGATTTCGAATTTATTTATGGGAGGCTCTCCTCGACTGTCTCGTGCGGTTGACATCACGCAGTGCTGCCGTAGGATTCGATACGATTTTCAGTCGTGAAATCATTGCACGGGTCAATCTCATAGCATTAAAAACACATTTGGAGAATGGTGGGGTTTCCACTAGATAGCACATCCACAAAGTTGACTATATCGTAAAAATGAATGAAAACAAAAACGTGCTTTTTGGTCATAATTTATTGTGATGTTAAAGGTAAGCAGTGTGGTTGTGGTTCAGTTTAAAATCAGATTTTAAGCGGATACATTGTATAAATAGACGGCGTTTATGACTTTGTGGCTGTGGTAACTAGTGACAACCTTGTTGTGGTGCAAGTCTCCGCTTTCCTACCACAAACCCTAGTATAGAAGGGCACGTAGCTAGCTAGTTCAACATAAAATGGACAATTTATTGTGTTTGTAGCGAACAACTGCATGTTCAAATATGCTATTTAGGGGGTATTTACCCCCCTTAAGTTTAAGATAAATAGGGGTTTTGGCTTGTGATGTGACTCAGAGGACGAGGTGGCCGAGTGGTTAAGGCGATGGACTGCTAATCCATTGTGCTCTGCACGCGTGGGTTCGAATCCCATCCTCGTCGACAAATCTTTGTTTATGTATATTATACCGCTTTGCAAGAATCTCTGCAGTGTCTGTTGATAATGTCATGTAGTCCTACCTGTTTTCAACCATACACACACACACACCTGTCGCGTCCCCTCCGTACTGTGAGGAACTGGCTACTTTTATCCATACAATACATACCTGGCTGATGCGGTTAAAGCCATACTGCCTGAAGCCGTCGTACAGGTGTACGGTGTGCGGCCCAATGTAGAAGGGCTCCCAGGGGTCCACCCAGGAAAATGTATAGGTCACGTCCAGGGGCCCCAAGCCTTGGCGGAGCTGATTTCGGAATTTATTTATGGGGGCTCTCCTCGACTGTCTCGTGCGGTTGACATCACGTAGTGCTGCACGTCGATACCAGTCGTGAAATCATTGCACGGGTCAATCTCATAGCATTAAAAAACACATTTGGAGAATGGTGGGGTTTCCACTAGATAGCACATCCACAAAGTTGACTATATCGTAAAAATGAATGAAAACAAAAACGTGCTTTTGGTCATAATTTATTGTGATGTTAAAGGTAAGCAGTGTGGTTGTGGTTCAGTTTAAAATCAGATTTTAAGCGGATACATTGTATAAATAGACGGCGTTTATGACTTTGTGGCTGTGGTAACTAGTGACAACCTTGTTGTGGTGCAAGTCTCCGCTTTCCTACCACAAACCCTAGTATAGAAGGGCACGTAGCTAGCTAGTTCAACATAAAATGGACAATTTATTGTGTTTGTAGAACAACTGCATGTTCAAATATGCTATTTGGTTTCCTAACATAACCCAGGGGGTATTTACCCCCTTAAGTTTAAGATAAATAGGGGTTTTGGCTTGTGATGTCACTCAGAGGACGAGGTGGCCGAGTGGTTAAGGCGATGCACTGCTAATCCATTGTGCTCTGCACGCATGGGTTCGAATCCCATCCTCGTCGACAAATCTTTGTTTATGTATATTATACCGCTGTGCAAGAATCTCTGCAGTGTCTGTTGATAATGTCATGTAGTCCTACCTGTTTTCAACCATACACACACACACACCTGTCCCGTCCCCTCCGTACTGTGAGGAACTGGCTACTTTTATCCATACAATACATACCTGGCTGATGCGGTTAAAGCCATACTGCCTGAAGCCGTCGTACAGGTGTACGGTGTGCGGCCCAATGTAGAAGGGCTCCCAGGGGTCCACCCAGGATAATGTATAGGTCACGTCCAGGGGCCCCAAGCCTTGGCTATGTCTGTTCACCCACTAGGAGTAGTTGGTGGGGGCCTGGCACTGTGGGTACGGCACCTCATAGAAGGGCTGCACCTCTCCCACCTGGTACAGCTGTGCCAGCTCCGACTTGGTGGCAGGCATCTTGTGTACATGGCAGATCTCAAAGGCATGCAGGACGATGACCTCGTCTGTAGCAGGTTCACGTCTCATGACCAACGCCAGTAACTGCTGGTGGAGGTCAGCACTGGTGCCATGTCGATGACCAGGATGTAGTTGGCTTCCATTACGTCGCTGGCAAAGTTCTAAAGAAGATTGTTTGGATAGGAGGCCTTACCCCCGATGGCATAGTTCTGGTATTTGTCTCGGTGCGTCTCCAGCCTGGCGAACACTGCGGCACAATCCTCCAGACCTGCAAAATGCTCCCGTTCCTGTTCAGGGAAACTCGCCATCTTCCCGGAGTGGCACACCATGTGGAAGTCCACTGAGGGCAGAAGATGCTGAGGGTGTAGACCAGGGCTGTGGCAAATGTGGCATCTTGCCCATGTGCGAAAATGGCCACAGAGAGAGGGTTCTGCCAACGTTCCACCAAAGAGTCCAGGGGATGCAAGTTGTTGATGGATGTGTGCGTTGCTAAGGCCAATTTGTGCAAGCTTGCATCCGTTCCATTCTTCTGATTGGTGGAGAAATCGCTGTTGATCAAGTTATTGTACACACGGTATTTCCCGCTGGCATCAAATATAGCCCCGTGGACAGAGAGTACCTGAGACACTCTTCCCGTGAGTTTTTCTCAGAGTTTCCATTTTTCTTGCCAGAGCTCCGGAAAAGCTCCTAGTATCGGTAGCGCTGCTGCTTCAGTTGCAAGACTGCTACCATTACCAGAGCAACACCTTAAACACGGAACATTCCTTAGAGTAATGTATTCCCGGGCACTGCATGTACACCACATACAGCAAAATCCTTTAGGAACATGCCCCAGGTAGGTATAAAATTGACCACTGCTAGGTGGCTAACTAGTTACACGGAGCTGATTTCGGAATTTATTTATGGGGGGGCTCTCCTCGACTGTCTCGTGCGGTTGACATCACGCAGTGCTGCCGTAGGATTCGATACGATTTTCAGTCGTGAAATCATTGCACGGGTCAATCTCATAGCATTAAAAAACACATTTGGAGAATGGTGGGGTTTCCACTAGATAGCACATCCACAAAGTTGACTATATCGTAAAAATGAATGAAAACAAAAACGTGCTTTTTGGTCATAATTTATTGTGATGTTAAAGGTAAGCAGTGTGGTTGTGGTTCAGTTTAAAATCAGATTTTAAGCGGATACATTGTATAAATAGACGGCGTTTATGACTTTGTGGCTGTGGTAACTAGTGACAACCTTGTGGTGCACGTCTCCGCTTTCCTACCACAAACCCTAGTATAGAAGGGCACGTAGCTAGCTAGTTCGACATAAAATGGACAATTTATTGTGTTTGTAGCGAACAACTGCATGTTCAAATATGCTATTTGGTTTCCTAACATAACCCAGGGGGGGTATTTACACCCCTTAAGTTTAAGATAAATAGGGGTTTTGGCCTGTGATGTGACTCAGAGGACGAGGTGGCCGAGTGGTTAAGGCGATGGACTGCTAATCCATTGTGCTCTGCACGCGTGGGTTCGAATCCCATCCTCGTCGACAAATCTTTGTTTATGTATATTATACCGCTGTGCAAGAATCTCTGCAGTGTCTGTTGATAATGTCATGTAGTCCTACCTGTTTTCAACCATACACACACACACACACCTGTCCGTCCCCTCCGTACTGTGAGGAACTGGCTACTTTTATCCATACAATACATACCTGGCTGATGCGGTTAAAGCCATACTGCCTGAAGCCGTCGTACAGGTGTACGGTGTGCGGCCCAATGTAGAAGGGCTCCCAGGGGTCCACCCAGGATAATGTATAGGTCACGTCCAGGGGCCCCAAGCCTTGGCTATGTCTGTTCACCCACTAGGAGTAGTTGGTGGGGGCCTGGCACTGTGGGTACGGCACCTCATAGAAGGGCTGCACCTCTCCCACCTGGTACAGCTGTGCCAGCTCCGACTTGGTGGCAGGCATCTTGTGTACATGGCAGATCTCAAAGGCATGCAGGACGATGACCTCGTCTGTAGCAGGTTCACGTCTCATGACCAACGCCAGTAACTGCTGGTGGAGGTCAGCACTGGTGCCATGTCGATGACCAGGATGTAGTTGGCTTCCATTACGTCGCTGGCAAAGTTCTAAAGAAGATTGTTTGGATAGGAGGCCTTACCCCGATGGCATAGTTCTGGTATTTGTCTCGGTGTGTCTCCAGCCTGGCGAACACCGCGGCACAATCCTCCAGACCTGCAAAATGCTCCCGTTCCTGCTCAGGGAAACTCGCCATCTTCCCGGAGTGGCACACCATGTGGAAGTCCACTGAGGGCAGAAGATGCTGAGGGTGTAGACCAGGGCTGTGGCAAATGTGGCATCTTGCCCATGTGCGAAAATGGCCACAGAGAGAGGGTTCTGCCAACGTTCCACCAAAGAGTCCAGGGGATGCAAGTTGTTGATGGATGTGTGCGTTGCTAAGGCCAATTTGTGCAAGCTTGCATCCGTTCCATTCTTCTGATTGGTGGAGAAATCGCTGTTGATCAAGTTATTGTACACACGGTATTTCCCGCTGGCATCAAATATAGCCCCGTGGACAGAGAGTACCTGAGACACTCTTCCTGTGAGTTTTTCTCAGAGTTTCCATTTTTCTTGCCAGAGCTCCGGAAAAGCTCCTAGTATCGGTAGCGCTGCTGCTTCAGTTGCAAGACTGCTACCATTACCAGAGCAACACCTTAAACACGGAACATTCCTTAGAGTAATGTATTCCCGGGCACTGCATGTACACCACATACAGCAAAATCCTTTAGGAACATGCCCCAGGTAGGTATAAAATTGACCACTGCTAGGTGGCTAACTAGTTACACGGAGCTGATTTCGAATTTATTTATGGGGGCTCTCCTCGACTGTCTCGTGCGGTTGACATCACGCAGTGCTGCCGTAGGATTCGATACGATTTTCAGTCGTGAAATCATTGCACGGGTCAATCTCATAGCATTAAAAACACATTTGGAGAATGGTGGGGTTTCCACTAGATAGCACATCCACAAAGTTGACTATATCGTAAAAATGAATGAAAACAAAAACGTGCTTTTGGTCATAATTTATTGTGATGTTAAAGGTAAGCAGTGTGGTTGTGGTTCAGTTTAAAATCAGATTTTAAGCGGATACATTGTATAAATAGACGGCGTTTATGACTTTGTGGCTGTGGTAACTAGTGACAACCTTGTGGTGCACGTCTCCGCTTTCCTACCACAAACCCTAGTATAGAAGGGCACGTAGCTAGCTAGTTCGACATAAAATGGACAATTTATTGTGTTTGTAGCGAACAACTGCATGTTCAAATATGCTATTTGGTTTCCTAACATAACCCAGGGGGGGTATTTACACCCCTTAAGTTTAAGATAAATAGGGGTTTTGGCCTGTGATGTGACTCAGAGGACGAGGTGGCCGAGTGGTTAAGGCGATGGACTGCTAATCCATTGTGCTCTGCACGCGTGGGTTCGAATCCCATCCTCGTCGACAAATCTTTGTTTATGTATATTATACCGCTTTGCAAGAATCTCTGCAGTGTCTGTTGATAATGTCATGTAGTCCTACCTGTTTTCAACCAACCATACACACACACACCTGTCGCGTCCCCTCCGTACTGTGAGGAACTGGCTACTTTTATCCATACAATACATACCTGGCTGATGCGGTTAAAGCCATACTGCCTGAAGCCGTCGTACAGGTGTACGGTGTGCGGCCCAATGTAGAAGGGCTCCCAGGGGTCCACCCAGGATAATGTATAGGTCACGTCCAGGGGCCCCAAGCCTTGGCTATGTCTGTTCACCCACTAGGAGTAGTTGGTGGGGGCCTGGCACTGTGGGTACGGCACCTCATAGAAGGGCTGCACCTCTCCCACCTGGTACAGCTGTGCCAGCTCCGACTTGGTGGCAGGCATCTTGTGTACATGGCAGATCTCAAAGGCATGCAGGACGATGACCTCGTCTGTAGCAGGTTCACGTCTCATGACCAACGCCAGTAACTGCTGGTGGAGGTCAGCACTGGTGCCATGTCGATGACCAGGATGTAGTTGGCTTCCATTACGTCGCTGGCAAAGTTCTAAAGAAGATTGTTTGGATAGGAGGCCTTACCCCCGATGGCATAGTTCTGGTATTTGTCTCGGTGCGTCTCCAGCCTGGCGAACACTGCGGCACAATCCTCCAGACCTGCAAAATGCTCCCGTTCCTGTTCAGGGAAACTCGCCATCTTCCCGGAGTGGCACACCATGTGGAAGTCCACTGAGGGCAGAAGATGCTGAGGGTGTAGACCAGGGCTGTGGCAAATGTGGCATCTTGCCCATGTGCGAAAATGGCCACAGACAGAGGGTTCTGCCAACGTTCCACCAAAGAGTCCAGGGGATGCAAGTTGTTGATGGATGTGTGCGTTGCTAAGGCCAATTTGTGCAAGCTTGCATCCGTTCCATTCTTCTGATTGGTGGAGAAATCGCTGTTGATCAAGTTATTGTACACACGGTATTTCCCGCTGGCATCAAATATAGCCCCCGTGGACAGAGAGTACCTGAGACACTCTTCCCGTGAGTTTTTCTCAGAGTTTCCATTTTTCTTGCCAGAGCTCCGGAAAAGCTCCTAGTATCGGTAGCGCTGCTGCTTCAGTTGCAAGACTGCTACCATTACCAGAGCAACACCTTAAACACGGAACATTCCTTAGAGTAATGTATTCCCGGGCACTGCATGTACACCACATACAGCAAAATCCTTTAGGAACATGCCCCAGGCAGGTATAAAATTGACCACTGCTAGGTGGCTAACTAGTTACACGGAGCTGATTTCGAATTTATTTATGGGGGCTCTCCTCGACTGTCTCGTGCGGTTGACATCACGCAGTGCTGCCGTAGGATTCGATACGATTTTCAGTCGTGAAATCATTGCACGGGTCAATCTCATAGCATTAAAAACACATTTGGAGAATGGTGGGGTTTCCACTAGATAGCACATCCACAAAGTTGACTATATCGTAAAAATGAATGAAAACAAAAACGTGCTTTTGGTCATAATTTATTGTGATGTTAAAGGTAAGCAGTGTGGTTGTGGTTCAGTTTAAAATCAGATTTTAAGCGGATACATTGTATAAATAGACGGCGTTTATGACTTTGTGGCTGTGGTAACTAGTGACAACCTTGTTGTGGTGCAAGTCTCCGCTTTCCTACCACAAACCCTAGTATAGAAGGGCACGTAGCTAGCTAGTTCAACATAAAATGGACAATTTATTGTGTTTGTAGCGAACAACTGCATGTTCAAATATGCTATTTAGGGGGTATTTACACCCCTTAAGTTTAAGATAAATAGGGGTTTTGGCTTGTGATGTGACTCAGAGGACGAGGTGGCCGAGTGGTTAAGGCGATGGACTGCTAATCCATTGTGCTCTGCACGCGTGGGTTCGAATCCCATCCTCGTCGACAAATCTTTGTTTATGTATATTATACCGCTTTGCAAGAATCTCTGCAGTGTCTGTTGATAATGTCATGTAGTCCTACCTGTTTTCAACCATACACACACACACACCTGTCGCGTCCCCTCCGTACTGTGAGGAACTGGCTACTTTTATCCATACAATACATACCTGGCTGATGCGGTTAAAGCCATACTGCCTGAAGCCGTCGTACAGGTGTACGGTGTGCGGCCCAATGTAGAAGGGCTCCCAGGGGTCCACCCAGGATAATGTATAGGTCACGTCCAGGGGCCCCAAGCCTTGGCTATGTCTGTTCACCCACTAGGAGTAGTTGGTGGGGGCCTGGCACTGTGGGTACGGCACCTCATAGAAGGGCTGCACCTCTCCCACCTGGTACAGCTGTGCCAGCTCCGACTTGGTGGCAGGCATCTTGTGTACATGGCAGATCTCAAAGGCATGCAGGACGATGACCTCGTCTGTAGCAGGTTCACGTCTCATGACCAACGCCAGTAACTGCTGGTGGAGGTCAGCACTGGTGCCATGTCGATGACCAGGATGTAGTTGGCTTCCATTACGTCGCTGGCAAAGTTCTAAAGAAGATTGTTTGGATAGGAGGCCTTACCCCCGATGGCATAGTTCTGGTATTTGTCTCGGTGCGTCTCCAGCCTGGCGAACACTGCGGCACAATCCTCCAGACCTGCAAAATGCTCCCGTTCCTGTTCAGGGAAACTCGCCATCTTCCCGGAGTGGCACACCATGTGGAAGTCCACTGAGGGCAGAAGATGCTGAGGGTGTAGACCAGGGCTGTGGCAAATGTGGCATCTTGCCCATGTGCGAAAATGGCCACAGAGAGAGGGTTCTGCCAACGTTCCACCAAAGAGTCCAGGGGATGCAAGTTGTTGATGGATGTGTGCGTTGCTAAGGCCAATTTGTGCAAGCTTGCATCCGTTCCATTCTTCTGATTGGTGGAGAAATCGCTGTTGATCAAGTTATTGTACACACGGTATTTCCCGCTGGCATCAAATATAGCCCCCGTGGACAGAGAGTACCTGAGACACTCTTCCCGTGAGTTTTTCTCAGAGTTTCCATTTTTCTTGCCAGAGCTCCGGAAAAGCTCCTAGTATCGGTAGCGCTGCTGCTTCAGTTGCAAGACTGCTACCATTACCAGAGCAACACCTTAAACACGGAACATTCCTTAGAGTAATGTATTCCCGGGCACTGCATGTACACCACATACAGCAAAATCCTTTAGGAACATGCCCCAGGCAGGTATAAAATTGACCACTGCTAGGTGGCTAACTAGTTACACGGAGCTGATTTCGGAATTTATTTATGGGGGGCTCTCCTCGACTGTCTCGTGCAGTTGACATCACGCAGTGCTGCCGTAGGATTCGATACGATTTTCAGTCGTGAAATCATTGCACGGGTCAATCTCATAGCATTAAAAAACACATTTGGAGAATGGTGGGGTTTCCACTAGATAGCACATCCACAAAGTTGACTATATCGTAAAAATGAATGAAAACAAAAACGTGCTTTTTGGTCATAATTTATTGTGATGTTAAAGGTAAGCAGTGTGGTTGTGGTTCAGTTTAAAATCAGATTTTAAGCGGATACATTGTATAAATAGACGGCGTTTATGACTTTGTGGCTGTGGTAACTAGTGACAACCTTGTGGTGCACGTCTCCGCTTTCCTACCACAAACCCTAGTATAGAAGGGCACGTAGCTAGCTAGTTCGACATAAAATGGACAATTTATTGTGTTTGTAGCGAACAACTGCATGTTCAAATATGCTATTTGGTTTCCTAACATAACCCAGGGGGGGTATTTACACCCCTTAAGTTTAAGATAAATAGGGGTTTTGGCCTGTGATGTGACTCAGAGGACGAGGTGGCCGAGTGGTTAAGGCGATGGACTGCTAATCCATTGTGCTCTGCACGCGTGGGTTCGAATCCCATCCTCGTCGACAAATCTTTGTTTATGTATATTATACCGCTGTGCAAGAATCTCTGCAGTGTCTGTTGATAATGTCATGTAGTCCTACCTGTTTTCAACCATACACACACACACACCTGTCCCGTCCCCTCCGTACTGTGAGGAACTGGCTACTTTTATCCATACAATACATACCTGGCTGATGCGGTTAAAGCCATACTGCCTGAAGCCGTCGTACAGGTGTACGGTGTGCGGCCCAATGTAGAAGGGCTCCCAGGGGTCCACCCAGGATAATGTATAGGTCACGTCCAGGGGCCCCAAGCCTTGGCTATGTCTGTTCACCCACTAGGAGTAGTTGGTGGGGGCCTGGCACTGTGGGTACGGCACCTCATAGAAGGGCTGCACCTCTCCCACCTGGTACAGCTGTGCCAGCTCCGACTTGGTGGCAGGCATCTTGTGTACATGGCAGATCTCAAAGGCTTGCAGGACGATGACCTCGTCTGTAGCAGGTTCACGTCTCATGACCAACGCCAGTAACTGCTGGTGGAGGTCAGCACTGGTGCCATGTCGATGACCAGGATGTAGTTGGCTTCCATTACGTCGCTGGCAGAGTTCTAAAGAAGATTGTTTGGATAGGAGGCCTTACCCCCGATGGCATAGTTCTGGTATTTGTCTCGGTGTGTCTCCAGCCTGGCGAACACCGCGGCACAATCCTCCAGACCTGCAAAATGCTCCCGTTCCTGTTCAGGGAAACTCACCATCTTCCCGGAGTGGCACACCATGTGGAAGTCCACTGAGGGCAGAAGATGCTGAGGGTGTAGACCAGGGCTGTGGTAAATGTGGCATCTTGCCCATGTGCGAAAATGGCCACAGAGAGAGGGTTCTGCCAACGTTCCACCAAAGAGTCCAGGGGATGCAAGTTGTTGATGGATGTGTGCGTTGCTAAGGCCAATTTGTGCAAGCTTGCATCCGTTCCATTCTTCTGATTGGTGGAGAAATCGCTGTTGATCAAGTTATTGTACACACGGTATTTCCCGCTGGCATCAAATATAGCCCCCGCGGACAGAGAGTACCTGAGACACTCTTCCTGTGAGTTTTTCTCAGAGTTTCCATTTTTCTTGCCAGAGCTCCGGAAAAGCTCCTAGTATCGGTAGCGCTGCTGCTTCAGTTGCAAGACTGCTACCATTACCAGAGCAACACCTTAAACACGGAACATTCCTTAGAGTAATGTATTCCCGGGCACTGCATGTACACCACATACAGCAAAATCCTTTAGGAACATGCCCCAGGTAGGTATAAAATTGACCACTGCTAGGTGGCTAACTAGTTACACGGAGCTGATTTCGAATTTATTTATGGGGGCTCTCCTCGACTGTCTCGTGCGGTTGACATCACGCAGTGCTGCCGTAGGATTCGATACGATTTTCAGTCGTGAAATCATTGCACGGGTCAATCTCATAGCATTAAAAAACACATTTGGAGAATGGTGGGGTTTCCACTAGATAGCACATCCACAAAGTTGACTATATCGTAAAAATGAATGAAAACAAAAACGTGCTTTTTGGTCATAATTTATTGTGATGTTAAAGGTAAGCAGTGTGGTTGTGGTTCAGTTTAAAATCAGATTTTAAGAGGATACATTGTATAAATAGACGGCGTTTATGACTTTGTGGCTGTGGTAACTAGTGACAACCTTGTTGTGGTGCACGTCTCCGCTTTCCTACCACAAACCCTAGTATAGAAGGGCACGTAGCTAGCTAGTTCGACATAAAATGGACAATTTATTGTGTTTGTAGCGAACAACTGCATGTTCAAATATGCTATTTGGTTTCCCAACATAACCCAGGGGGTATTTACACCCCTTAAGTTTAAGATAAATAGGGGTTTTGGCTTGTGATGTGACTCAGAGGACGAGGTGGCCGAGTGGTTAAGGCGATGGACTGCTAATCCATTGTGCTCTGCACGCGTGGGTTCGAATCCCATCCTCGTCGACAATTCTTTGTTTATGTATATTATACCGCTGTGCAAGAATCTCTGCAGTGTCTGTTGATAATGTCATGTAGTCCTACCTGTTTTCAACCATACACACACACACACACCTGTCGCGTCCCCTCCGTACTGTGAGGAACTGGCTACTTTTATCCATACAATACATACCTGGCTGATGCGGTTAAAGCCATACTGCCTGAAGCCGTCGTACAGGTGTACGGTGTGCGGCCCAATGTAGAAGGGCTCCCAGGGGTCCACCCAGGATAATGTATAGGTCACGTCCAGGGGCCCCAAGCCTTGGCTATGTCTGTTCACCCACTAGGAGTAGTTGGTGGGGGCCTGGCACTGTGGGTACGGCACCTCATAGAAGGGCTGCACCTCTCCCACCTGGTACAGCTGTGCCAGCTCCGACTTGGTGGCAGGCATCTTGTGTACATGGCAGATCTCAAAGGCATGCAGGACGATGACCTCGTCTGTAGCAGGTTCACGTCTCATGACCAACGCCAGTAACTGCTGGTGGAGGTCAGCACTGGTGCCATGTCGATGACCAGGATGTAGTTGGCTTCCATTACGTCGCTGGCAAAGTTCTAAAGAAGATTGTTTGGATAGGAGGCCTTACCCCGATGGCATAGTTCTGGTATTTGTCTCGGTGCGTCTCCAGCCTGGCGAACACTGCGGCACAATCCTCCAGACCTGCAAAATGCTCCCGTTCCTGTTCAGGGAAACTCGCCATCTTCCCGGAGTGGCACACCATGTGGAAGTCCACTGAGGGCAGAAGATGCTGAGGGTGTAGACCAGGGCTGTGGCAAATGTGGCATCTTGCCCATGTGCGAAAATGGCCACAGAGAGAGGGTTCTGCCAACGTTCCACCAAAGAGTCCAGGGGATGCAAGTTGTTGATGGATGTGTGCGTTGCTAAGGCCAATTTGTGCAAGCTTGCATCCGTTCCATTCTTCTAATTGGTGGAGAAATCGCTGTTGATCAAGTTATTGTACACACGGTATTTCCCGCTGGCATCAAATATAGCCCCCGTGGACAGAGAGTACCTGAGACACTCTTCCCGTGAGTTTTTCTCAGAGTTTCCATTTTTCTTGCCAGAGCTCCGGAAAAGCTCCTAGTATCGGTAGCGCTGCTGCTTCAGTTGCAAGACTGCTACCATTACCAGAGCAACACCTTAAACACGGAACATTCCTTAGAGTAATGTATTCCCGGGCACTGCATGTACACCACATACAGCAAAATCCTTTAGGAACATGCCCCAGGTAGGTATAAAATTGACCACTGCTAGGTGGCTAACTAGTTACACGGAGCTGATTTCGGAATTTATTTATGGGGGGGCTCTCCTCGACTGTCTCGTGCGGTTGACATCACGTAGTGCTGCCGTAGGATTCGATACGATTTTCAGTCGTGAAATCATTGCACGGGTCAATCTCATAGCATTAAAAAACACATTTGGAGAATGGTGGGGTTTCCACTAGATAGCACATCCACAAAGTTGACTATATCGTAAAAATGAATGAAAACAAAAACGTGCTTTTTGGTCATAATTTATTGTGATGTTAAAGGTAAGCAGTGTGGTTGTGGTTCAGTTTAAAATCAGATTTTAAGCGGATACATTGTATAAATAGACGGCGTTTATGACTTTGTGGCTGTGGTAACTAGTGACAACCTTGTTGTGGTGCAAGTCTCCGCTTTCCTACCACAAACCCTAGTATAGAAGGGCACGTAGCTAGCTAGTTCAACATAAAATGGACAATTTATTGTGTTTGTAGCGAACAACTGCATGTTCAAATATGCTATTTGGTTTCCTAACATAACCCAGGGGGGGTATTTACACCCCTTAAGTTTAAGATAAATAGGGGTTTTGGCTTGTGATGTGACTCAGAGGACGAGGTGGCCGAGTGGTTAAGGCGATGGACTGCTAATCCATTGTGCTCTGCACGCGTGGGTTCGAATCCCATCCTCGTCGACAAATCTTTGTTCATGTATATTATACCGCTTTGCAAGAGTCTCTGCAGTGTCTGTTGATAATGTCATGTAGTCCTACCTGTTTTCAACCATACACACACCTGTCGCGTCCCCTCCGTACTGTGAGGAACTGGCTACTTTTATCCATACAATACATACCTGGCTGATGCGGTTAAAGCCATACTGCCTGAAGCCGTCGTACAGGTGTACGGTGTGCGGCCCAATGTAGAAGGGCTCCCAGGGGTCCACCCAGGATAATGTATAGGTCACGTCCAGGGGCCCCAAGCCTTGGCTATGTCTGTTCACCCACTAGGAGTAGTTGGTGGGGGCCTGGCACTGTGGGTACGGCACCTCATAGAAGGGCTGCACCTCTCCCACCTGGTACAGCTGTGCCAGCTCCGACTTGGTGGCAGGCATCTTGTGTACATGGCAGATCTCAAAGGCATGCAGGACGATGACCTCGTCTGTAGCAGGTTCACGTCTCATGACCAACGCCAGTAACTGCTGGTGGAGGTCAGCACTGGTGCCATGTCGATGACCAGGATGTAGTTGGCTTCCATTACGTCGCTGGCAAAGTTCTAAAGAAGATTGTTTGGATAGGAGGCCTTACCCCGATGGCATAGTTCTGGTATTTGTCTCGGTGCGTCTCCAGCCTGGCGAACACTGCGGCACAATCCTCCAGACCTGCAAAATGCTCCCGTTCCTGTTCAGGGAAACTCGCCATCTTCCCGGAGTGGCACACCATGTGGAAGTCCACTGAGGGCAGAAGATGCTGAGGGTGTAGACCAGGGCTGTGGCAATGTGGCATCTTGCCCATGTGCGAAAATGGCCACAGAGAGAGGGTTCTGCCAACGTTCCACCAAAGAGTCCAGGGTATGCAAGTTGTTGATGGATGTGTGCGTTGCTAAGGCCAATTTGTGCAAGCTTGCATCCGTTCCATTCTTCTAATTGGTGGAGAAATCGCTGTTGATCAAGTTATTGTACACACGGTATTTCCCGCTGGCATCAAATATAGCCCCGTGGACAGAGAGTACCTGAGACACTCTTCCCGTGAGTTTTTCTCAGAGTTTCCATTTTTCTTGCCAGAGCTCCGGAAAAGCTCCTAGTATCGGTAGCGCTGCTGCTTCAGTTGCAAGACTGCTACCATTACCAGAGCAACACCTTAAACACGGAACATTCCTTAGAGTAATGTATTCCCGGGCACTGCATGTACACCACATACAGCAAAATCCTTTAGGAACATGCCCCAGGCAGGTATAAAATTGACCACTGCTAGGTGGCTAACTAGTTACACGGAGCTGATTTCGGAATTTATTTATGGGGGGCTCTCCTCGACTGTCTCGTGCAGTTGACATCACGCAGTGCTGCCGTAGGATTCGATACGATTTTCAGTCGTGAAATCATTGCACGGGTCAATCTCATAGCATTAAAAAACACATTTGGAGAATGGTGGGGTTTCCACTAGATAGCACATCCACAAAGTTGACTATATCGTAAAAATGAATGAAAACAAAAACGTGCTTTTTGGTCATAATTTATTGTGATGTTAAAGGTAAGCAGTGTGGTTGTGGTTCAGTTTAAAATCAGATTTTAAGCGGATACATTGTATAAATAGACGGAGTTTATGACTTTGTGGCTGTGGTAACTAGTTACAACCTTGTGGTGCACGTCTCCGCTTTCCTACCACAAACCCTAGTATAGAAGGGCACGTAGCTAGCTAGTTCGACATAAAATGGACAATTTATTGTGTTTGTAGCGAACAACTGCATGTTCAAATATGCTATTTGTTGGGTATTTACCCCCCTTAAGTTTAAGATAAATAGGGGTTTTGGCATGTAATGTGACTCAGAGGACGAGGTGGCCGAGTGGTTAAGGCGATGGACTGCTAATCCATTGTGCTCTGCACGCGTGGGTTCGAATCCCATCCTCGTCGACAAATCTTTTCCTATCTCAGGAATAGAAGTGGTGTCCGGTAGCCAGTAAGAGTGGACAGTCAAATATCCTCCTCCGTGTGTGTAGAAAATGATATTGGTCAAAACTGAAACCCCGCCTAATAACCACATCAAATTGACACCTTCTTGCTCTAATACAAAGTCACAAGGAAGAAACAAAAACGTTCAAACCATATTTATTGTCCAGTCTTGCCCCACACGATACATTATCGTGTGCTGTTTTTTGGGGTACTCTATAGCTTACTGCTCCAGAGGATGGCATGCCATAGCACTGTCGTATATGACAGCTGGTAGGAAGGTCCTTTGTTGAGACCAGTGCATCGGAAGACGTCATCCAGGTAGATTTCATGTTGTCTTCACCCATGAAATGGTCCCCACAGTATAAGACTGCTGACAGGCCAGCTCATAAATTCCTAAAACAGTGACTAGCAAACCATATGGACTGAATAATATATTACTTATGTATTATTTAAATTATTATTTGTATTCCTAACATGAAAAAATATATATATTCACAAAACTACACAGTGAAAGTTAATATAGGCTAGGACACTGGAAGTCTGTCCCAAATGGCACCGTATCCTCTCAAAATTAGTGCACTACGTAGGAAATAGGGTGTATTTGTATTTAAATATGTATGCATTTATGTTATCTAAAACTGATGCTCAGAGCAAGGTTTCTTTCCAAAACAGATTAAAATGATGCAGTGAACAGTGCTTTCCCAATCAGATTGGCATTCCTTTTGCATGTGTCGTTCTATGGCATGCCAGAGACAAACCTCTCGAAGACAAAACACCAACAAAATCATAATGTACATTGAAATATGACAGTATTAATAAACATCAAATAAATGTGACAGACAATATATGGTCATCAAGAAGGCATGTTGTTTAATACAACGATCATCCCGTAAGATTTTGATGAAACACTGCCTCGAGTAAAAGGCGAAAGGCTTGTTCATGTCTGAAGAGAAAATAAACCAGAGTAAGTAAATTGTTGGCTTAAGTTTTGTTTAACTATAGGTGAAAAGGATTCAATAACACGCTTCATTTATCTCAATTGAATGGTCTTGAGAATCTGGCCCTTGTAACATTGGTTTCATGCAAGACATTCGTAAAACTCGGGCCCTTGAAATGCCTTTCAGAGTCTGTGCCGACTCGATGCTTGATGGCATTCTGCACAATTTCCTATTTTACTAAAGCCGTTTCACAAAGCTACGAAACTAGAACGCCGGCACCGCCTTTAGACGCGCTCCCTTCGCCCCCATTGGAGGACGCTGCAGATTTGCCCTGGCCTTCCTCCCCTTCTCCCACCAATCGGATGTTGTATTTTTCCCGGTACTCTGTGAGCTCCCGGCCTTTGGACTGCATCTGTGTGTTGAGGGATTCTACAATCTTTGAGATCTGTAAGGAAATGAGGGAAAAGCAGATCGTTAATCATAATGTCTGACCAGTAGTGATTTAGTTGTATAGGATAGTACTGCAACAACCTACAGCCTTGGTACCATAGCCTCGCACCATAACGAACATCAGTATTTTGCAGTAGATTACCTACTGTGTGTCGACGAACGGTAACGATTCAACATGTAGAAGAATCATTAAGAAATGAAAAGAAAATTACTCCCGATATTCTGGTCAGAGGCGATAGGACGTTCACTTGCTGTATAAGTACACTCGGCCGTTAGTTGCTCAAGTCTGTTTCCTCTATTAAAAAAACTTCCAAGCGAGTTTACCTCACCAGTCGGACTACAGCCAATGGCCACCACATCACATACATATTGACATATTCATGGCATCTTACCATCAATCACAATTATTTTGGAATTCCCATTTTACACCAGCACTTTTCAGTGTTTTACAGTAACCTGAATTATACCCAAAAGAGCAAGCCTGAATAAAAATGTTACCTGTTCTTTATTGCTTTCCAGAGCTGGTAAGACTTCCTTAACTGTCCTCTCCACGAGCACCCCACCCACCAGCCGGAAGCACTTCCTTGTTGGGTCTACGTCTTTTAGGGTCTCAATGACTAGGCTGAGAAAAGAGGGAATTTGTAAAAGGAAAGTAACAAGGGTGAATCTTATCCTCTTTCTCAATACACATGGGAAGAGAAGATAAGGTTCCTCCCCTCATACCTTCTCCTTCAATGTATGTTGCGAGGGAGATGAGAAGAGAGGACTCCAGGGAAGACTTGAGATTCACCCCAAGTCTCAGAATCTCATCTCTAACACCTTAGACTGAACAATGATTATTCCTCTTTTTGGTTAAGTCCACTAAGGTGAACAGTGAGTGAATTGGTAGTGGTAATAGTAAAATGTCTGAAGTAAGCATAGCCGCGGGAAGTAGGGATATGCTGCAGCAACCCCGGAAAAATCTGAATAAAGTACATTTTATTTTTGAAATAAGATTTTTGCACAGAAGTAGCGCACTGGGCCTTTACTAAACTCAGCAAAAAAAGAAACGTCCCATTTTGAGGACCCTGTCTTTCAAAGATAATTCATAAAAATCCAAATAACTTCACAGATCTTCATTGTAAATGGTTTAAACACTGTTTCCCATGCTTGAACCATAAACAATTAATGAACATACACCTGTGGAACGGTTGTTAAGACACTAACAGCTTACAGACGGTAGGCAATTAAGGTCACAGTTATGAAAACTCAGGACACTAATGAAACCTTTCTACTGACTCTGGGGAGGGAAAAAAAGATGCCCACGGTCCCTGCTCATCTGTGTGAATGTTTCTTAGGCATGCTGCAAGGAGGTATGAGGACTACAGATGTGGCCAGGGCAATCAATTGTAATGTCCATACTGTGAGACGCCTAAGACAGCGCTACAGGGAGACAGGACGGACAGCTGATCCTTCTCACAGTGGCAGACCACGTGTAACAACACCTGCACAGGATCGGTACATCACACCTGCGGGACAAGTACAGGATGGCAACAACTGCCCGAGTTACACCAGGAACGCACAATCCCTCCATCAGTGCTCAAACTGTCCGCAATAGGCTGAGAGACTGGACTGGGGGCTTGTAGGCCTGTTGTAAGGCAGGTCCTCACCAGACATCACCGGCAACAACGTCACCTATTGGCACAAACACACCGTCACTGGACCAGACAGGACTGGCAAAAAGTGCTCTTCACTGACGAGTTGCAGTTTTGTCTCACCAGGGGTGATGGTCAGATTCGCGTTTATCATTGAAGGAATGAGCGTTACACCGAGGCCTGTACTCTGGAGCGGGATCGATTTGGAGGTGGAGGGTCCATCATGGTCTGTGGCGGTGTGTCCCAGCATCATCGGACTGAGCTTGTTGTCATTACAGGCAAGACATCCCCCTCCCTCATGTGGTACCCTTCCTGTAGGCTCATCCTGACATGACCTTCCAGCATGACAATGCCACCAGCCATAGTGCTATTTCTGTGAGAGATTTCCTGCAAGACAGGAATGTCAATGTTCTGCCATGGCCAGCGAAGAGCCCGGATCTCAATCCCATTGAGCATGTCTGGGACCTGTTGGATCAGAGGGTGAGGGCTAGGGCCATTCCCCCCAAACTACTTCCCGTGCCTATGGAAGTAAGAGAAAGAACTAAAACTGAGTATCTACTGAAGCAGGTCACACTAACTAGAGCTAGTTACCTATGCTCATTGATCTCCATCTCCAACTCTGCAGCCTTGGAGGCCATGCTGCGCTGCTCCGTGCGCATCCTCTGGAATGCAGCCACGACCTGTCAGACACATCGAATACATAAAATCAAACATTCACTCATAATAAGAAGAATAATAAAATGCCATTAAGCAGACAATTTAGTCAAATGACTTAAATTTTATTTGGTGACCTACGGTTAAGAGCATTGGGGCTAGTAACCGAAAGGTCGCTGGTTTGAATCTGAGCCGACTAGGTGAAAAATCTGTCCATCTGCCCTTCAGCAAGGCACTTAACATTAATTGCTCTGGATAACAGCGTCTGCTAAATGACAAAATAAACAAATGGAAGGCAACAAGTTTAGTCAGTGTAAAAACCCTCTTACAGTAGTGCACGCATACATTTTTGTAGGGGGGTCCTAGTTGGAATCGAACCCACAACCCTAGCCTTGCAAGCACCATGCTCTACCAGCCACAATACACACAGATTTCTCAACTTACATTAGATTGAACAAATTTGCAAAGAGCCTCGTTATATAGGCCTACCGGGACTATGAAATTTCATTAGACCATGTGTTGATTCGTTATGAGTAAATGCAATAGCTAGTAGTTTTTGTAATTTAAAAAAAAAAACTGACTGCATTAGTTACTAATGCTGTTTTGTGTCTGACACTGCAGGACTCCAGACTGCAACCACTTAGTCGCATTAAGTGACCGTTGTACTTAGCTGTGCGAATAAAACATTTAACTGGTCACGTCGGTGCGAGCTGCACATTCTACATGGTCGCCTCACTCAAACCGACCCATTTTTTAGGAGGCTAAAACCATGACTTGGGTCAAACTGTAAAAGTACATTATACTCATGACTCCTGTAATGAAAGTGTCTGCCTGCCCAGGTGCCTGTATCACTGGGGCCCTGCTGCGGTGTAGAGTGAGCCACTTAAAGTGTTCTGATTGTATGACATTTTAAAATGTGCGGGGGAAAACAAAGCTATCCTGTTGTCACAGTTAAAAGAGAGTAGGTTCTCAGCTTTCTGTAGGTCTTATTTCTCAACTCTAAATTTGTTGGTCAATAGTAACTATTTTACCATTTGAATTTCATATGCCTTTGATATACAGAGCGCACGAAAAGCGCATTCGCCATTGCGATTGCATAGGCCTCATTTTAGTTGTAGGCTGCAACTGCAACGTTGTTTTGGACTAGAGGTCGACCGATTAATGGAATGGCCGATTAATTAGGGCCGATTTCAAGTTTTCATAACAATCGGAAATCTGTATTTTTGGGGCGCCGATTTCCGATTCTTTTTTAAATAAAAAAACGTTATACCTTTTATTTAACTAGACAAGTCAGTTAAGAACACATTCTTATTTTCAATGACTGCCTAGGAACTGTGGGTTAACTGCCTTGTTCAGGGGCAGAACGACAGATTTTCACCTTGTCAGCTCAGGGGTTCCAATCTGGCAACCGCACAGTTAACTAGTCCAACGCTCTAACCATTGCACCCCACGAGTAATCTGCCTGTTACCCAAATGCAGTAGAAGCCAAGGTCAATTGCTAGCTAGCATTAAACTTATCTTATAAAAAACAATCAATCATAATCACTAGTTATAACTACTAATCCAGTTTAGCAGGCAATATTAACCAGGTGAAATTGTCATTTTTCTTGCGTTCATTGCACGCAGAGTCAGGGTATATGCAAGTTTGGGCTGCCTGGCTCATTGCGAAGTAATTTGCCAGAATTTTACATAATTATAACATAGATTGAAGGTTGTGCAATGTAACAAGAATATTTAGATTTAGGGATGCCACCCGTTAGATAAAATACTGAACAGTTCCGTATTTCACTGAAATAATAAACGTTTTGTTTTCGAAATGATAGTTTCCGGATTCGATCATATTAATGACCAAAGGCTCGTATTTCTGTGTGTTATGTTATAATTAAGTCTGATTTGATAGAGCAGTCTGACTGAGCAGCAGCAGGCCCGTAATCATTCATTCAAAAAGCAATCTCGTGCGTTTTGGCAGCAGCTCTTTGTTGTGCATCAAGCATTGCGCTGTTTATGACTTCAAGCCTATCAGCCTAATGGCTGGTGTAACCAATGTGAAATGGCTAGCTAGTTAGCTGGGTGTGCGCTAATACTGTTTCAAACTTCACTTGCTTTCAGATTTGGAGTAGTTATTCCCCTTGCGCTGCAAGGGCTGTGGCTTTTGTGGAGCGATGGGTAACGATGCTTCGAGTGTGGCTGTTGTCGATGTGTTCCTGGTTCAAGCCCAGGTAGGGGCGAGGAGGGGGACGGAAGCTACACTGTTACACTGGCAATACTATAGTGCCTATAAGAATATCCAATAGTCAAAGGTATATGAAATACAAATGGTATAGAGAGAAATAGTCCTATAAATACTAAATTAACTACAACCTAAAACCTCTTGCCTTGGTATATTGAAGTCTCATGGTAAAAGGAACCACCAACTTTCATATGCTCTCATGTTCTGAGCAAGGAGCTTAAACGTTAGCTTTTTTTACATGGCACATATTACTTCCTTCTCCAACACTTTGTTTTTGCATTATTTAAACCAAATTGAAAATTTTTCATTATTTATTTGAAGCTAAATTGATTTTATTGATGTTTTATATTAAATTAAAATAAGTGTTAATTCAGTATTGTTGTAATTGTCATTATTACAAAAAAAAAATATATATATATATATATATATATTATTTTTTTTTCTTTCTCAATTATAAATCAGCCGATTAATCGGTATCGGCTTTTTTGGTCCTCCAATAATCGGCATCGGCGTTGAAAAATCATAATCCGTCGACCTCTATTTTGGACATCACAATTTACAGTTAGATTAATACATGGCTACTAGCAGTGTGATTTATATTGAGAGTTAGTGCTCTACACTGCCTTAAGAAAGTATTCATTCCCCTTGACTTAACTCACATTGTTGTTAGCCTGAATTCAAAATGGATTACATTTTTTTTGATCACCCATCTACACACAATACCCCATAATGACAAAGTGAAAACGTGTTTTTATAAATGTTATAAAAAAATAAAGGGAACACTTAAACAACACAATGTAACTCCAAGTCAATCACACTTCTGTGAAATCAAACTGTCCACTTAAGAAGCAAGACTGATTGACAATAAATTTCACATGCTGTTGTGCAAATGGAATAGACAACAGGTGGAAATTATAGGCAATTAGCAAGACACCCCCAATAAAGGAGTGGTTCTGCAGGTGGGGACCACAGACCACTTCTCAGTTCCTATGCTTCCTGGCTGATGTTTTGGTCACTTTTGAATGCTGGTGGTGCTTTCACTCTATTGGTAGCATGAGACTGAGTCTACAACCCACACAAGTGGCTCAGGTAGTGCAGGTCATCTCAGTCATCTCGGTAAGCAACTCCAGTGTAGATTTGGCCTTATGTTTTAGGTTATTGTCCTGCAGAAAGGTGAATTTGTCTCCCAATGTCTGGAAAGCAGGTTTTCCTCTAATTGTACATGTGCTTTCCTTAGCTAAAACCTCCCTGGTATTTGTGGTTGAATCTGTGTTTGAAATTCACTGACCTTACAGATAATTGTATGTGTGGGGTACAGAGATTAGGTAGTCACACTTATTGCACAGGAAGTCCATGCAATTTAAGCACATTTTTACTCCTGAATTATTTAGGCTTGCAAAAACAAAAAGGGATTGAACATTTAGACTCAAGACATTTCAGATTCATTTTTTGTTCATTCATAAAAATGTAGAGAAACTTCATTCTAAAGGAGGCCTCCCGAGGTCAATTTAATTTGTTTATTTATAATAGATTTGCATACATTTCTACAAACCTGTTTTTGCTTTGTCATTATGGGGTATTGTGTGTAGATTTTTAAAATCCATTTTAGAATAAAGCTGTAACGTAAAAAAAGGTAATGGACTTCATTATGCTACTTGCTATGGGCATCACAACTGACATTTGGACCAGAAATGTCAGCCCCATGAGTATGCCGAGTCTGACAGCACAGTGGGTCGAAGAGGATTTCGTACTGAGTAAAGCCGGATTGCATGCTCAAGAATGTGCTGGTTCTCATACCGCTGCTGCCAACTCAATGACAATTGGGAACATGTTTGAAACCTGGAAACAGAACACACTCCTAGCTCCATTCGAAGAACTGACTGGAGAAATGAGCTCAACTGCGTCTGCAGAAGACGTGATACCCTCGGTCATGGCTTTGGAATGCCTGCCACGAACAGACAGAGCTGAAACTTCACTGTTTGACATGTACGATGAAATCCTGATTGAGAATGAAACGACTGAGCAAACGAAACAGCACAGCAAGAAAGTGAAAGTAAAAGGTTTTGATGATGTTTTACTGGTAATTGGGACATATGTAAATGCCAACAAAATAACTTATTGGTCGGTGTTGTGTGTGTAACCTTTATTTAATTGGGAAGTCAGTTAATAAATTATTATTTACAATGACGGCCTACCCCGGGAACGCTGGGTTAATTGTGCTCTGCCCAATGGGACTCCCAATCATGGCCGGATTTGATGCAGCCTGGATTCGAACCAGGGACTGTAGTAATGCCTCTTGCACTGAGATGCAGTGCCTTACACCGCTGCGTCCGTGTGTGTGTTTGTGTTAGCTATTTAACTGTACTAGAATGCTTAAGGCAGCTAAAATGTAAAAATATCGCTATTGCTTTTTTTTGCAAGGAAAATAATTGGATATTGGATCGGCCAAATCTATAGTATTGGTGCACCCGTATACACTATTTACACACAAGTATGTGGACACCCTTTCAAATTAGTGTATTCGGTTATTTCAGTCACACCCGTTGCTGACAGGTGTATAAAATTGAGCACACAGCCATGAAATCTCCATAGACAAACAATGGCAGTAGAATAGCCTTGCTGAGGAGCTCAGTGACTTTGAACGTAGCACCGTCATAGGAAGCCACCTTTCCAACAAGTCAGTGAGTCATATCTGCCCTGCTAGAGCTGCCCCGGTCAACTGTAAGTGCTGTTACTGTGAAGTGGAAACTAGGAGCAACAGAGGTCCATACAGAAAGCAAGGTCCATACATAAATAGTTTGTTGAGATCAGCGTGGAAGAACTTGACTAGCCTACACGGAGACCTGACCTCAACCTTTCGTGATGAATTGGAACGTCGACTGCGAGCCAGGCCTGATCAGTGCCAGAGCTCTAATGATTTTTTAAAAATAATTCCAGTCTGTCAAAATTAGCAAAATATAGTCCTCTATCCATCGTTGTTGGAATTTTCCATTCTCCCCGACTGTCTAGTGATGATTAGTGAAGTGGACAGTCAAACTCTGAATTTAGGTCCATTATAATTTCAGGCCTTGCAGGCTGGAACCCTCCCACGGGCTGTATGTTTGATACCCCTGCGGTAAAGTTTACCCTATTGTATTTGGTACGTGACAAATATAAATGTGTTTGATGTAGTGGGCGCAACATTTAGTAATCGCAATCCTCAGACAATATTGAAATCATTGGCTGGTGCCACCAACTAAAGAAATGTGGCACCTGGGGAAAATGTTAGTCTGGAGCCATACACTGGTAGACAAGGTAGAGGGACGCACTAACAGTGACAGGCAGAAATAGCATCTTAACTGCTCGAAGAGCACAACCATTCCCCTTTTCAGACGTCCCCCCTGAAGTTCGTATGGCTAAGCTAAATCCAGAGAAACCTAGTCAGACTGACAGATTGCAGTTAGCTAACATTATTCACCCAATGTCAAGAGATATTGTTGTGAATCAATACGACCTATAACGTCACCATATTTTCTTCTAAATTATAAAACCTCAGTTGAGGAACACGCGAGTAGGAAGCAGACCATGGTGAGGGAGCTAATTAACGTTCGCTAACGTTACTGTTAGCGTTAACTAGTTGGATGCGTGACTGACAAATCCGGGTTTGTATCTCAGTCCTCAACGATTAAAAAGCATTTGCTAACAAATCATGAATATTCTGATACGGAGTGAAGATACCTGCTCGGCCGACGGCCCTGACTGTTTCCCCCCGGTACTGTTGCTGGGTTTGCTAACCGTGCTGCTACTGTTGGCTGCCATCTTGGAAAGGTGCCGCTGCTAGTGGGCTGAGGGCCCAAACTCGTCACTAGTTACCACAGCCACAAATGGATAAACCCCGCCTATTTCTAAAATGTCTCTTCTTAAATCAGATTTTAAATCTAACCCTAACCTTCACCACACTGTTAACCGTATACCAAATCCTAACCTTAAATTAAGACAAAAAATATTATTTTGTTTTCATACATTTTTACGATATATCCTATTTCAACTTTGTGGCTGTAATAGCTAGTGACATCCAAGTTTACCATATTGAGCTGTCTAATGTGATTGCCTGTTAGGAATGAGGAAAAGATAGCGGAAGCAGACGCTTCTTCTTCAATGGGGTTTAACAGTGGTTGGCATCCAATAAATGTTGCATTACTGCCACATACTTGACTGGAGTATAACTCCCTTATACTTCGCTTTTAAAAAAACGTTTTACAAAAAAAGAAAATTCAACAAATACCCTACCATCTTACACTACACTCACAAAAAAATATATAATAAATACCATACTCTACTATTTAAATGAATTTAGTTATACTTCAGGCCAACAGCCTGAATGAATGGGACACCGCCACTTAACACACCCTGTAAGTCTTCTGATGTCAAGTCTCGCACACCAAAATACCTCTCTGAAGCTGCCACCACAACCTCGATTTTCTGCGACTTGCGTTCTATCCCTGCTGTACAGTTGATAACCATTACTATAAATGCTCAAATCCAATCTTACTGAAACATATATCACTTGTTGGTTTATCCCTCTGTATTGGTACAGATCGACTACTCACACCACTCCTCTCAGGATCCCTCCCCCTTGATCCATTTCCTCTACTTTCTTCACTGCCTCAGCATATAACAACTTCTGCACTACTCTAACCCTGGAAACCTCAACCTGCCTCTCTCGCACGGGACATTTCTGATCCCCAGCCCCATGGTCATCCCTACAATTAACACATACCCCTACTTTCCCCAATGCTACACATTCCTTTGTCTCATGCCTTTTGTTGGTCAATTCCGTCAACAGATGATCAATTCTATATAATTATCAAACGTGTATATATATATTGGTAGTAGAAAGGAAACACAGGCTCTTTGTTTAAGTATTACAATTCTCCTTTAGTAATACAAGTGTAGGCAGAAGTTGGTACAGAGTACAGTATACGATAGCTTTCCCAAGGTTCTGCAAAGTGTCTAAGACATCCTGTAACTTACATAGCCTCCCCAGTTCCCCTTGCGTGACTTTCCCTGGCAACTACATTATAATAAATCTAACCTCCCCTGACAGCAGCATCTTATCAGCAATTAAAATCTCAGAAGTGGGTTTGACCGAAACTTGACCTTTCATCACAAGTATAGGGTCATAACAAGGTGAACTGTTTTCATCAGGCCTGAGGCAGCCCTGTGTTCTCAGAAAACCAGTCGTATTTTCAGAACCTCAGACAGCTACGGTGGGGCCCAGATAGGAGGAGTATGAGCGTAGGCGGTTTCAGCCTTCTGATAGTGTCTGAAGGGCACAACACTCAAAACAGGTGTAAACACACACACACAGAGATGTCTCCTAAGAGGAGACCTTAAGGTTTATCATAACACAATTTATTAACCTTTTAGAAGGTATGAGGCCTTTGTTTAACCCCTTCACCTTCTGCACACTTCTCACACTTAGGAACCTCCCTCATACACACTGCTGCCACATGCCCATAAGCTTGGTACCTGTAACAACGTAATGTAGTCGGGATAAAAGCTCGTACAGTATAACTTAAATATCCTAACATCACTTTGTTGGGCAAAGACAACATCAAAACTCCAAAGAATAAACAAGGACTCTTCTGTTCCTCCACTCACACCAACCTGTCTGCGTCGCACCAAACAACTTTCACATTTACCGCTACCAAAGTAATCACTCCTTTCAATGGTGCCCTTTTCTTGAGAGCAAAACAATCTTTTGCCCCCATTCGTTTAACACGGAGAGCCTGCTCCCTCTGACCAGCAGAAACACATACGATTATCACAAGACCACTTTAGGTTCCCCTCACCAATTCCACAGCACCCAACTCTATTTTCACCCACCCTGAAACCTCAAATGGATCAGCCAAAAGGCAAGGGTCCACTTTTTCAAAAACCTTCACGCCTACTGTCACAGACTCATCTTTATCCTGACCATCGGTGCAAGCCTTGGGGGCCGAGAACTTCACCACACCTACCACCTCCGATACTTCGCCCTCATTCACTTCCATTCCTCCTCCTGTCTTCAACTCTCTATGCTTACACTTTCTACCATTCTTCTTTAACAAACCATCTCCTTTTTCCCACCATTTATAACTGACTCAAGCTCACTCAAAAAACAGAATATTATTATTTAAGTAATCCCTTTGATATGAGACTCGAAATTGAGCCTTTTTCCATTGATCATCCTTCAGATGTTTCTACATCTTGATTGAAGTCCACCTGTTGTAAATTCAATTGACTGGACATGATTTGGAATGGCACACACCTGTCTGTATACAGTGGCTTGCAAAAGTATTCACCCCCCTTGGCATTTTTATTATTTTGTTGCCTTACAACCTGGAATTAAAATTGATTTTTGGGGGGTTGTCATTTGATTTACACAACATGCCTACCACTTTGAAGATGCAAAATATTTTTCATTTTGAACCAGACAAGAAATAAAAAATGAAAAAATGAACTTGAGCATGCATAACTAAGGCACTGTAAGGTCCCACACCCTATACTCTTGCAAGGTACTGTAAGGTCCCACAGTTGACAGTGTATGTCAGAGCAAAAACCAAGCCATGAGGATGAAGGAATTGTCCGCAGAGCTCCGAGACAGGATTGTGTCGATGCACAGATCTGGGGAAGGGTACCAAAAAATGTCTGCAGCATTGAAGGTCCCCAATGACACAGTGGCCTCCATCATTCTTAAATGGAAAAAGTTTGGAACCACCAGGACTCCACCAAACTGAGCAAATGGGGGAGAAAGGTCTTGGTCAGGGAGGTGACCAAGAACCCGATGGTCACTCTGACAGAGCTCCAGAGTTCCTCTGTGGAGATGGGATAATCTTCCAGAAGGACAACCATCTCTGCACTATTCCACCAATCAGGCCTTTATGGTAGAGTTGCCAGATAGAAGCCACTCCTCATTAAAAGGCAAATGACATCCCACTTGGAGTTTTCCAAAAGGCATCTAAATGACTCTCAGACCATGAGAAACAAGATTCTCTGGTCTGATGAAACCAAGATTGAACTATTTGGACTGAATGCCAAGCATCACATCTGGAGGAAACCAGGCACCTCTCATCACCTGCCAATACCATCCTTACGGTGAACCATGGTGGTGGGAGCATCATGCTGTGGGGATGTTTTTCAGAGGCAGGGACTGGGAGCCTAGTCAGGATCGAGGGAAAGATGAACAGAGCAAAATACATAGAAATGCTTGCTGAAAATCTGTTCCAAATCGCTCAGGACTTCAGACTGGGGCAAAGGCTCACCTTCCAACAGAACAATGACCCTAAGAACACAGCCAAGACAACGCAGGAGTGGCTTCGGGACAAGTCTCTGAATGTCCTTCAGTGGCCCAGCCAGAGCCCAGACTTTAACTCGATCAAACTTCTCTGTAGAGGCTTGAAAGTAGCTGTGCAGTGAAGCTGCCAATCCAACCTGACAGAGCTTGAGAGGATCTGCAGAGAAGAACTCCCCAAATACAAGTGTGCCAAGCTTGTAGCCTCATACCTAAGAAGACTGGAGGCTCTACTTGCTGCCAAAGGTGCTTAAAAAAGGAATGAGTAAAGGATCTGAATAGTTATGTAAATGTGGTATTTCAGTTTTTATTTGTAATACATGTGCAAAAATGTTTACAAACCTGCTTTTGCTTTGTCATTATGTGAAATTGTGTGTTGATTTATGAGGAAAACAAACAATTTGATCAATTTTAGATAAGGCTGTAATGTAACAAAATGTGGAAAAAGTCAAGGGGTCTGAATACATTCCAAATGCAATGTAACCAAATTCATGTAGCCACCCAGATGAAAGGCACACGGACACCCACACTTCAGGTTGACTTGTTTTTTTTATCTGCAATAAAAGTTATCAAACAGTGACGGCAGGCATTGACAGGACTGTCACAGCCACACATTCACTTCTCTCAGAATATCTCTCTCGGACTGAAGAGCAGGCAGACCAACTTTCCAGATAGGGGAGAAGCGCTCAAAAACCCCACTAGCTGTTCTTTCAAGGAAAATAATATAAAAAAGGTAAGACTTTTCGTATTGTCAATTCAATAACACATAATGATAGGTGACTTTATTGATATCACACCCTACTCTGAAGTGAATGGTTTCTTTACTCTGCCCGCGAATGGCGGTATTCTTCGATGTTGCATTGCTCGCAGCTTGAGTGATGTTGATGGAAGCTACATTTTCCCTTTGCACAGAAACACACCACTAACTGGGTTTCAATACAATTGGATTTTCATGCTGAATATTCAACAATCCGCATTAAAAACAAAATTCACATTTTTCCTAACAGACATGTTTCCATCAAATGTAATTGTTGCGGATAAAAGTCGGTGCAAAATTAAGGCCGTTTTTTTTCTACAATTTTAAAAACATTACAATACATTCACAGATTTCCCAACACACTGTGTGCCCTCAGGCCCCGACTCCACGCCTCCCACATATCTACAGTACAAAATCCATGTGTACGTGTGTGTAGTGCATATATTATCGTATGTGTACGCATGTGTCTGTGGCTGTTTGTTTTGCTTTAAAGTGCCCGCTGTTCCATAAGGTGTATTTTTTTATCTGTTTTTTAAATCAAATTTTACTGCTTGCATCAGTTACTTGATGTGGAATAGAGTTCCATGTTGTCATGGCTCTAGTACTGTGCACCTCCCATAGTTGGTTCTGGATTTGGAGACTGTGAAGAGACCTCATGTTGCATGTCTTGTGGGGTATGCATGGACTGCATTCAACATGTCAATACCTCTCATAAATACAAGTAGTGATGAAGTCAATCTCTCCACTTTGAGCCAGGAGAGATTGACATGTATATTATTAATATTAACTCTCTGTGTACATCCAAGGGCCAGCCGTGCTGCCTTGTTCTGAGCCGATTGCAATTTGCCTAAGTCCCAATAAAGAACACCCTCTGTTCTGTGTCTAACACAGGGGTGTCAAACTCATTTCGCATCGTGGGCCACATACGGCCTAGGGAGATGTCAAGTGGGCCGGACCATTAAAATTATACCATACTCTGCTATAAATAACCAAAATATCATGTCTTTCCTTTGTTTTGGTGTAAAGAAGCACAAGAACATTAGGAAAATATTGAAATTTAATTAACTATCCTTTTACAAAACATTTCATGAAACACCTCATATTTCCTTAGACAAATGTGCAATTTACTTTTATCATTCACAAATATGCATTGCAACTGATCCCACTGATTGTACAAAGGCACAAAACTTTAATTGGTACTGAAAAATATAGTAATGCACTTTAAGATTAAATGAGACTTTTAAAGAAAGGAATTTTTAATCCTGTACAACCTGTACAAGTGCATCAACACCAGGTGTCATGTCCTGACTAGCTGTCACTTTCAGAATGTCATTTAAGTGCTTGTTTGTGAGCCTTGAACGCATTTTTGTTTTATTGATATTCATCACTGAGAAAATTTGTTCACAAAGGTAGGTTGTCCCAAACATGCACAAAATTTTAGCAGCCAGGGCTGTTAGTTTGGGGTACCCTGGTAGTAGATACTGATAAAATCTGTCCAGACCTACAGAGGCAAATTTGCCCTTCAAATCTGCATCACACTGCAAATCAATTATCTCTAGCTGAATTTCGACCGGCAGATCAGAAGCTTTAACTGTGAAAGGTGAGCGAAAAACTGAAAATTCTGTCTCAAGTTCACCAAATACCTGAAAACGTTTCTCAAACTCCCGCAGTAGTCCTGCAATTTTGTATTTGTACCGTTTCATGTCCGCATCAGGTCTGGTCACACACACATCTCTCAGACAGGGGAAATGAGCAGGGTTGCCATTTGCCAGTTGCATCTCCCACAAAGTCAGCTTCAACTTAAATGCATGTATGTTGTCAGAAAACTGTGTGACAACTTTTTTGCGGCCTTGCAACATTTTGTTCAGATTGTTCAAGTGTTCAGTAATATCAACCAAGAATGCAAGGTCCCGTAGCCATTCCTGAGATTATAATTCCAACACCGGTTTTCCTTTTTTCTCCATGAACTGTCCGATTTCCTCTCGTAGATCAAAGAAATGCCTCAGCACAGCGCCTCGGCTTAACCATCTCACTTCAGTGTGGTATGGCAGGCTGTGGGTAATGTTGCTGTCGCTGAGAAGTTTGTCAAACTGACGATGGTTCAGACCTCTGGACCGGATGAAATTTACAGTGCGAACAACCACCTCCATGACGTGGTCCATTTTCAGCGACTTGCAACACTATGCCTCCTGGTGCAAAATACAGTGAAATGTCCAGAAACGATCTCCTCCATTAAGGGCTTGTACTTTGTCTTTGAACTTTGTCGCGACACCTGCTTTCTTTCCGACCATGGATGGCGCGCCGTCTGTAGCCAGGCTGACAGCGCGGGACCAGTCCACTCCAACTCTGTCCAATGCAGCAACGACAGAGCCGAAAATGTCCTCGGCTGTTGTGGTGTCCATCATTGGCACCAACTCAAGAAACTCTTCAGTAACAGTCAATGTCTCATCAACTCCTCGAATAAATATGGCCAGTTGGGCCACGTCTGTGATGTCAGTGCTCTCGTCAATTGCCACGGAAAATGCAATAAATGACTTGACTCTCTGTTTCAATTGACTGTCTAAATCTGCCGATAGTTCCGAAATCCTCTCTGCTATAGTATTCCTCGTCAGGCTAATATTGGCAAAAGCTTGTCGCTTCTCGGGACATACAAGTTCAGCCGCCTTCATCATGCATCGTTTAACAAAGTCACCGTCGGAATACGGCTTCGATGCTAATGCTATTTCGCTAGCAATTAGGTAGCTGGCTTTTACCGCTGCTTCACTGACTTCTCGGCTCTGGATGAAAGTTGACTGCTGTTTCCTCAGACCCGCCAGCAATTCGTTAATCTTATCTCTTCTCAGTTGTCCTTGCAAGCCGTCATATTTTTCGCTGTGATGAGTCTCGTAGTGGCGTCGAATATTATATTCCTTCAATACCGAAACTTGTTGCAAACACACCAAGCACAAAGGTTTTCCGTGCATCTCTGTAAATAAATAGGACGTGGTCCATTTTTCTTTGAAAATTCTACACTCCTTATCTACTTTTCTCCGTTTGGATAACGACATTTTGGCTAATGAGGGTGTAGCGGAGAGGTAGAGACCAAGGTATTAACAACGTCGTAACAAGCAGCAGATGGCGCATTGATACCGTCTGCTGTTTTCAGTCTGTCTCAGTGATGCGGCTTGTCTTCTACTCTGATGGAAAGAGTGCGCCCCTTAGCGGATAATCCATGAATTGCAGCGAATTAAAAATATTAATTCCATGTCTTTTATGCATTTTTTCCACTTTCAAATTATCCTGCGGGCCTGATCGAACCTCCTTGGGGGCCGGTTCCGGCCCGCGGGCCGTATGTTAGACTCTAACAGGTAACTAACAGGTAACTCTTTATCCACAATATAGCAGGGGGTGTAAAGACATAACATATACGTTTTTCCAGCAGAAGACTATGATTGATAATGTCAAAAGCCGCACTGAAGTCTAACAAAACAGCCCCCACAATCTTTTTATCGACAATTTCTCTCAGGCAATCATCAGTCATTTGTCTAAGCGCTGTGCTTGTTGAATGTCCTTCCCTGAATGTTTGTTGTCAATTTGTTTACTGTAAAATAGCATTGTATCTGGTCAAGCACCATTTTTCCCAAAATATTAACTAAGGGTTGGTAACAGGCTCATTGATCAGCTATTTGAGCCAGTAAAGGGGGCTTTACTAGTCTTAGGTAGCGAATGACATTTGCTTCACTCCAAGCCTGGGGGCACACACTTTCTAGTAGGCTTAAATTTAAAATATGGCAAATAGGAGTGGCAATATTGTCCGCTATTATCCTCAGTAATTTTCCCTCCAAGTTGTCAGACCCTGGTGGCTTGTCATTGTTGATAGACAACAATACTTTTTTTCACCTCTTCCACAATCAGTTTATGGAAATCAAAATTACAATGCTTGTCTTTCATAATTCGGTCAGATATACTTGGATGTGTAGTGTTAGTGTTTGTTGCTGACATGTCATGCCTAAATTTGCTAATCTTGCCATTGAAAAAAAAACATTTACATTTACATTTAAGTCATTTAGCAGACACTCTTATCCAGAGCGACTTACAAATTGGTGCATTCACCTTATGACATCCAGTGGAACAGCCACTTTACAATAGTGCATCTAAATCTTTTAAGGGGGGGGGGGTGAGAAGGATTACTTTATCCTATCCTAGGTATTCCTTAAAGAGGTGGGGTTTCAGGTGTCTCCGGAAGGTGGTGATTGACTCCGCTGTCCTGGCGGAAAGAAACAATAAGTAGTTGGCAGTATCAGTTGGTTGTGTGATGAATGATCAATCTTATTTCAATGAATGATGGTGTCAGGTTGTGCGCTACTGGTAAGAAGTCAGGTGCAAGGAGAGCGGAGTTGTGATCAAGCTTTAATAGGCAGAAGTAACAACAGACGGACGCAACTGTGTCAAAAACCTCCATCCAAATGGCAAAAGTGCAAAGCGCGACAACACTCACAATAATGCAATAGTTAAACAATTAAACACACTGGTACAACACAGTACCTGGGGAAACCCAGCCTGGCGCGTAACACGAAACACGAAACATGTAACAAAAACAATTCCACACAAAGACATGGGGGGGGACAGAGGGAATATATATGTAGTGTGATTAGGGAATGAAAACCAGGTGTGCGGAGAAACAAGACAAAACAAATGGAACACTGAACAGTGGAGCGGCGATAGATGACCGGTAACGTCGACCACCGAACGCCGCCCGAACAAGGAACGTAGCCGACTTCGGTGGAAGTCGTGACAGGTGGAGCAAGAGTTTGCCTTTTTTCCTAGAATTTCATTAAAGGTGCTCCAAAGCTTTTTACTATCATTCTCTATGTCATTTACAGTGGGGGGATAAGCATTTAGTCAGCCACCAATTGTGCAAGTTCTCCCACTTAAAAAGATGAGAGAGGCCTTTAATTTTCATCATAGGTACACTTCAACTATGACAGACAAAATAACAAAGAAAATCCAGAAAATCACATTGTAGGATTTTTTTATGAATTTATTTGCAAATTATGGTGGAAAATAAGTATTTGGTCACCTACAAACAAGCAAGATTTCTGGCTTTCACAGACCTGTAACTTCTTCTTTAAGAGGCTCCTCTGTCCTCCACTCGTTACCTGTATTAATGGCACCTGTTTGAACTTGTTATCAGTATAAAAGACACCTGTCCACAACCTCAAACAGTCACACTCCAAACTCCACTATGGCCAAGACCAAAGAGCTGTCAAAGGACACCAGAAACAAAATTATAGACCTGCACCAGGCTGGGAAGACTCTGCAATAGGTAAGCAGTTTGGTTTGAAGAAATCAACTGTGGGAGCAATTATTAGGAAATGGAGGACATACAAGACCACTGATAATCTCCCTTGATCTGGGGTTCCACGCAAGATCTCAACCCGTGGGGTCAAAATGATCACAAGAACGGTGAGCAAAAATCCCAGAACCACACGGGGGGACCTAGTGAATGACCTGCAGAGAGCTGGGACCAAAGTAACAAAGCCTACCATCAGTAACACACTACGCCGCCCGGGACTCAAATCCTGCAGTGCCAGACGTGTCCCCCTGCTTAAGCCAGTACATGTCCAGGCCCGTCTGAAGTTTGCTCGAGAGCATTTGGATGATCCAGAAGAAGATTGGGAGAATGTCATATGGTCAGATGAAGCCAAAATATAACTTTTTATACTTATTACTTATTTTCCAACATAATTTGCAAATAAATTCATTAAAAATCCTACAATGTGATTTTCTGGATTTTTTTTCTCATTTTGTCTGTCATAGTTGAAGTGTACCTATGATGAAAATCACAGGCCTCTCTCATCTTTTTAAGTGGGAGAACTTGCACAATTGGTGGCTGACTAAATACATTTTTGCCCCACTGTATCTTCGTTTCATAGTGTAGTTTCTTCTTCTTTTTATTCAGTTTAATCAAATGATTTCTCAATTTGCAATATGTTTGCCAATCGGTTGTGCAGCCAGACTTATTTGCCATTGCTTTTGCCTCATCCCTCTCAACCATACAATTGTTCAACACCTCATCTATCCACAGGGATTGAATCGTTTTTACAGTCACTTTCTTAATGGGTGCATGCTTAGTAACTGGAATAAGCCATTTCATAAATGTGTCAAATGCAGCGTTTGCTCCTCATTACACAACACGGACCAACAAATATTCTTTACATCAACAACATAGGAATCACTAAAAAATGTATTCTATGACCTCTTATACACTATTAGGCACAGATTTGGTTTGGTTTTATGGCTAATATATTGTGATCACTACATCCGATGGATCTGGATACTGCTTTCAAGCAAATTTCTGGAGCATTAGTAAAGATGTGATCAATACATGTTGAGGATTTCATTTCTGTGCTGTTTGTAACTACCCTGGTAGGTAGATTGACCAGGTTGCAGGCACTGCTTACAGTTTGAAGCTTTTTCTTGAGTGGGCAGCTTGATCAAAGCCAGTCAATATTTAAATCACCCAGAACATATACCTCTCTGTTGATATCACATACATTATCAAGCATTTCACATGAACTCAGCAAAAAAGAAACGTCCTCTCACTGTCAACTGCGTTTATTTTCAGCAAACTTAACGTGTAAATATTTGTATGAACATAACAAGATTCAACAATTGTGACAAACTGAACAAGTTCCACAGACATGTGACTAACAGAAATGGAATAGTGTGTCCCTGAACAAAGGGGGGGGTCAAAATCAAAAGTAAGTCAGTATCTGGTGTGGCCACCAGCTGCATTAAGTACTGCAGTGCATCTCCTCCTCATGGACTGTACCAGGTTTGCCAGTTCTTGCTGTGAGATGTTACCCCACTCTTCCAACAAGGTACCTGCAAGTTCCCAGACATTTCTGGGGGTGGCCTAGCCCTAGCCCCTAGCCCTAGCCCTAGCCCTAGCCCTCAGCCTCCGATCCAACAGGTCCCAGACATGCTCAATGGGATTGAGATCCGGGCTCTTCGCTGGCCATGGCGGAACACTGACATTCCTGCCTTGTAGAACGAGCAGTATGGCTGGCATTGTCATGCTGGAGGGTCATGTCAGGTTGAGCCTGCAGTAAGGGTACCACATGAGGGAGGATGTCCTCCCTGTAACGCACAGCGTTGATATAGCCTGCAATGACAACAAGCTCAGTCCGATGATGCTGTGACACACCGCCACAGACCCTCCACCTCCAAATCGATCCCGCTCCAAAGTACAGGCCTCAGTGTAACGCTCATTCCTTCGACGATAAACGCAAATCCGACCATCACCGCTGGTGAGACAAAACCGCAACTCATCAGTGAAGAGCACTTTTTGCCAGTCCTGTCTGGTCCAGCGATGGTGGGTTTGTGCCCATAAGCGACGTTGTTGCCGGTGATGTCTGGCGAGGACCTGCCTTACAACAGGCCTACAAGTCCCCAGTCCAGCCTCTCTCAGCCTATTGCGGACAGTCTGAGCACTGATGGAGGGATTGTGTGTTCCTGGTGTAACTCGGGCAGTTGTTGTTACCATCCTGTACCTGCCCCGCAGTTGTGCTGTTCGGATGTACCGATCCTGTGCAGGTGTGATCTGCCACTGCGAGGGCGATCAGCTGTCCGTCCTGTCTCCCTGTAGCGCTGTCTTAGGCATCTCACAGCACGGCCATTGCAATTTATTGTCCTGGCCCACATCTGCAGTCCTCATGCCTCCTTGCAGCATGCCTAACACGGAACCCAAACCGGCTGCGCGCGTGCGCCATCGTGCGCTATCATGCATACATTTATTTTGCCCCCCCACACCAAATCCGATAATGACACGCAGGTTAAAATATCAAAACAAACTCTGAACCAAGGACATTAATTTGGGGACAGGTCGAAAAGCATTAAACATGAATGGCAATTTAGCTAGTTAGCTTGCGCCTGCTAGCTAACGTTAATTTGTCCTGTTTATCTAGCTTGCTGTTGCTAGCTAATTTGTCCTGGGATATAAATATTGAGTTGAGAGGCACGACTTGCAGCGCGATCTGCGTCAGAAATAGGAATGAGTTATATTTTAGCCCTTGGCTTCGCAGACGCTCCCTGGCGCGCGCAAGCTGTTTGGGTGCAATAATTGAATAACATGGATTTCTACATTTATTTTGCGACGCTCGCCCACGCGATGTGTCCGGTCTGGTCAGCATGTGAGACACGTTCACGCAGATGAGCAGGGACCTTGGGTATCTTTCTTTTGGTGTTTTTCAGAGTCAGTAGAAAGGCCTCTTTATTGTCCTAAGTTTTCATAACTGTGACCTTAATTGCCTACCACATGGGAAACAGTGTTTAAACCTTTTACACTGAAGATCTGTGAAGTTATTTGGATTTTTACGAATTATCTTTGAAAGACAGGGTCCTGAAAAAGGGATGTTTATTTTTTTGCTGAGTTCATGTTGTACATATATTGTCTGTTAGCACTTGATGGTTGATAGCAGCTTCCCACTAGAATGGGTTTTAGGTGAGACAGATGAACCTTTTTCCATATTACTTCAACAGTATTTAACATGAGATCCTCTATAATGACAGGGCACATAAACAAAAAATAATAAATTAAATGGGTTTCCATCGCGTTTTCAACTCTACTAATGGTTCTCTTACAAAAAGCCGACTCATAGTGGGAGGAACACACAACACGCGCAGCATGTCATCGCGTATCTCGAAGTTTACTTTGACATGATATTATATCAATACTTGCGCACAAAGCGTTTCCACCTACATTTCTGCAATAATTAATTTTACCGACACAAAACGATCCCACCTTGTATAGCGTTTTGTCGATATTTCGAATGTTAACCTACACATGTTCTGTTCCCATCTGGCCTGTCATGACATGTTTTATCCAACACGTAGGCAACTTAATGCGTATTATAAGGTTGGATGTAAACCTGGTGGTAGCTTGGTTTCCATCCGATTGGCACATCTTTTCATGCGAATATTCTAGAGAAAATATGCGCATTTTCCCACCATTAGTATGTTTCCACCAAATGGATTTATTGCAGATGAAATGCAGTGCCTGATAACATAGTGCACACAAAACGTGTTCTACTTTTTCGTTTAGATTCTCATGTAGTCTCCTGAATGAAAATCTAAAGTTCAATGTGTTTCCATCGCATTTTCAACTCTATGGATAGTTTTGTCAAAAAAACTGTTGCATTAAATAGCAAATGTGCCTACTCTGGTTTTGTCTCCAGTGCTCTAACCAACAGTTTGCAGATACAATGCGGGTAGGCTGTGCGCCTTGTCCAGTCTACATAATGAGATTATTATGGATAAGAGCGAGAGTATTTTTATTTGTCAAACGGCAGTCAAGCATCGATCATCATGTCACCAGTATAAGACGCTCTATATTGGAAAGCTGCATCAAGCTCATCACCATGCACTTTCACCACCCTGTGAAGTTCATAATTGATATAATCTGTAGGCTAGCCTAATAAACTATATGGTTTCCCGAGTTGTAGTGGGAGGACGACACACCATATCATCGCGTGACTCCAAATTTACTTCGATACGATGGTTATTATATCAATTTTTGCGCATAAAGGCGTTTCCATCACCATTTCCCGCATAATACATTTAACCGACACAAAAGATCCCACCATGTCGAACAAAATAATTATTTATAAAATTACACCGACACTTCCTGTTTCCATTACAGCGGTGATTATTTAAAAAAATGTATTATATGACTTTACTCGCATAAAAACTGTATGGAAACTTGGTTACTGGCAGGGAAAATATATTTTCTTTATTCGGATTTTAGAATATTCGCATGAAAATCTGTAAATTGGATGGAAAAATCAATTGGATGGAACGCTAGCTACTGAGCCACGTTGAATGTGTTTCAGATTTTCTTCTCACTCTCCAAATAAAATAAAAGGTATTTTCTAACCATAATCCAGTGTTAGCCATGATGATCCTGGAGGGACAAGAACATTCATGGATAACTACAGTGCCAAAACCTAATGCATTAGTTTTTTTTCTACAGTTAACAAGTAGTTACCAACAAGTAGTCCATGGAAAAATATACTTTATTAATCCCCGAGGGGGTGTTTAATTTGTATTTGTATGTTCAGCAAACTCTTATTATGGATGAGGACATGGATAAAAGATAATCGTTTAATAATATTATATAATAGTATTATATATGGCAAAAAAAATGCACTCTTATTATTGCCAATCCAATTTCAAGGAGGCTAATTTTGTCTACTTCTAATTTATAATGTTTTATTGCACGTTATTAAAATAAAAATATGTTCTATCCTGGCTCCTTGCCCCCATTTCGCGCTCCTTTACGACTGCGATGGGGTGGGAGATCAAGAAACCGGAAGTAAACGTCATTGACACAGGAATGGGACAGAAAAAAAACATAATGGGGAGAATGTCAAATATATTTTTGTAAAAACGCAACGTTTCTACTCAAGAAAAGGATGATTCGTTTTGTCCGGGGTGGAATAGCGGCATCGAAAAGGTATGTGATGTTGCTGGTGCACAACGTTTGATGGTAAAAGTTAATAGTTTACCCACCAAGGCCACCATCGTATCTATGTACATTTTTTAAAATCTGAACACAGGTGCTCATCTTGTCATGCTTGCTGGACGGTAGGTGATAATTTTCACCAGTATGTTGCACATATTCAGCGCGTGGTGCATTTGTAGTTATGCGTACAACAACAACATCGCTTTGTGAAATTCATCATATCAAATGGTGTAGTAGTTGCATCAAAATCGAATCAGGCCAACTAACGGTAACTGACATTTTAAAAAGGAGCACTCGAGCCCCTGTCAGTCGTAGTTGGCTAACTAGCTACTAGCTTATTAGCTACATTCTAGTCGCCATATTACACTATAAGACACGTATCCTTTATCCACCGTACTTATTTGTGGTTGTAACTAGCTGGCTGCATTTTTTTATGTGTTAAATGTAGGATGGTGTCAGCTGTAACGTTCGTTGTATCATCCAGAAACCCCAAGCTACTGCCCTAGCTAGCAACAATGTCATGGCACCATGATACATCAGAAAGGCGCGTGAGAGGCAGTGGAAATGTTCCTTTTCATGTTTGTTTAGTGGCCTTTCACCTTACACAGTAAAAGGCGAGATGCATATAGTTTGTATTGCATGCAGATTTTATGGCATAGATGTATATGAACATATTGCATAGTGTGATATGTATTTTCTCTTTAATACATGCACCCATTACATAGTCCTATGTATCACGTGACTATTACCGTATCATAACCATCTGAGTGGCTTGTGATTTATACATCAAATATGTTGTTAGGGTGAATGGGGCTTAAATT